>NW_020955318.1:1145027-1212333 GCF_003031625.1 Empidonax traillii
TTTTTTTTTTTTTTTTTTTTTTTTTTTTTTTTTTTTTTTTTTTTTTTTTTAGTAAGTCTTATAAATTACTGGGTTTGGTAATTTTTGCCTTTAATTTAATGTACTTCTATTTATTTTATTGTTGAGACTTTGCAGTAAAACTGAAAGCAGAGTTTAGCAACGGCCTAAATTTGGACAAAAATTATAAAGTCATTGGAAAACAAACCAAGTCTCTGTGTATAGATGCAGCATATGATGCTGCTGTTCTGCACTGTCTGTTAAAATTAAAAGCTCTAGTCTGAGATAGAACTGGAAAGGGAATGAATGTTTCAAACTGATAGCTTGACAAAATCTCATTATAGACACCTTGTTTTCTGGAAAGCTAAAAGCAGCAGCTTTAAAAAAAATTATGTTTTATAATATGACCAGACTTCCATTGCATGTGGATAAGTTATTTGCTTAACTTTCAGCAAGCTGTATTAAACTTTCCTATAACCATAGACTTCAAATGTAGGATTGGCAGCATGCAAGAGGCCATGTAACTGTCATTTCTGAGATACTTTAAATACTTGAGAAAAATATCTATTGACAGTCCTGAAAACTGGCATTTTCTGCAGTGCATATTCAGTGAAGGGAGAGCTACAAAAACGACGATGGCTCAGTGTCACTTCTGTGCTATTCCACTGATTTCCTTCTGGAAGGAAATCAGAGGTCTTTTTATTTTCTAAGCTCCTTTTATCTTAAGCCCTTTGAAATTATCAAAGGAGCCACCTAGTCAAAAACAGCAAAAAAGTGGGAGCTGCTGATTTTACCCCCATATATGCCATAATGCGGTATTTGGTCTTGTGAATCCTATAGCAAACCTCACTCAGGCAAAAATTTACTTATCTCTGTTTAAGTAGAAAACAGTTTAAACTGGAAGATTTGAAGCAATCTGCATGTGAAAGAGAGAGATGCAAGGACAGGGACAGTATGTGTCCTGAGCTACCCGCCTGGGATCCCACTTTGATCTGCTACTTCTGGCTTCTGAGACAGAGCCAAAGGGCATAACCAGCATGAACCAGCACAACTACGTGAAAGGCCGTCCATCCTCAGAGGTGATCCTGATGTCTTTACTTTCTTACCTATGAACTAAGAAGGATACTTACTCAACTCCATCTCACAAACTGATGAAAAAATCCATGCTTTCAGACTTTGTAGACCTCAGGCAAAAATAAAAATATATACAAGTGTTGTACAACCAAGATCATAAACCAAATAATTAAATTTTTTTTTTAAACTAAAATATTTAGTTTTTTTTTTTCTGGTACACGCAAAGGTTTCTCTGAGATCCACTTCTCCTCTTTTTATGCCAGCTGCTGGTTTCTGCTGGTCTTTTTGGAAGGCCTTGAAGCAAGTCCCTCATGATGTATGTGCTCTTAATCTGGACCAGTGACATGATCAATCTTCTGAGCCACTGTCATCCTCTGCACTTTCACAACACGGTGCTTACACTGCCATATTTTAGTGAGGAAGTGAGGTCATCCAAGACTCACAGACTCCTAAATACAGAGGCCTATTACTGTCGTGTAAGGTAGAAAAACAGGAGCAACCTCAACCCCAGCATGACTGGAGAGCAGAGCAGCCTGCACAGCCTGCCACACAGGACACACAGCCACGATACACTCGTGCATGGGGCCATGTAGCAAGACCTAAAGCACAGAATTTCTGCCAAGGAAATCTGTTTCTCTCCATCCAGCATAGGGATGAGGAAGACAGAAGGGAGCTGCAGCACTGCTCTGTACATGAAAATAATATCAGCACTGTTGTGGAGGAACAACAAAACTGGGGCAAGTTGGGGGCACCTTATCATTTATTAAATTCCTGCTTGATCAATAAAGAAAAAAAGCAAACACAAAACCCTTGTAGGCCTGCCTTTACAAAGGACTGGGGTAAGACATGAAGTAGGACTAGTCCCTTCATAAACTCTTACAGCTCCTCTGTTTCACACTGAGTTTAAGACCCACGTAAACCTTATCCAAGCAATTCCAACCAGCATTTTATGGACACCAGCTGCAGCCATGGCACTGCCAGCTGTGGTCATGGTGGCCCAGGAGGCAGCACCACCTGCATCTCCTCCTCAAACAGACCCTTCCTCGACCAAAGGTGGGACACAGCAGAAGCTGGGAGGAAGCAGAAGTTGGAATGAAGCAGAAGGTGGGATGCAGCCACAGAAATATAAAGCAGCAGCATACAGAAAACCAAATTTGTAAAAAGCAGGAGAACACACAACCACTGTAAGAAAAAAGGCAGGGAGTGACAACAACCCAGTAAACTAAAAAAGGAGGAGGAATCACGGAATGGATCAGGTTGGAAGGGACCACAGCGATCATCTAGGCCACCCTAGAGCATATTGGACAGGAGTGCATCCAGATGGTACTTGAATATCTCCAGTGAGGGAGACTCCCCAACCTCTCTGGGCAATCTGTTCCTGTGTGTGGTCAAATTCACAGTAAAGAAGCTCTTCCTGATGTTCAGGTGGAACTTCCTGTGCATCAGTTTCTGCCCATTGCCTCTCATCCTATTGCTTGGCACCACTGAGAAGAGCCTGGATCCAACCTCTTGACACCTTCCCTTCGGATACTGATAGACATTGATGAGGTCTCCTCATGGTGGTCTCTTTTGAGGGTGAACAGGCCCAGCTCCTTCAGCCTTTCCTCGTAAGAGATGCTCCAGTCCCTTAATCATCTTTGTTGCCCTCTGATGGACCTGCTCCAGGCTCTCCATGTCTCTGTTGTGCTGAGGAGCCCAGAACTGGACACAGCACTCCAGGTGAACCTCACTAGGGCTGAGCAGAGGGGCAGGATCACCTCCCTCAACCTGCTGGCAATGCTCTTCCTAATGCACCCCAGGATACCATTGGTCTTCTTGGCCACAAGGACACATTGCTGGCTCAGGGACAGTTTGTTGTCCACCAGGAACTCCAAGTCCTTCTCTGCAGAGCTGCTTTCCAGCAGGTCAGCCCCCAGCCTGTCCTGGTGCATGGGGTTACTCTTCCCCAGGTTCAGGACCCTGCATTTGCCTTTGTTGAATTTCAGACAGTTCTTTTCTGCCCATCTCTCCAACCTCTTGAGGTCCTTCTGAAGGGCTGCACAGCACTGTGGGATAGTGGCCACTCCTCCAAGCTTTGTGTCATCAGTGATTTTGCTGAGGAGGCATCGACCCCTTCATCCAAGTCACTGATGAATAAGTTAAACAATATTGAGCCCGGCATTGAGCCTTGGGGGACAGCAGTAGTTAGAGACCTCCAACTAGATCCTGTGCCACTGATTATGACCCTCTGAGATCTGCGTTCAGCCAGTTCTTAATCCAGCGGGAAGGAGGAATTGTTAGAAGAATGTGAAGATTTATCATTGAAGGAAAAAACCTGCTCTTCCCGATGTGTTTATTTTGGGAACACATTCATTGTGCATGTGCAGCTTATCTCTGTAGCTCAGAGAAGAGAATAGATCAGCACTCCGCTGTCACCTCAACTGACAGACAGCTGTTGTTGCGGCAGAGTGGCAGCTGAAAAGCCGCGTGATTGATTCAAACCGCATCGCGCTCCATTGCAGCTAATGAGAGGCTTGCGTTCACTCCGCTTTTATTGAAGTGATTTCTTCTAATTGTCTGTTAACACATTAAAAAATACCGGGAGATACAGGTCAGTGCTCCAGTAAGCTGATGTTCGGGCAGCGTTTTCCAGGTACAAATGAAGATTTGCTTACACTCAACACAAAGGCTTAGAAGAAAAAAATTAATGATCTTATCAGGTAAAGCAGGTGTTGTGGTCACACCACCAAGGTCACTAGCATGAACAAAACACTTTGAAAACAGAGCTGTGGCATGCTCCCAGCAAGGTGCTGGAGTGTTGTAGAGATAATGTGCTCAGCCTCGAGGGAAAAAAATATGATGTACTGACACTCTCTAACAGCTGTTAATGGCAGAGTATTGTGGACAGGAGAAGGATGTTTGACCTACCAGCCCTTTGGAGGAAGGTGTAAACAACTGGCTTGATTCCCCACAGCCTTGCCCCTGCTATGGCCTTCTATGCTTGTGCCAAATAAATGCAGCACATAACCTAAATGCTTTCACAACAAAAGAGCTGAGTTTTACTACCGCTTGCACAGATGTAAAAATCTATAGAAAATGCAAGGTAGGAGAAAATTAGGGCCTGAAAATGCAGGAAGAGGGGCTTATACAAGAACAAAGCAAACAGGGAGACTCAGAAAATGCAAGAACAAAGCAAACCAGGAGACTCAGAAACGCAGTTATATAGAGACTAGATGAAAAGGGCATCTTTTAACTCTGCTAAGTGGTGCCCCAGGAGTCTTGTGAGTCACAGCTACTGCCTTCCATGACAAAAATGTATTGTTATTGCCTCTTCTTCCTAATGCTGCTGCAGAGCCATTGCATCTAGGAAAGAGGAAACACCCCTCCCTTGTAGATCAGTAGACTGGACAACCCAAGGCCTGCCGCACACTCCACTCTTGCCCAGCTGACACCTGCAGAGGGGCCACCGCAGTCCCTGCCTCCCTTGGCAGAGCAATGCCATTTCCTGGTGTAGAGCACAAGGCACACCATCCCTGGAGCTGAAAAGCTTCTAGCCCTGCTCCACCCCATCAGCAAATCCACACACGCCTTACAGCCTTGCTGAAGGCAGCAGCAGTGTTTCATTCACCGTAACTTTTAATACTGACAACGGCGAAAGAGCAATAAAGAAGCATTTATCCTGCTCATCTCAGTGCAAAAAGAGACGAAAGCTATTTACCTGTAAATGAGGACATGGATCCAGAAGTCACTGCGTGAAGTCACCACAAGGCCCTGTGAAGAGTGTATGTAGCTCACAAATACCTCCACTTTCTCAGTGACAAAAAGTCACCTCATTTCAAAAGGCTCTGGACCAGTGAGGTCCTAAACAGAAATTCCTAAACATGCCTTGAGAGGTGGGAAAAGGACTGTGTGGGGCCTAATGAAACCATCCACTGCAAGGCTGACATGGTGTGTGTCTTTTCTGAAACTTGGAGTGCTGCCCTGACACAGATTTAACATTCAGCTGGAATTTTTAGAAACAAAACCAAAGAGAAAACCAGAGCGTGACAGCTTGTGCCATCTGCATGGGATATGAGCGTGAGCTTTAATGGCATCAGTTATATCATTATTATAAAAAATAAGAATTCCAATGCCTTTACTGGTTATAAACCCTTTAATAAAAAAAGCTAGTGGAATGTGCGCTTGCACCTGCTGCCTTTGTGTGCTCCAGTTGACTTCGTGCATAGGAAGTTCTGCATCAGTGGGGATGGCAATACACTGGTAGGCATCTTTCTCCCCTCCCCATTCTTTTTCTGATGCATTATTACACTAGATTCTGCTAAAAAAAATCCCAGCCAGAATTACTCCCCTACACCGTGGGGTGAGGGGAGGACAGAGTACTGGAAGTGCACAATATTAGAGAGCAGGCTTCTACTGCAACAAAATGACTGCTAAATTTTGACAGTATTCTCTAGTGCTTGCACTGTGCAGAAGGTCAAGACTTTACTATGCATACTCTAATCCTCCTGGAGTCTCACCACCTCCTCAGCTGCACAGCAAGCATTTCAGGCTATTTCTATTTTTATGAACTTCCTAGACACTTCCCTCATCTTCCATTTAAAAATGTATCTTTACTGTATCCCAAGCCCCTCCACCCCCTAAAGCATTTGCAGTTCCTCTACCACTCCTGAAATAGATGCTGTATAGAATCAGAGGCCAGACTCTGCATTGTAGCTTCACTACAGAGAGCTCTAAAAGAAGACAATGAGAGTAGTAAGCAGATTTGTATTTAATCAAGAGTTTATATAGTATGTTGGAATTTTTTTTTAAAGATGCTTCTCTAGTTACATTTGACATATAGCTACATTTCTTAATTTGACATATTACAGACCAAAAGAGGCTCTCTTCCCCTCTGCAGTTCCTCAGGCTCCAGAAAGACTAGTTGCAGGATTAACTGCTCAACAGTGTCCGTGTTTGCAAACTAGTTCTACTTCACATCTGCTTGGCAGCCCACTAACAAAGCAAAGCAGGAACGCTTTCCCCTGCTTGAGCACTGAATTCTCCTGCAGCCAGACCTCAGAGCTGTGTCAGTGATCTGCCAGCTGCAGTGCAGGAGCAGCACACCCTGCCCCAGGGGCTACAGAGGAGTCAGAGCACAGAATTTTGTCCCTTACCTAAACTGTTTCTGAGCCAGAGTGGTTACAAACATTTTTTTTTTTTCACGAGTTTCCATAGCTTTATACATATGAGCTTTATTAATTGCAAAACCCTGACACATGTAACCAATCTAGAAACCTTCCAAAACGTTGGAGACCTTGCTCCTTTTCCCTGTGTTTTGTGCACGTCCTCCTCTGGTACGCTTCAATCAAAAGAAATTCACCTGAGAGTTTTTGGAGAAAACAGATCAGCACAAACGGTACGTGTTTGTCTTGAATTCCCAAATGGTGCACTCCTACGTGGGATGTCTAGAACATACACACCTCTGTTGCTGTCATGTTATGTGTGCAGGACCAACTCCCCGTTCCAACCCGCAGTAGGTGTAAGATGGGAGCCCAATGTTTGCAGCTCTTTGAGAACAATAGGAAAGGCAGCACCCAGCCGAAGCCACTGTATTCTTTCTATTCACATTAGGTTAAAACCCAAGCAGTTATAATTTTGCTATAGCTGACTCAGCCTGGATTTGAATCCAGGATCTAAAGGCAAATTAAATTTCACCATCCATGTTAAGAAAGCAATTCAGCTTCTGAACTGGATCAGCTTTGATGCCACGTTAAAGAATTTAGTTGAAATGTGGTTTGATGAAAGACTCCTGTTCAGCAGCAGATATAATTATCACACTGATCTTAATTAGATCATGAACTTGACTTTAGGATCCCCAAAAGAGTATTAAAAGCTTGGTCCAGTTACACTGAACTTGGTCCAGAACACTGAAGCTTATCCATCAAGACAAATATATTACCAGTTCTTTGATACAACAGATGCTTGATGAGTAACAGAGCAAATGCCTTTTTAACTATGATTTTTTAAAAGGATTATTAAACTTCACTAAAATGTATGCTGTTATCTTTAAAGGAAAAAAGTATAATACATGAAAAACAATTATAGAGCACATCGAGCACAATTTTTCAAGCACTAGTTTCAAAATTAAAAACATTTGAACAAAGGTTCTCTCTGTGGAGAGTCACTTTGTAACCAATTCAAGGTTTTAAATAGCTATTGTTTAAAAAAATTGTCAGCTACAGAAATTGTTTTCCCTTCAGATTCAAAATCCTGTCAGACCAGGGTGATTAAAATGTTGCATTAAAAAAAAAGGGGGGGAGGAAAAGGCAATCTAATCACGCCTTATAAAAGTAAAACCAGCAACTCAATTTTTAAAGCATCATGAACAAAAGGCTATAGCCCATCTATCATTCACATATGGATTCATGTAATGATTCTTCAATTAGAAATATTATCTGTACAGCAGCTGAAGACTGAGAACTGCTGATACACTGCAGATGAGAACATTTGCTGGTCTCTGGGCTCCAGCCTTTCTTAAAAAATGATGATCGCACAATATAGATTGCTCGCTTTATATGTGTATTAAGCTGCAATGCCAGCATTTACATTTGCAACATTACAATTCTGCTTTCTTAGGCTCAAGAGAATTTGCTGCATCTGGTAGATTTTATTTGCTTTGTATCTTAGGCAATTGTTATGAGCAAAGCACAAATAGGCAATATTATTGCTTAAAGTCCTTTGTTTTGTTGATTATCTCAGATACTACAAAAAAAAAGTAAACCAAGAGTGGGCCTGTGAGATGGGTCATTCAGTGTCAGTTCGCTTGCACTATATTATCCCAGAGCTATTTTTATAAGGCATGTCCATCTGCTCCTTCATTTCTTCCACATGTATAGATCCAGAGAGTCTAAGATGCAACACCAGAGGGAAAGAAAAGCACCTCACACAGCAGTTACGGGCACTGCAAGGGAGGAAAGCCATTTGGGTGATTCAGACCGCAGCAAGCTGAGCGGTCCCCGTCTACCCTCGCACCCTGCCCCTTTGCCAAAGGTTACTGTCTCCAGTAAGAAAGCACTTGTAGCACATCTGGTGCTGCAGCAGCACGATGGGCATTGTGCTGCCTCTACAGCCACTGCTTTCCCAGCCTGGCAATGCTCAAGCACAGCCCAGCTTCAGTGCTGTAACACACTACGAACTGTGGCAGCTGCAGAACAGCTACAGGGCAGTAACTTAGAGCAGCACACTAGGTAGCAAGAATGGTAACCTCCTAAACCTGTCTTTCTGAATCCTCAGCTCTCCTGGAATATTTCAAGCACTTGCCCATTCCTATTTCATGGCTGGTAACCACATGCTGTGACCTAGAAAACGATGGAGAAAGGCAGCTACATAAATGGTAGCTGTGAGATAGCCTTACTAAATGGGCATCTGTTGGTGTTTCTACTAAGGATTCCTGCTCTATCAACCCTAAGTATGTGCTGAAGCCCAGGCAGCCTTCCCAGATGTCTCCCTAGTAAAGCAGAAGCTGGAGACAGCAAGTTGGCTCTTGTAGATTTTTGAGCCGTGTTAAAGTCTTTAATGACATGTGTCTGTGTAGAGATTAGAAAAAAGGCTGCAGTTAATTAAGAAGCATTTTACTTCAGTGATCAATCTGGGAAAGATCTTTATAGAAGGCAAATATTGTTAATATATTTGTTTTACTCTGCATACTTTGACAAACTCATGTCCATGCTATTGACACCTTTCACAGTACTGCTTTTAGTGGGTGAGACCTGCCATAGCCATGAAATCTCCCTGTAGCTGCTATACAAAGGAAATGAAAATTCATGAGTGTGTGCCCAGTGTTATTTCACTACTTTATTACAGACATTAGTGAATAGAGAATAAGTAATTTACACTCTTCCTTGAAAAATACTTTTTATCCTCCACAATCTCCTGTTTCAAATACATTGTGAATAATCAAGTCTTCTCCATTTCCTTGGAAGTATTTTGCCATTTGAATTACTTAAAACTTCATTACATTTATAACATAACATTATAGATTGCATCTGTCTGTAAAAAATTAATATTAATTAAAACTGAAGACACTTATGGGGACAAAGCAAGCAAACAAAACTGCAAACTAGTACAACAGCTTACCAAAGTAATATAACATAAATATTTAGTTCAAGACTTTACACATCATGGTGGGACAAATTTATCAAAATATTTTAAATTTCCTGACTTCAAGTGGCATCACCAAGATCTGCGAAGTGCTTTAATAACACAAGAATTAAAAATTTATTTTTGTTTTCAATTAAAGCCATCATCTTAATTTTAATAAAAAAGGTTTAAGAGGTCAAAATCAAAACAAACTGGATTCTAGTTTAGAGCTTTGTTGAAATATTCAGTTTTGATTGCAAATGGGAAACATTTCAGAGACAGAAAAAAACACTACCTGAGGGAGTAGCTGAATTTATGGTAGAAGTGGGTGAATTACTTGTAGCAGACAATTTATTATGAGACCACAAAAGGCAGAGATTTCTTCCTCTCCGAGAAGGCAACTACTGTTTTCTTTACTCAGAGTCAGGATATTGTCCATCAAATGCTTATTTTAGCTGCTATCACACACCTCCCTAGACCTTAGTAATGATAATTCTAACATCCTCATTCTGTGACTGGTCATCCAAATCAATAATTTACACTCATTCAGCCACAGAACAGCAATCTCGAAAACCAGGAAGAAAGGTATCACTAAGGCCTGGTGGTTTTCACTGGCTGCTCCAATATACGGAATACTGAGGCAGTGAGCTGCAGAGATTTGACTCCAAAGTTGTGGAAGTTTTACTGACTGGAAAAACTGAGTTACAGCATGCCCTCAACAGGAAAAAAAAAAAAAAAAGGTGGTGGTGGGGGAATAAAAAGAAAGACAGAGATAGACAAGACATTTACATCTCCTTACAGCCACAAGGGCTCGGTGGCCAAGTTATCTGACGCGTCTCCTAAGGATGTGTTTGTACGGCAAATAATAACTGTGACTGCAGCCTGGGGAGCTGCACAAGCTTTAATCAATCTAATGTGTAACTCTAGCAATAACAATGTAGAAGGACCAGTTCAATTTAAGCTTAAGATACAATGGACCTCATTAAGTGAGAACACCTTCATGATGATTAGCATATTATTAACTCCCACATATTAGCACCACCTCTTGTATCAATTAATTTCAACACACTGGACACCCAATCTATTCAAAAGCATAACTATTTTGTTTAACTGATTTACAAAGGGCTCTGAAGGATGTCTGTCTCAGTTCCCACCAAACAAAGTAACTAAAACACTTCCTTACGTTTAGAACTCATTAACTGTGGTATCCTGAGCATTATTACATTACAGACAATGTCTTTGAACGTTATGCTCACCTTGAGCAGTAAATGACATAGAAGCAATATACCATGTGGCAGCTGCATTTAAGAATAACTACAAGTTTTGCAACCTACAGCACTGTCACTCCAGTGATACGGAACCTTTGTTTCAGGAACAGACTCTGAATCCATTGTTTCCTTAATGAATTCAAATCAGCAACTGCACAGAGCCACAGAAGCAACAGTGCCAACAGCAAGAGACACTACAGAAATGGAAGTCTATAAATTTCAACAACAGTAGACTAAAAATGCCAAAATACTCCTAGGGCTCACTAGGCTCTTGAAACTGCTGCATTAATCCCACATGGCATTCCTCCTTTTCAGTGGGTCTCTGATCTGATCACCCTAGCAAAGATGAAATAGGAAGAATGGAAATAAAAAAACAAAGCCAAAAATCCCCAAGGACTGTACCTCTCCACTCTATAACTCCTGACTTCCAGTATTAAAGCTTCTTTAGGCTGCTGAGCAATGCAAGGTTTTCAAGACCTGAGTATTGACAGCACAGGAGGTACTTTAAGGTTCTTTGCCACTGGAAACTGATTTGTTTCAGGCAGTTCATGACAGGTGAGAACACCTGAAAAACATTACTGTTCCAACTCTGTCATTTCCCCATGCAGTCTGAACATTGTATTTAGTGAGGGCTATCCCAACATTTGCATAAATCTTCAAAAAGAAATTAAATTTGCTTCTTCAAAAAGAAATTAAAAGTGAAACATACCCTGATGAAAAACAAGATACTTTTAGAGCAGTGAAATGTGTTGTTTAGATAATCTATACCTAGGAAGGAATTCAATCACTGCCACAGACAATCTTGTCAAACAAAAACATGTGAATAAACATTCGGTGATTTGGTAAACACTGGTCCAAATAGCCACACACAGACTGAAAGGCAAAATCAAAGTCTTCATGAACATAAAGCTTTACTTTGGCAGGTATTAAGTGCATTTTGTATGCTGCAAAAAATTGTGACTGGCCCTCTGTCTTGGGGAGAGTATCACCTACTTTCTTAAGGCTGAATTTCACCCAACTTTTTATTGTTGTTTTCAGACGAAGAATAGATTTCTGCACTGCAGATGTACAATTCTAACCCAAAAGAAACCTCATATGATTCAGACAAAAAACCCCATATCTTCCTGTGTTACTAAATCCATATCTTCTAGTCTTCAAGTTGTTCTGTGGCTGCATTAGAATCACTTATTTCATTTATACTTTTTTCTTGCTTTGCTTCTTTTCTAAAAGTCTTCAAACACTTGTCGAGTCTTTTTAGGAATACATCTACATCTTGCTTTTTAATTCCAATTGCTGAGGCAGCATTGAGGTAAGCACAGGGGTAGTCATTTGCATGTGACATAAAGCCTTTAAAAGTGTAGTTATTCACAGTTTGTACAGACCCACATGGAACAACCCTGAAACAAACAAAATTATGGTTCAGTTAAAGCTGTCTTGGACATTTTATGTGACACTCTAGGTTGAACACAATTACACAAATTTCTGAAGTGGTGAGTTGCTATTCCTACCACTGACACTCAGCACCAGCATAACATTAAAATCTTTTGAAATGCTGGGTCAAATAGTGTATACTACAAAGGAAATTACTTACATTAAAAAAAAGGAAAATCTGGTAAAGAACTGGAGAGTTTTAACTTTAAGAATTGAACCTGTTGAATAATTTTACCAAAAATGGCTACAATTACAGGACAAGCCAAGGTTAGTACAGGCAAATTAAAAAGAGCATCTAACTACAGTACATATAGATTTACTGTCATTCATCTGTTCAGGAAGTGGAATAATCCAAGCTAATGAAGCATTCCTTCTGATGTGGAAACATTCAGCTCTGCTTCAAAAAAATGACATTAAGTCTATGGGAGAAGTGAGCATGGCAGCAGTAATACTCAGATTAAGGAATGCTGCCAAAACAAATTTTAAATCATTCTCTTCTTCTAAAAGGTTTAAACCAAAATCTTTAAAAATTATTTGGCTTGAATTTCCATGTAACAGTGTCTCTAAGAATAAATTCAGCTCAGACTGGCTCAGGTTGCAGATTTTTAATTATTTTAATTTTTTTTTTTTTAAACACAATTAGTTCCAGGAAGCAGAATTTTCTTCCCTATGACAAAAAGCTACATAGGGCATTAAAAGCTTATTCCCTTGACAGCCACCATAACCATATTTGTGCTCCAATAAACAAAACAAAGATCTTCACTAAGTAGCTTACACCTGAAGATCAGACAACATCTGGAAACTAAATGAAACCAAGGGGTACTAGGGAATAATGACACTAAATTAAATGGGCATAGATTATCTATTTAGCCTACCAAAGTTAACAAAGGGAGCCTCACTGCTAACTCAGGCAGGGAGACATCATTAGTTGATAACACTGGTGAAGAAGGGTGATTACTCTCTGATTTGTTATTGTCTGACTGCATTCTGTAATCATGAGACAACTGGTATAAAACAAATTCTACAGGGTTTAATAAAATACATGCTAATATAACTAACATGCTAAAATATATTGTAATATAACCCCCCCAAAATTTTTCTAATTCATAGCATCCTTACCTTGCTCCAGAAACTTGTCTTGTGAAGAGCATAGATCCAAGCTGGGTAACAGCAGCATCATTACTTTCATCTAGATTCTTCAGTGACATGGCTGGAATAACATAAGGTCAGGTTAAAACTGCTACAAAGCTGCTTTTTCTCTGAAGAATCATCACAAAGGACTAGGTGCTTTCCAACAGCAAGGATCTAGCCAAATATTTGTGTTCAGATACAAAGAAAAAAAGAAATGCCATAATTTTTAACTTTTCCAAAAGCTGTCATAGATTACTTCTCTAGTTAGACTGTATGCAGATTCTGCACGGGTGGTAGTACCACTACTGCTGGTGTTCAGCAGAATTTTTGGTTAGAACAAATACCTTGAGCAGGAATTTCATAATCTCTTTTAAGATGAGGGGTAAAATAATTAGACTAGAATTTATTTTTAAATGTACTTTATAGAAAGTATTACTATATGGTAAAATCTTCTGCTTGCCTTGATTACAATAAATGAATCTGTTGGACAGAAGCAAAATAATTGGCCTAAATTACTACTCTACTTTTATAGCAGGTTACCTTATTGGGTTTAATGGTTTCATATCAGCCTAAGAACAATTTAATACAGTGTAGTGAACAATGTTTAATATAGAGGAATGGTATGTGAAAGTTCATTATGAATGCACAGTATATTAGAATTTTTTAAAAGATAAAAACCCAACAATTACCTAGGGAAATGGGATTATGTGGTGTGTCTAACAGTCTCTCATTGTGGTTATCTGCCAGCTTCTTCAGCTCACTTGAAAGATAGGAAAACATCTCCTAAAAAAAAAAAAAAGGGGCAATTTTTTTTTATTAGTTATCAAACAGAGAAAATAGCACCTATTTCACAAAACTGTTAAGTCTCCATTACATCCTACAGGTGCCCAGCTGATTTTCTTTTCAAGTGTACCAAGAAAGTGGACCAGACAATTCTCTGAAATAATTCTATAAAGCAACAGCTCCATTTCCGGAACACCGTTCTTATCTCTCAAGCTGATACAGAAGTCTCTGTCTGGTTTAATATATGTGCTTGGGATGTTGGTCATTCTCTCTGTGGCCCTGAAATCTAGGGAGGTAAAAACCTGAAGAGGTTCCCACTGCACAGCGGGTCTTACCCCAACCCACTGCTGCAAGAGCTTTCCCCTGCCCTGGTCCCTTAAATCACACGTTATGGCAAATTGCTCCTTACTTTGTTTTCTCTCTGTTAATACATTCCAGACTAAAACCAGTACATTTCGTTACTAGTATCATACAATCACAATCCCCACTAGTGCAGAGACTTCTTTTTCTGTATGAGAATACAAATCCAGTCTCTGAAGGAGGCTGTGAGTGCACATTTGACTGAATTTTATTTCACACAATATATACTCTCCTCAGTACTCAGCTCTGATGTGCAGCCTGTCCTTCTCCTATGATCCCCCTCCTGTTCAAGCTGACTAAAGGAAGGGAGATATCTGAACTTCTGCTATCACTTAATTGGATTGCACCTTTATTATGAAAGTGTCATAAGACATTCAAAAATGTTATGGCTCAGATACAAGTCACACTGCACATAAAAGGCTGCTCCTCTTACTTCATCTGTATTTCATTTCCTTCCTCTTCCCCAGCAGTAATCTATGATAACTGTTCATGCTCTTTCTCACTCTAATATTTTCCTCTTCAGATATCAGCTCAAAACACTTATTGACAGAGTGAAAATAAACACCATTCTTCTTATTGTATGCTTTGGCTTTTTTTCCATCCTTTCTAATGCTTAGTCTCTCATAAAAAATAGCAAAAATGTATAGATATTAAATAGTCTTTTTAAAAGATATTAAACATAATTTTTTCTTCTTTCTGGCCATAAAAATTGTGCTGCTGATCTGCTTCAGTGTGACTGCCTGTTTAAGCAATTTCTGGACCTGCCAAGTGATTTTTCATTCTTTAAATAGAGTTGCCTCTTCTGTTTGCAGACCAGTATCCTGCTCTGACCTGTGGACTCTGACAGATACAAATTATAGCTCGTGAGCAAAATTATGTTTTTGAACAGAACCTCCCCAAGGTCTTATAAAACCAAATGAGCTTTGTGGTACCTAAGCTGGAATAATGTTACAGCCACTTTTCCTGAACCACTGCGAGAAGCCCTGTCTCGCTTCACGAGTGAACAAAAGAACACAGCTCCTGACCTGTTCTGATACCATAGAACAAACTCAGATGGAGAGAAAAAAGTACCCTCTTACTGTCTAAATGAATTAGGCTGTTGATCCAACTATCAACAAGAACATAAAGCTTCTGTAATACTTCGAAAAACAAAACTTTGTGGAGGTATCTATGGTTAACTATCAGAACTGGAAATTTGTGAAAATATTTCTTATTTCTTGTAAATCAAGTGATTTTATAGTTTCAATTCATCAGAGCTAATTTATAGTTCACCCACAGAAGCTGAAAAACATTTGTTTCAAATGTTCAGACAGCCTTTATTCTGGTTCCTCACTGAATATAAGCACATTACTGATTTGTTACTTGCTTTCCACAATAAGAGCTAGCCATTTTACTAGTATTTTCTTTTGTACAAATAATGAATTAATTTGTGCTCCCTCTGCTGGCTATTTACTTCTACAACTGAAGCAAACTACTACCGAAATAGATAAATTGTGTTTACTATGGAGATATTATTGGTGAAATCAGTACTGAGAAAAAATATACTGGAACAAGAACAAACTCCTAAGTAATTAATTTTTGTGTGTTGTATCCAGGGAATTCTCTGATAAATTTCTCACAGTATTACTGAAAGGACTACAAGTTGGTATAACAAGTTACCCACTGAATAAATGTATTAAATTAAATTACATTTATTGAATGAAATTAGGTTACTAGATGAGCTTTTACATACAGAGGAATTTGTTAAAACAAGAGAGAATAGAAAGACGGTAAAAAAAAATTAAAGTATATTTTCATCAGTTGGACTGAAGCTACATGGATACAAATTCATAACTTCTTATTTTTATGAACAATACTCTCTTGCATCTTTCCACTGGAAGTCCTCTAGGTATTTTATAACTTCAGAAGTTTGTCACAAAATAGATTAACTGCCTTTCTAAAAAAAGGATAAAAGCAATATTTTTGTGAGGTCAAATCTATAACCAACCTCTATTATAAAATACTCCTCTTATATGGAAAATTTATAAGCACCCTAAGCAATTATGTATAAATGAGCTCTTACATAATAGATTTTCTGTAGCAGGCACTCAAGTTTTTTCCAACTAAGCTAACTATTATGCTAAAGTTGCACCAAACAATCAGGCACTAAATGTCAGTTAAGTTTCATTATTTAATTCAATCTTTCCCCTTAGAAACTTCTTACAAAGCCTCATCAGGCTAGAGAAATGAATGCTAAACTGTGTGGAAATGTCTTGCACTTCTGGTCCTGCCAGGACCCAAACCAACAAAATACCTTAAAAATTACAAAGAACAAATCAGCAATGCTATATGCACTAAATATGCCAATTAATTCAATTATTTGGAGAAAACAGCCTAATTCCACACACATATACAAACATATTTTCAAGAAGTGTTGTAACAATCATTACAACAACCATTTGAATCACACCATATTTACATTATAAAACTATTTTTAATAGAAGCTACACTAGTATGGGTGATTCTTCATTTGTTGCTTCATTGTAATAGGCACTATTCTTCTTCCAAATGAAAATAACTCAAGGCAAACAAGTAAGGAAAAAGCCAGTAACTCCAGAGGAAAAGAAGATGGGGCTGCTAAATATACTGTCAGTCCCATGCCAGGTGACAGAGGCAACTGATGAAGGCTGGAAAAGTTTTTGTGCACAGTTGAAACTGTCCTAGCTGGCTCTAACCACCCAGCTTGCTTACAGGGTAAGGTTGTAACACTCTGCCTTCCTCCCTGTTTCACTCTCATCTGAAAAGATGAGCCACCCTCAGAGAGCAGCCATACAGCTGCTTATGGCACTAAAGACGACACTGCATAAGAGTAATTTTACAACCTCTTCACAGCAGACACAGATGCCAACTCTCCTACGCTGTACCTGAGACCCATCTGGTCCCATCTTACTTTGCAGCAGCCCCTGCTGTTTATCATGCAACCATCACAGCCTCTCTTCTGCTCCGTGTGTCAGACTGACCGGCTGCACCCGACCTGTGATCTGATCACACCTCTTCCTGCAGCCAGAGAGAAGTTGCAGTGCTGAGCATCGAGACCTGTTAGTGTATGAGAGCCCCCAAAGAAGGTTTGCCCTCTTCAAATGAAGCCAAACACATGACAGAAGCTCCCTGTTTGACACCTGTATATACCACATGCCCTCCTAGATAAATCCTCCTGCCTTGCAAGGATTGTGTTCTGAATTTATACTAGAAAGTTTAAAAAAATAAGAAATTATTACAGAACCTTTAAACCTTCATATTATATATATCTAACAGATATTTCATTAAACAGAAAGTACCCAGTAAATCTTGCCAATCTGATATGGTAACACTAATGCTGACATTCACATTTTTTTAAAGGTGTTTCTTAATAACATCAATCAACACACTTTCTTTTCAGCACTTGTGAGACCTCGAGTTCAGGCTCCTTATGACCTACACCTCTCCAATACATGCTCTAAGTATGTAGGCCTCTCTGAAATTTCCAGTCATGCTTGGCACTTGTGTAACTACACAACACCATTTAACACAGTTCTCTTAAAACTATTTTGCCTCCAGCCACTCTAAAGTCTGAATACGGTTACACATATTTCACATGGGGAAAATGCTGCAACATTCCCACATTTGACAAAATATAGCGTAGCAAACAAACTAGACAAAAAAAAACCCACAAAACAAAACAAAAAAAAAAGAAAAAAGGAGTAGCAAACATCTATTTTGCTTTAAGAATATCTGGGGTTTTTTACATTTTTAATATCCATCATTAAATGGCTTTCCTCTTCTTCCATCATAAGTAGAACAGCAATATAAACTCACACTGAACTGTACAAATAATTTATTCCAATCAGAACAATTACATCAATGACAACTCATGAAACATAAGCCCAGTATTTTACTGAATTGTAAAACCAAACAATTTCCTCCCACTCCCTGTGATTTTAAATATTTTAGATACGTGCTCAATAAGAACATAAAAATAACTCCAGTTGCACTCTCAGAAAGTACACAGACAGATGGATAGCAATATAAAAAGCTTCATCACATTCCAACTAACACAGAAATACATTTAAGAAAATGAGAATTATCTTCATTGTTAGATTAGGGAAAGTTTAATGAGGAAATCCATAACTGCTGAAAACAAAATAAAGCCATCATCTGTCCGATAATACCAATATAATGTTAAATGGATTAAATGGACCAGGTATTAAACTTGGTCTGCAGGGTCCTGAATGTAAACCCTGAATGTAGGGTCCTTGCTCTCCATAAAATCTGAGGTGACAACTAAGTCTGCTGTTTATGCCATTAGAGAGTGTAACAAATATATTTACTACAGGTGGCCTGGTTCAGACACCGTTACATACATGAAAATAGCAACTTTTATGACCTGGAAACGCAAAATATGGGACATTTGTGAGACCTGTACTGAGGCATCAAGGAAGTTGTTGCAAAAACATACCTTTACGTAATGTTATGAGTTATTTAAAAGCAAAGATATTAACAAATTTGACTATTGACCAGCTGTCATCTGCATTGCAAAAGGACCTGGAATCGCCTACTGAGATCAGAAAACCACTGTTCTAAACACCACAAACACATAACAAGGAATACTGAAAATTCACAACAAGTGAGCAAACATTACTGTTGGTGGTCTTCCATCCTTTCTCTGGAATGTCAGAGAGATACAACTGTTGAAAACATTCCTTATTAAACTTTCACATACGGTCACCTTCATTCAGCTACTTGGACAGCATGTGTGTGTTACTGCCTTTCTCTCCTGTCCTCAGATCCACTGTTCCGTTTTATTCCTTCATATCATAACAATCCCATACTCTTGGACAGCTGCACACTCCCCAACTGCCAGCTTGTCAGAAAAATTCCACTCCCTATACTTGCTTCCCTCCCTCTTATAATCTTTTCCCTTCCTATATTTAAGTCCACCTGTGTAACAGAAAAACTGGGCAGACTCTTTCCTTGGCTGTGCACGATTTCTCTCTTTTCAGTAATATTCTGATCTTTCCGGCCTAAATTCAAATAACCTGAAGTAATACCCATGCGAATAAGGATCAGGTAAAAAGAGAAAGAAAAAAAAATACCTCAAGTTTTTTTATAGCTGATTTTTTGTGCGAGTAGGTGCAGCTGCACCAATATAAAAAGGAGTACTCAATGTCAAGCTATAAATAGCTCCTGCTGGAAGCCTAATAGCTCTGCCTTTGCTTCCTCAGAGCACAGGCAATAAACTATCACTATTACATTTTTACAATTCAGGAACAAACAGATTTAAGCAAAAATGTTTCTATTTCTACAGCAAATCCAATAAAAGAAACATATTTATGCCATATATAAGGCCCCCTTTATAGAGTATACTCACACTTGAAATAGAAAGACATGAAGTTGTAAAAATATAATACTTCATTCACTTTAGAATTCTACTTCCATGAAAGTGACATGACTGAAAATATACACAGCATTTCTTTATCTAAAGCCTCTACAAGAAGAATCCTCTGTATTACTATTTAGAGAGCAAAATCAGGCCTCTATCATTTCCAGAATTAAGGATAACTCAAGACGTACAGATTCCAACCCGACCCTCACTGAATTTTTGTGCAATGCAGTTATATCCAACTTAAAACACAGTCTGTGAAAGGCAGAGAAGAAACCTAGCTCTGTATCTAGATGAATACCTTAAATGACAGTATTCTTCTCCTTCTGTGGCAATGCACAGTATTTAGAACCTAACGAGAAGCTGTGATTCTCCAGAGCATGTGGTACACAATCATTTAATTAAACACTATCATAGCACAAAGGCACAATAGAGACAAAAGAGGAAGACAACAGACCCTGGCTTACTCTGAGTGTCCAATCTCACATCCTGGAAGCACTGGGACCATGATAACACAGTACAGTACTTCCCAGATTAAGCTTTTGTGGACAAAATTCTACTGTATTAGTTACACACAGGAACAACAAATATGAATACTGTACAAGATAGTACAGGACCTCAGTTTAGCTTTCTGGTTTGAACAAACAACAACATGGAAATCATGCTTACTCATTAAGTACCATTTAGCCAAGAAGTAATAATATCATACTGCCTTTCCAGATTCAGAACTGTGAGCTCAGAGTAAGTTCAGTGGCTTTCTAGACAGAAACTAGATTTACTACACAAAGCAGTTTTGCAACAAGACTTTAGGAGCTGACCTCAAGAAAATGCTGCTTGCCAAAAAACTTACCTTTCTCTCTTTCAGTAACTTTTTGTAGCCACTGGTACCCAGAGACAGAAGTGTAATGAGGACATCTAAGGAAGGAGACGCAGATGCTCTTCCTGAAAAAAACCCCAATATACAGATTAAAGTGGCAAAAAATAAATTTTATGTGAAAGAAAGCTGATAATCAAGTTTTCTACAGTTATTTCATATGGCTGAAATCAGACCATGAACTAGTTACCTGGATACATTTTGCTGATCTCCTGAATGAAGGACTCGTTGAAGCCAGCAATGATAGCACCACCTACTGGAACCATAAAATTTTTGTCCAAGCTCTGAACAAAAGCATCTATTCTGCCCACTCGAGCACCCTTTGTCAAAAACAAACAAAGAAAAATCCCCAGCATATATTAGAAAAAAAGGAAATGTGATAGCATCATAATTACACAACAGTGTAACAAAACCACATATAATTCCTGAAACTTTCTCAGATCCTGCATTGATGATAAAAAATAAAAATCATAGCATTACCTTTTCTTAGCACTGCTCACTATTAGTACCGTTATCTGCTTAACACAGTACCTTACAAATTCCCATTTTTCTGTGATTTAAAATACTGATTTTAGTTCTCGCAAGTCTAAGTAGAGCTCATTTCAAACAACCAAAAAGTAACCCCTCGAAATTTAATAGGAATTTTACAGTTAAAACTGTTCAACCCAAACTTTTCACGGATTCTCACAGTAAAGGACTACAAGTTAATGCTTCATTAGCAAAGATTTCTCTCTATGCATGTATAAATTTGCATTAAAACAAGTGAGCTGTTACAGCACTTCTCCCTCTATGGCTGCTTGCAAAATCCAGACCCCGATAACTTCTTACAGCAGATATCCCCCCCACTTCAGAGAAAACAAACATCCTTATACCTAACCACTCAGATTTTCTCAACGGAAAAAGGTCTAGATTCTGCAGCACACCTTCAATTCGAGTAATATGCAACTGGGAACTGGACAATTAAAACCTATGCCGCATAAAAGAACTTGAAAAGTATATTCAACCCAATAAATACTAAAGCATATGCAAATACATACAATTTAAAGTGCTACTAACTGAATGCAAGAAAGAACAGAGTTAATATCTATGGCAAACAGACTGAAAAAGGTAGATTCAACTAAACCATATATAAATAAATATATATATATATTATAAATAATAAATTTATTATTTCTATGTTTTGATAGTTTAATGCATGTGAAATAGGAAGAGGCACTCCAAGTTTGTCAGCTTTTTGATGGGAAGATGAATGCCAGAAGCTACCACTTGATTTAACTGACAGGAGACCACCACAGGAAAAGCACGGCAAATGAAATGGTCTCAAAAGCTTTTCCCCTGTGATACTCTTGCAAGTTCTATTCACAACTGTGCTCAGCATGTACATATTCCTAAGTATTCATTAGTAACTACTTCCTCATAAACAGCACATTTTCTAGCACACTAAATAAATTTTTGTAAATAAATGTAAAACAAATCAGAGCTCAAATGTATACATTTGCATAAGCAAGGAATAAACAAACAACTTATCAAGTCTAGAAAAAATGCAAAAACCAACGCAGTAAAACTTCTATTTGTAGCTTTATAGTCTGAAACGTTTATCATTAGATACACTTCATGCAGCAAACCCCAGCACTTCCACAGCCCCCTTCATGTTAGTTTCTCACTAAACTTGTGCAAATTAAATAAACATGTACCCAGTACATTACAAATAAAGCACATACCCTTTTCTATTTCACAAAATGCTTTAAGTTTTGTTAAATTCCCTGTTTTTCAAGATTTAGGAAAGCCAGCATGATGTTCCTGTTACAATTATGTCTGTACCCTGTCAGTAGTGTCTTAGTAATCAGAAAAAAGATGAACAGCATATTTTAAATTAATAAAAGTTCAAGATTCCCTGAATTCTGTTAAAATATAATCCCCTATTTTTTTGAATAGGCAGAGAGAAAGGAGAAATATTGAAGAACACTGCACATACAATACAGTCAGCAAAAAAGCAAGAATTCTGTTTCATGACTGATCTAACATATCAAGCAACATTCTCCTCAAACTAAACGGTATCAGAAACTAAACTTTTTTGAACATAACATTGAACTTAACCCAGTTTTCTCAGCCATTCTCCATGTCAACAATATTTTAACAGTGACAATATCTGTAAAGTGTTGCTGTAAAATCCTGTACCTTAATTGAAAATCTGTAACTCACATTCTGTTGAAGGCTTAATCCCTATTCAAGCATGATCCATTATTTACTTCTAGTCAACAAGCTTATGAAATATTTTAAGAGAGCTTATTAAGGATATTTTTTCCATTATGAAAGACACATGAACATACACAAAACCTAACTAAATGGAGGGTTATTACACAAAAAGCACATAGAAATAAATATTATTTTAAAGTTCTATTTCCCTCTGGTTTTTTTCTCTCAGAAATTTGTTCAAATATCAGACGTGCATGGGATTACTCTCGACACCAGGAGGCATCTGATAAAATCTACTAGGTTGTCTACAATCAGAAATTTACTTAAAATTGTTAAAAAATATTATTGGAAATACACAGCTCCTACCTGTTGGATAAGATGCATACATTTTGACGACTGAACTCCATACGCATTGTTGACAATATGGGGAATGTCATAATTGGCACAAATCACTGCCAACTCCTCCAGCCTGTGAGCATAAAACTGTCATTTAGAGAAGCGTTGATAACTGTAACTCATCTTAAAAGTCAGACCACTAAAAGACTGAAGAATTTACAAGGAGGTCAGAATGAGAAAGGTAATGTTTTGATTAGTACCTCAAGGCAGTACTTGTCACCTTAAGCTATAAAGGTTAAGGTAAACATTGTATTGCCTTTTACATATATTGCAAATTGTTAATCTGGTCTGAAACTTTTCATGCTTCTCTTTTTGTCTGGACACCAGTAAATACATCCCAAACCATTCTGCTTCAAGTACAAGCTTTTTTTTTTGCTACTTCAATGTTAAGTGAAAGAGCTTCAGCTAATCACGTTTTTTTTTTTTTTCCTTTTCCTCTAGTATTCAACATGAAATTGGTCTATGGAAGTTCCAAGAGTGTCTTGGGAATAAAAAACATCATATAACAGGAAGTTTTTATGTGCTTCTGTTTAATTCAAAGAACTAGTATTTCAACCCTTTAGCTGGAATCTCACTTGCATGTTTCAGACAAACTAATTAGAAGAAAAATTCTTTAAAGGAAGGGAGAGCCCTAAAATATCTGAATACGGACATTGACAAATTGAAACTTTGTTCAATTGTTTACAACTTCACTTGCATTTGGAACCCCCTGACATCACAGTGAGCTTAGCCTGGATTGATTAATCAATCAAATTAGGATTTATGTGAGTGCAGAGATCCTTTTTGGGTAAAGGCCTTCAGCATTTTAAACATACATGTAACTTCCAGTTATGCTCTGTTTTTTAAAAAAAGACTCATGATTTTCCCCAAATTTGTGAACCTATCTTTGAAAAAATAATGTAATATATAGTAATTTAAGTGATGATAAAAGTTATATTACCTCTAAAAAAACCCCAGGAAACTCTACTTCCAACGTATTTTTACTCTTTCTGTACTGCCTCTCACTGTAATTTACTGAAATTCATGTAAAGTGTGACAGAGTATGAAAACATTTTCCAAGAGGTGACATTCCTTTGCATTCTATTTCTATTATATTGCCTAGTGTTGTTCTGCAATGCAAAATTCAGCTGCAAATGTCACAATAAATTTTCTGAACCTCAATCCTTAGGAAATCGTAACTATCACTTTAAAGAAATCATCACTATTATCCTTAAAGAAATCAAAATTATCTTACAATTAGGAAACACCAGTAATGTAATGTACATGTTGATCTTCTACAGTCAAGATATTTGTCAGAAACTGTGTGTCCAATAATTTTTCCTACTTATTAACATCCTGAACTCAGTAACAGTATACTTGAGGAAACATAACAAGCAGGGCAAAGTTTTTGCCTTCTGATCTGCTGATCTTAATCAGACTCATTCCTCACCTTCCACAGAGAATCAAAAGGCACATAGTTCCACTCTTACAAGCTTTTTTCAGGTGCAGGCAGTGAATTTCATCAAACTGGAAACACAGAGGGTGTACAGCTATATATGTTTGTCTCTCTCACCTCTTGAGACTTAAAGAAGCAATAAGCTAGCTTTTACAAGTACTGAAAACAGAAAAGTCTCTTCTTTTTCTTCCTAAAAATATTCTACCGAACAATTAGATCCGTATCACAATACAGAATGAGAATGCTACAGTTTGAACAGAGTGTGTTAATATGCAAGAGAAGCAAACAATGATGCACAACACCTGTCTGCTTCCAAGGCTTAAAATGAACCATTAGAAGTGCTGCTAGTCATATCATAAAGCATTAATGTAAGTTGGCTACTACTCAAGTTTTTAATAGTCACAAATACAGAAATATTTCACAATTTATTCTTTCTCTCCTATTTGTGAAAGTTCATGAAAAATAAAAGCTCTGTTCTTTCTTTCTATTACTGAAAGTAAAAAGATAAAGAATTCTGCTACGTACACAAACCAACTGAAAAATAACACTTTTTCCCCTTTGATTGTCTTAAATCAGTAGTTTTGGAAACACCTCACAGCAAGAGCAGGTAAAATACTGTCTGAGAACTGATGTCTCTCTGAGGAAGAGTGTTTATACACTAGTGAATTATTCCCACAGAGTGAAACAATACCTCAAAGGAAAGCTATATGCACACAGCCATGAAACTACTTAAAATTTTAAACCACCACCACCACAACTAAATAAAGCCTTACAAATGCAAGATATTTAAAAATAGACGTTTCAAATGGCAACCTCCAGAAATGCTATACAGGGTTTTCCTTCCTGTAGGAAGATGAATGTTATGGCCTTCAACAGTTGACAGTATCCTTTAAATAGAAAGTGCATTCAAGTCCTCCTATATCTGTGGTATATCATAACACAGTGCCACTGCCTAATAATTCATCTCTTAGTTGTAGAGGACAAAACAATCGCATGTCAAAAAGAGGAAGCAGATAAGGAAAAGATTAATTTACCTGAGCTATAAAACAGACCATTCAATTCTGATAGCTGTGATTTAAGTTAGCCAATAAATCTGCAAGTCAACTTCAAGCCATGTTCATAGTATTCTGACAGAATTATATGGTTTTAACTTCCCTCTAGCAACTAGGTTAACATATAATAAATACTGGGGGGTTTTTTAAAGGTAGGAAAAGAGAGTGAAACATATTTTTACTTGCCACATTTCAAAGCAAATAATGTTTCTTTCACACACCTGCAAATAGTCAACTAAATTTTCCAAGTAAAGTAATTAACAAAGAAGCACACACTGCACAGGAACTCTAAACATAAGTCTTTTCAATTTTGTGATGAATTAAAAAAAGCTGAAATGAAATCACTAAGATACTACATTTAAAACCATGTAAAAAAAGACATTAGTATTTCCTACTTTACATACTACGTAAAAGCTCATAAAAATATACCAATTGAATCACAAAACATAAGGAAATTGCTTTTCACACTTATTTTGGAAGCAAATAGAGAAAGCAGGTTTTGCAAATAACAACAATGCTCATTTTGGGCAAATGACTCAATATACCAAGTACTTTCGGCAACTCTCCTCCAACATGCCACTTTCAGACTGAGAAGTTTCATAACCAATGCATAGGTTGAAATAATGTCTCAGATACTCTATTTTTCATTCATAACCACAATGTTCATTTCAGCTTCACCTAGAGCTTGAGTGACATCTTTGTAGCAACTACAGGAGTTATGTATATGGACACATCACAATGGGAACGAATGCAAAGTATTTTAAGTTTGTTTTAATGGTGATTTAAGAGTTGGAAATTTTAGGTAGCATCATCATGCAATCAGTCAGCAAAAGGTCAAACCAAGGGAAGTCACAGAAGGTCCAATTGTTGCTGTATAGCACATCTACCCCAGAGGTATCCAAGAGTTTCCCTTTATCAGGATATCCTAATAACCCCTATACACATCAGTATGATACAGGAGAGAGTAACTCAAGCAATGATTTAAATTTGGCTGTAGCTGTTTTTTTTTTTGGTTTTTGTTTTGTTTTGTGTTTTGTTTTTGGGCTTTTGTTTCTGCTTTTGTTTTGGGGTTTTTTTTTTGTTTTGCGGTTCTGTTTTGGTTTTTGTTTGGCTTTTGTTTTGTGTTTTTGCTTTGATTTTTTGTTTGATTTTTTTTTTTATTAACAGCTTAGGAAAATTTATCATTGGTTGTAGGAGAAGAGTAGAAAAGACAACAGTGCCATTAAAATGTGCCATTAGCTATGGAGCTATATTTACTGGACTATGTCTCTATGAAAGTATACTTTCACCACTTCCATGAAATTGTAAAAAAAACAATACCAAATTGGCATTAATTTCACCACAATAGATCATCATTAATCTCAGTTATATGGCAGAAGAAAACCCTTCTGTGTTATTCTTATGCTTTTAATATACTTCTCTGAAAGTGGAACACTTCAACCAAGGTGATTAAAGTAGCTTTACTAATTGTTGGCAGAAGTAATTTTAAGAAGAAGGTTTTGTTGGGTTTTGTTTGTTTTTACTGTAGCAAATAACACACTTCTTACAAAGATTGCTTACCTATCAGGTACCCTTGGAGCAAAGCAAGATGTTGTGGAATGCACACAAAGAATATTTTCAGCACCAAGAGCCTTGATTTTGGCCTCCACTGCTTCAAGGTCTGTCCGTAGCTCATCGCCTTCTAATGCATTTTCTATCACCACAGGCTCAAAACCTGACCAAAAAAAGCAAGACCTGAATGTAACTCAACAAATCTCTGACTAATTTTGAGGTTTTAGTTCCAGTATACATCTGAAAAACCTTCTTGCTTCTGCTGTTTTAACAGATTCTTTCTAACAGAAAAGATAGTGCAAATCAGACAGATTGTCACCTTCTGATCAAAATTCCTAGGACACATTTTATGCATAAATTTAAGAGAGAGATATTTGAATCATGGGCTTCAGTTTTACATAATTCTCAGGAGAGCAAATTAAGCATCTTACTTTGAGGGTGAACTGTAACTTCCTTAATACTGTGTTCTCTGTTGACTATACACTTCTGTGCCTCAGCATATGCTTGTATTTTACAGTGCATTAGGATGACAACTCATATGTGTGATTGCATGTTAGAAATCAGGAGTGTAGAAACAAAGCAAAACTAACCATGCATTAGGTCTTTTTGGGATCTTAATGCAAGGATATGAAACTCTGACAGCTGTAGAAGACCATACTCTGTGTGATCAATCAGCTCCTTCTTACCTGCAGTTATCATTGACTTAAAGCAAGATTTCTGGTCTATACGGGGCCAGATAATGTATTTTGCCTTCGGTCTCTTGTGCCGCAATGTTAAAAAACACAGAGTTAAACTCATGCCAGTTGCCATGGGAACCACAAAGCAATTGGCCACTGTCCGGACACCTGCACACAAAAAGCAAGTCAGAAATTAACATCAAGACCCCATGACACACCCCCACAAACAAGAAAGGTTTTTCAAATTTACACCTACCAGCCAGCTTTATAATATCCAGAACTACGGAATTAGTAAGTTTGTTCAAAAGGCTTGATCCTGCAGCTTTAGGCTGGACTGCAGAAATATCACCTGACCTTCCAATTCCATGGATCAATCTGCACAAAAGAAGTTGAAAACACATATCAAGTTTTTCGACATTGCAAAGCAATAATTCTTGCTGACTAAAGAGTATTTAATTTGATAAACAATTGTGGAAAATTTTGTATCCAATGCAACATCAATACCTGCATCAATATCAGCATCTGGAATTCATTACAATGAATTCTACTATAATAAATTGCATATATTTGTATGAAATTTGGGGTTTTTTTAAAGGTAGATTAAAAATCTTCCAGCATGCAAGTAAAAACTTTGAGAAGACCCACAGTAGCAACACCTCTAGCATCTGGCAGGTTTCCTTTTAAGCACACCTCAGCACTTCTTGATGTTTGTTGAATTAGCATTATAAATGCTGACACGGTCAGACACACAACTCCAAGGAAAACAAAAATGATTTGCCTATAGTGTAGAGTAGCATAGGCACAGTGGTATTATACAGATACTCCCTTGACAAATGCTTCATCTCCTTAAGCCAAGGAAATAATGTATACTGTGACAAACATATAAATAGGGCTTTGCCCATCTTCTACATCTTCATCTGCCTCACTGTGCTATTCAATATTATCTACCATGGAATATCGTGTCTGTTTGCATTCTGTTTATAAATTATGTTTATAAGCTGCATTTATAAATACTGAATATTATTTAGTACCTTCCAGGAGCAAAGGATCCTGGAATAATTTATAATAGACAAGCTTGTAGAACTAACTTTGGCCATGGCTGAAATGCAGCAGCTGCTCAAGTAAGCTAGTAACAATTTAGGGCTTAAATTCTGTTTTTATCTTGGGAATGGAGTAAAGTACAATCTTATGAATATACGGAACTTCTATAATACTTCTATATATACTATATATATACTATACATATACTTCTATACTTCTATATATACTATAATTCAGAACTTCTTGGAAAACAGTTTTACAGTTTAAATTTATTTCCCTGTTTCAAGCTATAGGTTGAAATCAACAAATGCTTGATAATTAGTTGAAACTTACACATAATCCTCTCTGCACCTAAAATATCTCCTTTACCATTCCAGCTACATTCTTAACAACTTTTTTATACCAGCTCTTCTTATTTTATGCACTTAAGCACTCCTCCCTAAGGAGCAGTCCTCCATAAGACTGGCCCTTAGAAGGAAAGACAGCTTGAAAACCATCTCCTGTTGCCTCCACCGCTCCCAAAGTCACCTCTAAAACTTACTGCAGTGGAGGACACCTTGCTAATGCTGACACTCCCACGTGAAGCAGAATGCCAGGTGACAGAGCTGCATGGGAACAACAATAGCTAAATGCCAGTTTAGGCTCCCTCTGGCCAGAAGCTGGACATGCTTTCTCCAGCACTGTCAGAAAGAAGAACTTCCTAGATACTCTCCCCTCCCATACCACATGTATCCTAGTATAAAGAGCCGTACACAAAACTAAAAAAGCCAAACTGATGTATTGCTGGCTTTCTCCAGTCATTTCTCATGGTACTGTAGCGCTTATGAAAGCCATCAAGGCAAAGTAACTCAATCTCCATATGGTAAAGCTTTCTGGTCTCTAATATGCTTTTGTGTTAATCGTTCAAGGAGAAACTTCCAGGAAATTTCACTTTGTTCCATGCCCGTTGGATAAAACATCACAAACACACAAAAATGTATATTCATAAGGAAACTAAAGCAGAAGCTCTAAAATTATAGCATCCAACACACCCAGCAAGTGTCAGAAGGGCTAAAAGATATTTAAAAGTTCTTCTTGTCTTTACAGATCTCCTTACTTCACTGATGGACTGTGCTTTCATCTGCCTATCAACTAATAACATTACAAAGATATTAATAAATATAATAAAATACAAACAGCTGTTCACTAGGAACGTTCAATACCCCACAACTACAGTGTGCAGTAGTTTTTAATAAGATATAGATGAAAAGCTATACCTTGTTAAAAAAGTAATGCATAGCATATTTTAAAACAGGAAGATCTCTGCTTCCCTTGCAGAAGACAACTCAGTATCTTCAGTTTCTACAAGTTCAGCATACAAGACATAACCCTGACAAAACATTTTTGTTTAATTCAAGACTTTCCAGTGAGTCGTTAATGAAAATTAAATACAGAAAGTTGCATCAATTCAATTCTTGCATTACAATATTTTTCTCAAATCCTACCAAGGTCTTAGATAACAAAACACAATAATATATGCCATTTGAAAGCATTAATAATAAATCTGAATAATTGAAACTGTTGGTAATTTGTACCTGTAATGCCTTCGGGCAACGAGTCCTGACACCACTCTTCCTTCCCTCTCACCCACACCACAGTTGCCCAGGAAGTTATTGCTATCCATTATAGCAAGTTCATGAAGAAACAATTCAATGGTGCTTTCATCCCATCCATCCTCAGGACATTTTCCCTTAATAATAATAATATAAAGGTAACTATGAAACTCAGAAATTAAAAATGAACAAAACTTTATGCAACTTGTTTGACTGCTACCCTTCTTTCCCACACTGTATTTTCATTACACTGTTTTATGTTATCTAATGTTATCAACCTGTATTCAGAGAAAAGTTAAATGATTTTTCCATGTATTAAGTACAATTACATTAGCATATCCTGACATTAAAATAATCAGGATATTTTTCACCTTGAAGTGTTCTTTATGGTACACACAAAACCACTCCAGGGCATACATGTCAATTACTCCTTAAAAGACTACAGATTATTTGATATATTCTCTAGACAGGACCTACAACTGCAGGCACTCAACAGAGAAAACTCGATGAAAGGGAAGATACTTGGCCATTAGTGAGCAAAAAAAACAAGATGGGAAATACAATTTCACTTGTAACACATCTTCCTATCTGTGCATTTTTTTTTCTAGTTATTACCTAATAGGTAAGGAAAAGACTTCCAGAAAATGTCAAAACGTGCAACCAGAAAAATGCTTTCTTGTGGTCTTTACTCCTCATCTTTGCCAACTGCAAAAAAGAACCTCAGAGGAAAGGAGCACATAAACCCATGAAGCACTGCTATAGGTTCAGAGGCTTTTTCACATGTCCCAGTAAGAACACAGCAAATTCAGAAAATCTAATTCATTTCTGAAATGCGGTACTAAAGTTAAATTGGAAACAGCAGATGACATGACTAAGGATGGCCAAGAACTGAAACATTTGCTAATTCATTGATAATTATTGTTATATCCTGGACACAAAGAAACGTCACCTTAAAAGTGCATCACGTTGTACCTCACGTAGTAACGTGCTAGTATCTCAACTGCCTTTAAACATTAAGTGTTCGCTGGGTCTTTTACACAACACAAGGCAGTCGCTTTTTTCCCCCTCTCAGTGGCGGACTTTCACCCCGGGTGTCCGTAAGGTCTCTGCCACCACGGCCGCGGGTCGAGCAGGGCGGTGGCGCCGGGCCAGGGGGCGGCGAGGCCCGTAAGCCCGGGCCGGCTGCGCCGCGGACCCCGCGAATCGCAGGGCCGCTCTGTCCGCTCGGAGCGCGGTGCTCGGAGCGCGGTGCTCGGTGCTCGGAGCGCGGTCGGCCCGGGTGCGCGGGCCCGGCCCCGTTACCTGCTCCAGCAGCGCCCGCAGGCGCAGCTCGTGCGCGCGGCGGCCCTGCGCCCCCTGGCGCACATAGGCGGCCGTCACCAGCCGCTCGCTGCAGCCCTGGTTCTCCGCGTTCATGGCCGCGGCGCTCCCGCCGCCGCCGCGGCCGCCGCTCCCCCTCCGCACCGAGCACGCCCGTGGAGCCAGGCGCTTCCCACCGGGAAGGGGCGGGTCGGGCCGGGGCGGTGCAGGCGCAGGGACCGTCGGGGCCCCGCCCCGCCGCCGGCTCCGCGCCGCGGGCAGAGCCCGCCCTGCCCCGCCTGGCCCTGCCTTCCCCTCCCCTCCCCTCCCCTGCCCTGCCCTGCCCTGCCCTCCTGTGGCCGGCCCGGCCCTGCCCGGCCGCGGGGCGGAGCTCGATCCCCCGGTGCAGGTGCGGGCCTGCAGCGGCCCCTGGGCCCGAGCTCCAGGTGGAGCCCTGAGGGGAGTGAGGGGGGGGCCCGCCGGAACCCAGACTGCTTGGCTGGGAAGAACCTCCGCGGGGGACTTTTTTCCCCTTTCCCGCAGAGTTTAGCATTAGGCTGTTGATAACAGCGTGCCTCCCCGAAGTCACCGACAGGGCGAGGGCGTTCTGTGCTTTTCGGGATGTGTTTGTGAACACAGGTGGTTGTGGGATTGTCCTCAGGGAATAGCAGCAACCAGCCTGCCGGGGCCGGGGGATGCAGCCCAAAACTGCATCGCGGGGACAAAAACGTACTATCAGAGAGACCTCATTTGCCTCTTTCTTTCTTTTTCTTTTTTTTTTTTTCTTCATTATTTGAGAAAAGACAATTACACCAGCAGGAGATCTGGGACAGCTTTGCGCCTTTACTAGGAACTGCCAGTGAATCCTCAGCAGGTGGAAGCTTCCCTGGAGCTGTCCTCTGCACCACGAGGCAGTCGCAGGGACTGGCAGGTTTCCATTTGCTTTTTTAAAACAACCAGTAGCGAGTGTACAGAAATTGAAGAGGCACATTAGATATACGATGTGTTTGTTCCAATGTTTGGTTTTAACCAGCCTGCACCTGGTCAGCTGAATTTGTGCATGAAATCTCACCTGATTCTTCTGTTTTTCAGTTTTAAGATCAGACGGCTAATTGGCACGTGAAGAGTGCATACTGACCGTCCTGCTTCTGTAAGTTTAATTAGCCTGCTTAGGATCCTTTGGGCGTTCTGACAGAGTAAGCTTACACACCTGTTTTAATTGTTGGCTCAGACTAAAATTAACAGTTTCTTAGTCCTTTGGAACAGAGGAGAGCTTTCTCAGTCCTCGCAGGCTAGCCTGGGCTGTTGGGGACGTCGTGCTGCTGCTGCTTTATGAGCAGCTGCTCATCTTGGTCTGTGTCACAAGAGGGCGCTCAGCTAAAGCGAAAAGCACAAGATTGTGCGTGATTTCCCCTTTTTTCCCTTCTGTCCGTTTCCCTTCTGTATTCGACATAGTACTCAGATACGTATTATAAACAGATGACAGAGTATGCTCTGTGGGTTAGAAGGATAGAGAGAGAAGCGTTAGTATGAGGAAAATGATCCAAGTTATTTGCGTGATGTAATTGTTAGTAATTTTAATCCAGGTGGCTAATTGAAGAGCATTAGCTATTCGGAATTAAAATTAATGGTTTCATAATAGCGATGATGGTGATGTGTATTTTGTTTAATTATGAGCTGTCATAGTGTTTGAACTCTGCACTAGTGAAGAGTGAGGCAAAGTAAAGGCTTTGCTAGATCAAGACCTATGAGCAAGTTGCAGAATTCTCATTGCAGGAGGAGAAGAGAACTGCCAGTTAACTGCATTTAGAAGTACAGTAACGTGTAGATGAGCCCATAAACCAGGAGAAATACTTTTTTTTATTCTTTACTGTGAGCCTGGTGAGGCACTGGAACAGGTTGCCCAGAGAAGCTGTGGATGTCCCATCTCTGGAAGTGCTGAAGGCCAGGTTGGATGGAGTTTTGAGCAGCCTGGTCTCGTGGGAGGTGTTCCTGTCCATAGCAGGGGGGTTGGAAGGTCCCTTCCAACACAGGCCATTCTATTATTCTATAAAAAATAACTAATGAGTTATTTCTTATTTAGTTTTATCAGAAGAGAGAACTCTCAAACTTTTTAGAAGCCCCTGAATGGACTGTTTAATGGATTGTTTTCGGAACAGTCACAACTCACTCGTAGCTAAAGGGAGGTGCAGTATTACTTAGCAGTCTGCTGAGAAAAATTTCAAATTTCTCCCATTTTAGTCTGATCTTTGTGTTTGCTTCACACAGAAATTACATGAATATAATTTTCTATACAGAAAATTACAGCCAGTTGCTGTAATGTTCATAAATGTGTTTACTAGGCACAAAATGGCTATTGATCTGGAGTCAGGAGTGACTGGATAAGTTCACTTTTAATAGAAAGGAATGGAAACAAATGCAAATGTGAACAGATTTTATCAAATGTTACAGATAGTAGTAGTTACATAAGCAAATGACACAGCTTAGTTCCAAAGTCCACTGGCTGACAGGTAATCTGAGACAAAACAAACACAAATCCAGCATTTCATAAGGTTTTATTTTGTCATAAGCAAGCAAAGTGATTTTCTTTCTGTGATCCGGGTTATTCACAGAACGAGTCCTTACAACATGCATAATTATGAGAATACTGAATAATAAATATGTACGGTTACTATTTTTATCTGAGAACTGATTTGCTCCTGGTATAACCCAGGATTCCAGTTCTATGCAAGTACTTCAGGTGTTTAGCTTTCTCCCACATTTCACTGAAATCTGAGAAAAACCCCTCTTCTGTAGAGAGGTGTGGGACAAGGCATTCAGGTCGAAATCTGATGCAGTGTGTTGGGGTTATAGTTGTATTCTCCTTCTTCCAATGAAGATCACATTGTTGTTGTGGGAACATGAGAATAATGACAATGTGTTCAATGTATTCATACTGTTTTCACTTACATTATTTTTAGGCTTCGTTTGGGAAGTTACCGCAGTGATGTAGAGCAATGTCGTGTAAAGCGTGGGGAGGGAGAGCGGCTGGCTGTGGCAAGTGGTGGCCAGGAGATAAGCCTGTTCCAGATGCAGAAATAAGGCGAGTTCCAGGGATGTTTTTGTTAAACTCCCAGGCGCTGTACGCGCCCCGTGACTCGTAGCCGGCCCTGCGCACACTTTGGGCCGGTCCGGGGCGCTGCCGGAGCGGCGGGCGCGGCCCCTTTAAGGCAGGTGGCGGGGCGGGCGCGAGGCGGCGCGCAGGCGCGGGGCGTGCAGCCGGAGCGGCGGGAGCGCTCCCAGCCCGGCCGCGCCGCCGCTCCCGCCAGCCCCGCTCGGCCCCGGCCGCGCCGCCCATGGCCGAGCCGGGCGCCGGGCAGCCCGACGAGCGCCTGCTGCTCCTCGCCGACCCGCCGCCCCAGCCGGAGCCGCCCTGGCGGGGGCCGCAGACAGCGAGAGGCGCTCCTGGCGGAGCTGTGCGGCAGTGTGGGGAGCCGGGGCTCGAGGAGGAGGACTCAGAGGAATCGGACTCGGGGCCCGAAGGGGATGGAGAGGACGAGCCCCTCCTGCGGGCGTCGGGTACGGGCCGCGGGCGCCAAGCGGGAGCCTCCTGGGACAGGGAGCCCCGCGCCGCCGCAGGTACGGCCAGACCGCCCCCGCCGGGCTCGGCTGCGCCGCGGGATCAGCCGAGGGGACGGCGCGGGTGGGGCTGGGCGGCTGTGCCGGGGGCGGGGGGAGGCAGCCCCTGCCTGGCGCTGTCCTACCAGAACCGCAGCGCGCTCGGGGTGCCGTGCCCGGTGACACAGCGTCGGCGAGGGGCAGAGACGCGTTGCCCATCCCTCGGCAAGTGGGCTCACTGACTAATACTTAGTGAAGGGAAGGTGCCGCGAATGGGTCGAAATCCATGTGCTTTGTCTCTCTGTGCAGAGCTGCACGGACTCATTTACATCTTGATGAGTGTCTTCACTGTTATTTCTCTTCCCTGTCTGTTTGCTGTTTTGCTGGGCCTTGCTTTGTTTGTTTCTTTAATGTTTTTTTTTTTAAACTTGTGGCTTTGCATGTTTTTACAGGCTGTGTTCTGTTGTGGGACTGGATGCTTCTTCCTGAACGCTTGTCAAACTGTCAAGTTTTCTATTTGTCTCGCCTATCCCGCTAATTACTTTCTTGTGACCCCCATAGTTCAGCTTGGAAAAAAAAGCTCAGTCTGTGTCTGTTCTTTGTTCCAGTCTGATACAACCCACCCCAGAAGGCCAGAGTAACCCAGGCTCCTGTTAATAGATCCTTTGGGGCAGATTAGAATGAAAAGGCACTGAATGATCGCTGTTTGTAAGTGTGTTTATACATATAGGGTTTCTTTTAGAACAGCTTAGTTGCTATGGAAAGCAGGTATGTAGCTCTTTGGGCTATTATTATCTGTACTAACATAGCAATATGAAAGAATAAAAATATCACTTAAAACAACGTAAGGGAAAAGAAAGAGTAGGAGTAGAAACATTTCACCACCCATAGATTTCGCGATAGGACTTGATTGTTGCAATTTCAGTGTCCATTGGTTGAAGTGATGGTCACAGTCTTGACCTGTGGACTGTTATGGAAGCCCGTATGCTCAGGACAGGTGGGAACGCCCAGGTACCTCTCCTGGGGATGGGGAGCTTTCAGTTCTTTGGTGAAAGGCCTCAGAAGTGAGTCTGGGGTTCTTTAGGGGCCTTTGATGGTTTATGACACCTTCTAAGACATGACAGCTGCCTCTCACATCAGCGTAGTTTAGCCAGTTATGCCCCATCAGGAGAGATGAATACCCTCAGGCTTCTGTGTGAATTTGACCTTCCCTGGGTAGAGAGGAGTGTGTGTGTGTAAGGGAGGACAATTGGCACGATAAAAAGCACTATTCCACCTCGCAGGATCTGCTGCTTACCTGTCTCAAAGCTTGACTTGTAGCCTCTTGTGGTGGGTGTTCACCCCCACTGTCTCGTGTGAATCACCACCACACCCCCAAAAACTCACCTCCAGCAAACCTGGCCTCAGCAAAGCTCCCTGCTGCCTCCACAAATGGGCAATTGTTTTGAGTCATTAACCATTCAGTCTCTCACACTATCATATGTTCACTTTGTACCATCACATGCTCTAAGAGTTTTAAATGTGGACTCTACTGTCATATCTTTGGTTTTCATATAAATTTGTCTTCTTTCCATGTTTTGAAATCTGGTCTTGAAGAGAGAAATAAGATGTGAAAGTTCAGAAATGCAAGAACTTAATGATCAATTTGAAAAGAGACATAAGCATAGTCATTATCTAATTCTAAATATATTGGCAAAATCATAAATTATATGGTATTTATTGCTTACTTTGTTTTTCTTTAGACTTACAAGCTTTCTGATTCTGTACAAGTTTCTAAATAGGTGTACATCTAGGATGGGCTTGCTGAGAGAAATCTGTGGAGTTGTATCATTTCATAGTGTTTGCTGTTGTAATCTTAGCATAGGATTTCCTGCCAGAGGCTGGTAAGACTGTTCCTTTTGCAACAATTGAATAAATAAAAAAATTACAAACAAACCCCCCTATCAAGTTAAACAAAATAAGTTGAGCTAGTAACTTCATTTTAGTAGCCACAGAAAGCTTTTACTAGTGTATAGAATTTAACCATAAGGAAAGAATCTCTTCTTTTAACCACTGGTCCACACTTGTAATGTGAACATGCCATTAAAATGTTCGAACTTCTCCTGTCTTGCTTCCACAAAGATATGTTAAGGAGACAGTGCTTCTAGCAAAACACTTCTAGAAACTTCAAAAAAGAAGTTCATGCTTCAGAGTGGAGACTTGCACCATTGGGGAAGTTAGGACAGTGAATGGAGGGTACTACTTGGAATCTGCCCCAAGAGTGTGTAAGAAAATCTCAGAACTGTGATTGATTGCAGCACCTCATCCCTTGCTTCCTTGTCCTTAACTTCTTTGTATGTATAACACTTGAAGGTACGTGATTGTTTCACGAGTCAGGTGGAGCCAACATGCAGCAGATGTTATTCGTGCACGTTATTGCAACACTGAGTGTTTTCATAATAGAATTACGATCAGAATATGAGACTTTGTATTGGAAAAGGTGGAATTGGTTGAAGGGACTACCTTTAGTCATGTTAATGTTAAAAAAGTATAAATCTAGCTTAGCACTGAAGGAGTTCATACGTATTACTCTTGTAAAGTGTATGAGTTTAGCTTATGTCGTGTTAACTCGATGGAAGAACAGGCTGAGGTGCATATATGATTGATTGTATCTTCTTTGGTGAGTCTTCATCATTTCAGTACAGCAACTTCCCAGTCTTGGGCTTGCCCACATTAATTTGAAAAAAGTTCTTGATCTTGATAGTTAGACTGTGTGTGTGTGAGCCCTGGTCTCCCTAGTGGTAGCTTATTGAGCAGAGTAGTTTTCTAGAGTAATTGCAAGAGAAACCTTGATTAGTTATAAAACTGGGAATAAGTTGTGACATAACATACTTTCTCAGTGGAAAACTTCATTAAAATAACTTTTGAAAAAGAAACCATCTCAAAAAAAAAAAGAAAAAAACTACCCCGCCACATTCAGGAAATACTGCCTTCAATTAAAAAGGTTTATTTTCATAGGGAGAGTGTTGATAAACTTTAAACTGCCGGTTTCCTTTTTGTCAGCCTATAAGTTTTTCTACAGTCACATCACTGTTGTAACGGGCTTTCTCACAGCACAGTATCTATACTGAACAAATCATGAGTTTCAAAAATTATTTATCTCTTCTTACTTGACCATGCAGCATAATGCAGCTTCTTTGCTTTCAACTTTTTCCTAAACTTGTCTTTTATGTTTAAAAAGACATGGTTGAAGAATTTACCCAAGGCAATGAGATTACAGTATTAGATTGTGGAATAAATGCACAGAAATCAAAAATTGCCCTCTGAGTATTCTGCATAGACAACTGCAATCCACGTGAACAAGTTCATTTGTAGGTCTTCATCACCTGGACGATCAATGTACAGGGTGACTTAGCATGGATGTTGCATTTTGTTTGGTAACAGTTCAACGCACAACCCTGATTTTGCTTTCACTGACAAAAATATGTAGTAGTTGCAGCTCAGGTATGTGATGTGATGTAGCTGTGTGGAGATAGTTGAGGCTTGAGTATGTAATAAGAACCACTGATTCAAAGTGACTTTTTCCATAAAAATAAATGCATTTTGGGTCTTTGGTTTATTTCTGTGACTCATTTATATACTTTGCGATAGGGAAATCTTTGAACCCTTTCCCTGTCTCTTGTCTAACTCTAAAGTCTCAGAGTGTAGTTTATCGCAGGGGCCCCTCCCCGGGCAGATGGAGCTCGTTAGCCCGTAAGGCAATCCATCTACGTCCTGAGGACCTCGCTGCCACCGTCCAAGCGTGCTTGGCCCCGGCAGATGAACCTCAGGATTAAAGGGTGGGCTCAGTTCCGCGCACACTGTGTCTCACCTAAAAAAATCCAATGCGCAGGCTGGAAGGTGCAAAGACCTTCCCTGGTTCTTCGTTCGCGAAGAGACTGGCCATTCATTCATTTGCCAAGTAGTTGTAACAGATTCTGACCCAATGGGCTGTAACTGTTGATCCTTAAGGATGACCTGCAATTAGCTTTAAGGCTTCTCTTCCTGTTGCCAACTTACACTAAGATTTTCCTAATTTTTTTAAATGCTTTATAGTTCTTTTGTTTGGAAGCCACATTATTATTTGTGAGTGGTACGTGGCAACCAAGTGCTAGTGTTCTAGAAAGCTTCAAAGACTGTCCTGTGCTAACACAAAAAGGTGGTTAGTTTGTTAATTTGACTCTCTACAAACCGTTTAGGAGTATCTTTTCTGAATGGATTCTGTATCAGGTGCATTCCAGAAGGATGTATGTTATATTTTTCCAACTGCTGTAATGGGAAGAAAGAAACTTTATCTGTAAATGTTTAATTTAGAATAATGTAGCTGTTTCCTAATGCAGCAATGATCCCTAATAAACAGACCCATTACAATACACTCAGTGAAGGTGTGGAATAATCCCAACCTTAAAAGTAAGGTACAATAATCTACAGTTTCAAAACTTGTGAAGAAATAGTTTGAAAAAATTGAAATATCAATAGAATCCTGCCAAGTTCCTTTCGAGTTGTCTTTCTGTATGCTTGTAAAGAATTGTAAAATTTGCACTACAAATGTCTTCACAGACCTGGTCTTTTGGTTGGTGTGTAAAGAACTGCTACAAGTCATTTATAATGTTTTAATGTTGGAATGGTGATGGCACGTGGTACTCCATGGGGATGTTGGTGCCACTTTTGAGTGCTACTTGTAACAGATTCTTCAGTGGGTTAACTTTATTGTGTCTCAGCAGACAATGAACATGTTAGCTAAGCTCTGGAATCAAGGGTGTGATACCATCCTAATAGTGGGTAATGAGCAGTTTGCCTTCAGGTAACTTTCTCTGAAAAAGGACACACAGATAACATGTAAAATCTTTAGCACTCTTTTTACAGTTGTGACTTTAAATGTTTTTGTGGTTTTTTTTTTTAAATCCTTGCAAAGTATAAACACTTAGCAATGGTAGTCTCAAATTTGCTGTTGCTGATTTACTTTAAGCAGAAGGTTGATTAGACATGGATAAATCAATGGAAAAACTTGCACTGATTAAATGGGCCAGATTTTTCAGCCTGCTGTTGAATAGGTGTCAGCAGGGGAAGGACGTTGGCTTTTCAATGTGTTTACTTATGTTGCTGTTAATTAGTAGTACAAATTGCATTTAAGACTACTTGTTTTCTTATTTTTCAGGGCATGCAGGATATATTGCTGATATGAATATATTTTTAGATGATCCGGAATTTGCAGAGATTATTCTGAGAGCAGAACAAGCTATAGAATGTGGAGTTTTTCCAGAAAGAATCTCTCAAGGATCCAGTGGGAGTTACTTTGCCAAGGATCCAAAAGGGGTGAGCATGTTACTGCAGAGTCAGGGACACTATCAGCAGTCAGTTGAAAATGGACATTTAAAAATTCTGTTTAAATGGAAATTCACTTAAATAACTTGCTTAATAGTTTATTGTATGCCAAAATTGATGTTGGAAAAATCAATGCTAGTAATAATTAGATTTCTATGTCTTGCAGCATAAGGTAAGGCAAAATAACTATTATTTCTCTGCTGCAGTTTTACCGTGTTTTGAATGATCTGCATCAAAGAAATACGGAGAAAATGAAAGGACCTCTAACATCTGAAAACAATTCATTTATTTCTTTGTGCACAATCTTGTTCTCTGTACGCTTGAGTTGATTTTTGACACAACTGAGCTTCTGATTTCAGTACTGTTTAGGCCTCCTACATTTTTATCTCTTCTCTTTTTAGAAAATCTTTTATTTAGGTCATGTCTCCTTTCTCCTATATGATTGGTAGATGGGAAAGAAGAATGATATCAAATCTACCTTTTTGCTTGAACTTGTCTGCTGACTCTTCACTGGAAAATTTGGTTTCCCCTCCCTTGGTGGGAGATGGTACCTTGAATAGTGGTCGTCAAAGGGGTGTCCTAAGGTTACTTTGAGACAGAGAAGTAACAGTTACCTGAATATCTCACTTAAAAAGTAACATTTGGTCAATAATATTTAGTAACAGAAAATTATGTTTCAGACATACTTTCACATTGCTTTCTTTAAATTAGAACTACTTTGCTACTCACCCATTTCATAAAATAAGAGTTCCAACACCCCAACTTTTGTGAATTTGACATATGTGATTTTATTTTAAGCTCAATCTGCAGTTTTCTGGTCTTCGATGTAGGTGTTCATTAATCCTGAAGATCCCAGTTGACAGTTGTGTTGGACATGGAAGTTGTAACATTTGCCTAGGTTTTCAGAATATATTCAAGATTGTTGTTATTTTGTGCATCCCCATAACAGTCACTTCCCTTTCATTTAGGAAGTAGTTTGGGTTTTGTTTAGCTTTTAGTCATATAATTGATCATTATAGAATATATTCCTGTTTTGTCAGTTAATTTTCACAGTTGTTCAATTTGTTTGAATGCCAATTTTCTGGTGATAGTTTTTACACTTTTTGGAATAAGTTATTTTTTAGAATAGTTACCTGACTTAATAGAAATATATAAATTTATGATTTTATATATGAATTTATTGTTATGGGAGGTGGCAGAATTACACCTTCAAAATCTTCTGAAAACTGCACATTGCAGCTCCATTATTCCATTGCAACCTGTTTTCCGGGAACATTTGTTAGTAATGATCCCCTTTATTCTGCTGGAGAAGGGCCAAAGTAGGTTGGGAAGGAGGATTTCTTTCTTTTTGAAACTGGAAGGCAAAAGGATTCTTTCTCTATTGGCTTTGTGGGATTCTTGCTATTACATACAATGCTGTAAATATGAAAAAACTTCAAATTTTCATCTGACTTTTTAAACTTCACATTACTTCCCGATTTCAGTAGCTTAGATCTTTGATGATTTCCAGGTTGTTTACTTATATACACATATTCAAACTTTATTCTGTTTGTAAAGAGGTATTTTAAATTAGGTTTCTATCTTATTTAATATGTAATAGGAAAAAGTCTGAGTAATAACCAAATACTGTTTTAAATCAATACTTTTAAAAAAATGCAATATATGGTGTGTCTAAAGAGTATTCTACAGTGTCATGCTAAAGTGCTTTAGAGCTGATTAAGTGGGCTTTTTTTGGAGTTTTTCTTAATGCTATGCAGTTAAGATTTTTTTATTCTTAGTGAGTTAGTAGAGAAATTACTAGGGGAAAAAAAAATCATACTTGTTCTGTATTTCCATATCTGCAAATCTATTTTCTCTGAAGCTTCTCCAGACTTGATTTTGCTGGATTTCAGTGACTAGCAAATGCCTGAGACACTCACTGTGGCCTGGGGCTAGTGAGAGACTACTTACACATGATTTTTGTGTAAACATAACCATAGTATTTTGGATGGGGCATATTATTCCTAGTTTCTTATGTGGTGATTTTTTTGTTGGTTTTATTTTTCTTTTGCAGTAAATGTTATATTTGTTCCTAGTTAAGTTCCTAGTAGTGACTTGCCCTCCTCCTTTATGTAGGTCATTGATTTGGATGTAAGTATTTAGGAGAAATTATTTAAAAAAGAGATCCCTTATATGAGTCAGGAGGGATTCATTACAAAATATGGAAGTATTTGTCAACATGGGACTCTGAGAATAATGATACTGAGTTCTTAGCAGACTTTCAATTTTACTTCTATTCTTTGCAATTAATTGAGAGCTTATCTATGTTTGCTATCCATATTAATGGTCTGATAAAATTAATTTTGTCACTAGTGCAATTCTAATTTATAGAATGGATTTCAGATCCTGTTGGACTGAGTATTGCATCATTCCACTTCAGACCAGTTCTGTGAGTTGCTTTCTCCTGTTCTTGAGTAATCTCTTCCTTATGCTGGGAAGGAGCTCATTAAAGAAGTGCTAAGCCTTCTTACTGGTCAGCTTCTGAAGTGTTTACCCGCACTAATGCCAAGTTAAAGGTAAAATAAGCTGTTTCCATTAGGTCATCTTATTTTCTGATTTGGGTCTATGGAAAAGATAAAAGTCAATTTGCCTATTTAAAGTTAGCTTTTTGCATGTATTAACAAAAATTATATAATTGTATACTGATATGAAGGAGTTCCATACTTAAGCAGCACTGTTGCTGAAGTGTTGAATGTTTCTGCATTTGTTGTTTGTTGTGTAACCAAAAAATACAAGACATTGTGTCTGCTACAAATTGTTCTGCAGTAGGTGCCTGCGAGTTTAACTGCTGGCTAATTGGTAATGCTAATGGAGTCAGTCTATAAATTAATTTTGATTGACAAAATAAAGACTGGCCTTGGTAGCTTGTCCTACATAATGAGCTTTCTGGTTCTACTCTGGTCCTCAACAGTGGTGGCTCTGCAAAATTTGGCAAGGTTGTAACTTCAGTGGAACCTTGAAACCATATCTAAATTTGACAGTATAGCACAATACAGTCCAGGCAAGTGATGGAATGAGCTAAGCTCCTTTTTTTAAATGGGCACTTTGTAGGAAGTATTATCCAGAAAGTGATTCAGAAAAGAGATAATTAAAGGTTTGAAATGTGCCATTAAATACATCACAACATTTCTTCGAAATGCAAAGCTGATAGCTTTGTTTTAAGCAGGTAGATAAATGTGATTCAATAGGAAAAAAATTAAATAACCTTTTAACAATTCTAAACCTCACATTGTGATTTTGATTAAAGTAGTATACCAAGTGTTGTGACTTAAAAATAAAAAATAATAATAAGTAGTAACATATTCAAAGAACATCGTGTCCTTTCACATTGCATAGAATATTTATTGTAAGTGTAACCATTTTTGTAGGTCTAAATTGAATTGTGTCTGTAGTTGCATGGAACTTGTTCTTGGTTTTGAATGGTTTTATCTACAATCATAGATAACAGCATACCAAAACCAAGAGAATTCTTGTCAATTTGTTTTCTACCTCTGTTGGTAGGAAACTGATTTTATATTATGAATGCAAATAACGGTATTTTGCAACTTAGTTCTCCTGGAAGTTAATGGGAATGAAGCAAAATAGATGGATGAGACAGATGATGCTGCTAATGCCAGGTGTCTTGTGCATCTGTTTCCAAACTGAATGAATTAAGTCCTCTGTAGTTACTTTGTGCTGGACAATCTTGGACAAAGCAAGATTTATACTTTGTCTAGGGCAAAGTAGGTGAAAATTCTCTAGAAACTAAGCTTACTGGTCTCTCTAATCCAGCCAAATCAGCAGTTACTGAAACATTTTTCTGACTGCCAGCAAACTTGTTCCTGACCTGAGTGTCAGTTGGCTCTGAGAACTGGTGCAACAACAGGCAGTGTTTAGCTTATTGAGAGATCCAGTATTCAGTAAAGTACTGATATGTGAAAATGTTTTTTAAACAGTTACTCTTAAATATTTATTAGAAAGAATTTGATTTGCTTGCCACTGTCCAGTGAGAATGGATAAAGATTAGCATTTCTGCAGCATTCCATGTGAACTATTGAAAAGTCATTACATGGACTTTATGCAGTAGGCCAGAGTTCATCACAAGCAATCACAGGCAATTGAAAGGTTATATATTTTAGTCTGGTAATAATCTTGTGGTTTGAGGTCAACAAATATAGAATCACATGTAGAAGGCACCTTGAGAAATCATCTATTTAATGCTTGTGCTGTGGAGCAGGATTGTTTTAACATGAGTCCTGATAAATGTCTAACTTGCTGTTAGTTGCATCCTGTTTTGCAGACTCCAGAACCTGGCAGTCTGTTCCAATCTTGAGCTGCTCTTAAGGTTCAAAAGGGTTTCCTCTTTGGGACTTATCTGCTGGGATTTAAACCTGTAATTTTTTTGGCTCCTCAACAGTAAATGTGTTTTTTTTCCCCATAGTAACCTATCAAGTAGTTCATCAGGCCTTATTTTCTCTTAGCCTAAACAACCTTTGTTCATACCACATCTCATTATTCACGTATTTTGTGCTTACGTTTTTTTCACTTTCGCCAGTGTGTTAACAGATTTCTTGAAGCATAGTGTCCAGAATTGGACACAGTGCTCTGACTAATTTTAAGATTTACTCCATGACTCCAAGGTGGCTGATGATGTGAACCATTGTAAGCTTTGAGTTGAGGAATGTACAGAAGTGGTAAATGACACCACTCTTGGGAATTGCAAAGTGCAGAACCTTTTGATCCATTCAAACTTGGGAGCAATAGGAAAATATATTTAAAAGAGAAAATGTAACAGTCAACTGATAATGTTCTTTATGTTTGTCATTTTCCTGGAGCCACTATGTCTCCATCTGAAATAGCCTGTCAGTGTTATTTGTTGGGCTGAAAATTACTTTTAAAGCTACTTTTATAACCTCCTTTTTAAAAAGCTTAGAATACAAAAAAAAATTATTATATTATTATATTATTATATTATTATATTATTATATTATTATATTATTATATTATTATATTATTATATTATTATATTATTATATTATTATATTATTATATAATATTATATAATAAAAATTATTATATTCGAAAATGCAGTCCTTTGAAAAGGAAAATATTAATTATTTTGGATTTTCTCTTATGAAGAGCTTATTTTGAATTTGTACTAGTCCTAGACAGGCATTTGATGATAAATGTATTTAGAATTTAATTTTGTTTGTTTTATTATCTCATCACCTAAAAAGAGCAACTGTAAAATGCAGTGTATAGGATCTAACCAGTATTTTCAAATAACTAGTTTTTAAACTAATTTTGCCACACAAAGTGCTCATATTTTAATGTTGTATTATTTATCTTAGAAAATTATTGGAGTGTTCAAACCAAAATCTGAAGAGCCTTATGGACATCTAAATCCAAAATGGACCAAATATTTTCACAAAATTTGTTGTCCTTGCTGCTTTGGCAGAGGCTGCCTCGTTCCAAATCAGGGATACCTCTCTGAAGCTGGTGCCTATCTTGTGGATGAGAAGCTGGGGCTGGGAGTTGTACCTAAAACTAAGGTAAAACACATAAATTACTGAATAAAAAACCCCAACAGTCTCTGGACTGCAGCTGTGCAGACATCCTTGTGTATCATGTTATCCCAGAGTCATTTATAAATTATTACAAGTCCAAAGGCACAGTTGTTTGGTGTAGAAATAGTGACTGTGACTTTTGCTTTAAAGGACAAGTTTAATTGAATCTGAATCGAATCTTTTCTTTGGAACCACTTCAGTTTCTAGTATTTTCTGACACCTTCTGTGCCTCACATTTTGGTGAGATGGAAATTTGCAAAAATCAGCATATAAAATTGCCATTTTTGTTTGAGATATGTATAACAGAAAATATTCACTTCTATAAAATTTCTGTTGGAAATGCCTGATTCTTCCTTTTTGATTTGTTTTTGACAACTGAGCCTAAAATTTATTGTAAGTTTGTAATTTAAAAAATAAGGAATTCTGAGCTGTGTTTAACTTTCATGTTTTTAGGTAGTCTGGCTTGTCAGCGAGACCTTTAATTACAGTGCAATAGATCGTGCAAAGTCAAGAGGAAAAAAGTATGCTTTAGAGAAAGTGCCAAAAGTTGCTAAAAAATTTAATCGCATTGGACTACCTCCTAAGGTAAGATGAAAAATAGGTCATTTGTGCACTTCCTGACTCTTACACAAAACTTTGAAATAAAAAAAAGAAGAAGAATGTTTATAAGTGACTTAAACAGTTGAAGAAAAAATTTGTCGCTTATTGAAAACTACCTCTGTCTGAAATTTTGATAAATATGACTGTTTCTGTGCAAAATCTATCCACTTTTACATCATTCCTTCACTTGAAATACTTCAATAATCTTGACATTTTTTGTTTCGGTTTACAATTCAGCTTTCTGCTGGAACTTGTTAAAATGTTGTTTATTTCACTTCTTTTTTTGTGTTTGTTGATTGTTTAGTACATTTCCTTTTAGTATCGTGGTTTTATATTGTCAGACTTTTCCCCCGAAATTTATCTAGTTCTTTAATTTTTCCTAATTTTTTTTTTGCCTTCTATTGTTTATTTTATTCTTTCGGGAATCCTATTGTTATGTTCTTCCCGCCTTCCTTTTGCTTTATGTGCACACTACGCTGACTAAAAACTTGACATCTTTCTTGCCTAATGAGCCGTACTGTATCCCCAAAATATCACTACACTGTTCTAATCCTAAGCTTTTAAAGCACAGGTTACGTACAGCTTGTGTAATCCACTTGTGTCAGGTCCCAGCAATTTACATCCATGTGACACAGGTTGTGCAAGCTTTGCATCAGCAGGGTTATTCCACGTGCTCTGTGTTTGTCCATGTGTCTACATGTGTTTGTCTATCTGCATTTTGCTTCACAAATATAAGTTCTTTTTTGAATTTTAATCTTGAGCCCCTCTCCTATTTCTCATACGTATGGAGCCTGTGCCATCGCTAGTTTTCTTCCTTGGTCTCTTTTGGGAAATGCATTTCAGTCATTTTCATGCAGAAGGTGAGTAATGGTGCTGTTCTCATCAGTGAAGGTTAAAAGCTTATCAGAGAGGAAGACTTCTCTCCTGTCACTTTTACTGAGTTTTCGCTGAACTATTGAACAAAGTGAAAAAGAGAAAAGATTTTATTTCTTTTAATATTGACTGTTCATTTGTGTTGAGCTGTCTGGTTCCATTTTATTCCTGGTAAACTCAGTGAGTACAAATATTAATAAACCCTCCCCCCCTCCGCCCCCCCCAAAAAAAACTAGAAAAAACAAAATCATGGATTTGAGTCTTACCTTTTTTTTTTGAGTTTAGGAATGAAAGAGAAACCACGTAGTAATCTTTTTTTTTTTTTTAATGTCTTGCTTGCTGTGTTCTGAACTTTACCAGAAAAACTCATTGTGTACTTTCAAAGTTGAGATTACTTATGTGACCTACCCAAGTGTATTTTCCAAAAGCAGTTTCTTAATGTTTCAGGTTGGCTCCTTCCAGTTGTTTGTTGAAGGATATAAGGAAGCTGACTACTGGCTCAGGAAGTTTGAAACTGATCCTTTACCTGAGAATACAAGGAAAGAATTTCAGTCACAGTTTGAAAGATTGGTTATCTTGGATTATGTCATCAGAAACACAGGTATTTGTTAGTGTCTCTTGGTGTCTATCTGCTTTTGTGAGGCAGAAATGGTAAACATTAAGCTGGTGCTTAAGACTTTTAATGCATTTCAGATGCTTTTCTCGAAATTGAAGGCCAGAAAGTTGCTTTTTAAACTTAAAATAATTTACTTTGTATTGCAATATGAAAAAATTAAACAACCCTTTTTAAGTGTTACTTCATACTTTTAAGCAATGTAAGCATTCAAGAAAAAATACTTTCATTATGCTTTAATTCTTTGTGTAGGGCAACTAAAGAAGTAATACATACCTAAGAACATCTGGTACATTTGTGGTCTTTCACCGAATCAGTTGCCTATACATTTCATGTATAAAACACATGTATTGTGATGGAAAGAAATTTTTTGAACAGTTTTGCCTGACTTACATGGGTGAAGTGTCAGTTTACAATGAGTCATTGTGTATCACTTTAGATGATGCTTTCTTTGTATGTGTTGTGTGACATGTATTTTCCTGTTTAAAGACAGAGGTAATGATAACTGGTTAGTCAGGTACGAAAAAGAAGATGATGGACTTGATCTTTCAGATAAGGTAAGAAAATTGTACTCTTGAAATTTATAGTCTTTAATTTTTTTTGGTTTTGTAATTTGGTCTTGCTAGGGATAAGGGCATGCCATTAATCCTGGTTCATGGTCTCAAAAAATATGATAACTGCAAGTTATTGCAGGCAAAATGAGGGGAAAAATTATTTTCTTCAGACTAGTCTATATAGAACAGTGCTAGAAGTTATTTATATTGTTTTGTATTTTGGCTTTACTAGCTTGGGTTATAATAATAGTAAAAGTCCTCACTGTTGCTCAGGCATATTTTTTCAGCTCTTTATGTGGCTTATCTTGTATTTGGGGAAGGGCTCCTATGTAATAGGTGTAGAGTAAGAGTTATATGTGCCTGAGTTTATTTGGATACTGCTTTATATTGTTTAAGTTGAATTTAACCGGTGAAGCCGAAAAATATATTATTTAATATTTTTAATATGTTTCACTTTTTTTATAAGCACATAAATATCACTTATTTTTTAAATATTCCCTCGACAGGATAGCCAATGGACTATAACTAAAGAATCTGTTAAAATTGCTGCAATTGACAATGGTTTAGCATTTCCTTTTAAGCATCCTGATGAGTGGAGGGCATGTAAGTATTGCATTCTTCTACCATCTTCCTTTCAGGAGAGTAACTTCCAAAGAAGTATTTTTTATCTGGGTTGTTAAGCAAGAAACTAAGACATCATCGCCATAGTTATATATTGAATTTTTCAATAACATACTTTTCTTCAGGAAGTTAGCAACAAGTGGCATTTTTCAATGGCATATGGGATTTTCTTATTTTTTACTTTTAAACAATGTTAATACATGGACACTCATAAGTGTAGTACTGTATGTAAACTGACTGATGGTGGAATTGGAACAATTAAGCAGCATGTATCTCACGTGTGTTTTCTTGAAAAACACGGTAGAAAATTACTTGGGTGAAAGGATATGCAAGTTGTCTCTCTAGTGGCCAAATTTCTGTTTCAAAATGAAGGCTACTGTTGTATGTGGACAAGTAGACAGGTTATTTTTTTCTTGTTCCCATCTTTAGCTTACTTTCTAGATGTTAATATTTAGTTATAAATTTTTACTCTGCTTGAAAACACTGTTTAAGTGAGATTGCTTTTGACTACATCTGTGATTACTTATAATTTAGAGGGAGGTGCCCAACAGGGTTTCCAATTATTTCTGAGGGCTATTAGCCAAGCAGGTAATTATGGCAGTTAAGTGTGGGCTAGTTAGACTCTCAAGAGGCTGGTTTATTACACCAGCCAAGGCTTTGTGTAGTCTCTCTGTATCTTGATACTAAATAGTCACTGTCCTACATATCTCTTGGCAACGGTCCCTTCTGTAGCTCTCCTAGAGACACAGCAATTATGGCTTATTTTATACCATCTATTACTTCAGCATCAAAAGTAATAAATTTGCATGATCCTTCTGTATTCTTGTGCAGTTGGACAGGCATGTGATAATTTTGTAAAGGAAACTTGTAGCGTAGTGTTTACAAATTGCAGCCTCTTGATACACAGAGCAAGTTTTCTTGACTGGTGCTGGTTGATCATCGAGGATAACCTTCTCAAAGCCACAGAGCAGCCTATGCAAAAGGCAGGAAGTTGGTCCAGCATGGATGAACAGGAAACTCCTGGCTGAACTGGGGATGCAAATATTAAATACATTAATAAAAAAAATAAAATTTTTAAAAAAAGATGTAGACACTCCTCTGAAAAAATAGAGACTTTGCCTGAAAATGCAAGAACAAAATTTTGGAATGTCAAAGCTCAGCTGGAGTAAAGCTAGCAGAAGACATAAAGAGCAACAAGAAAAGATTAGGTAAATTAGAAGTGAGGGTGGGACTGAAGAAAAGTGCAGCAAAAGATTAAGTAAATTAGAAGTGAAGGTGGGACTGAAGAAAAGTGCAGCAAAGACCCAAAGGCAAAAGGTGAAGAAAGAACAAGTTACTCAGTGCTGACTTTGCCTCAATTTTCACTTGTAAGATTTGCTTCCAGGCTCCTGAGTCTCAAAACCCATAAGCGGAGCCTTTGGGAATGAATCATTACCCAAAGCAGAAGAAAGGGAGCACTTAAGGAAAATGGTCATACAGAAGTTCATTACTCTTGCAGTATGTTTTGAAAGAATAATCAAATAGCTATTAAGTGAAAAGTTAAGAACCTTTTCTCAGCATGCTTAAAAAACATTTAAAAAACCTAAAAATTGTATTAAAAATAGGAACTACTTTTTTGTTAATTCATCAATGAGTCAAGCATGTGAAAGATTTCTATTCTATTACAACTATTATTTTACTCCAAAGGAAACAGCCTTGCTAAACTAGGAAAAGGCCTCTTCCCATGCTTACAGTGTTTCATTTGTATACTTCTTTTACTTATTGCTACATTTTCATTGTTTGGAAAAAAGGCTTAGTAGCTGTAAAGCTGCTCTTGTAACTGTAGCCAAAAAGGGTATATGGGGAAAAAAGGTTTGGAAAAAGTGGTGCTTTACTGAGCACATGCAGCAGGCAGCTGGAGAATTTAATTTTTGCCTATTGTTAATCATTAAGTGTCCTGTTTCTCTGTATTAGATCCCTTTCACTGGGCTTGGCTTCCTCAAGCAAAAGTTCCTTTCTCTCAGGAGACCAGAGACCTTGTTCTTCCTCGCATTTCTGATATGAACTTCGTACAGGACCTTTGCGAAGATCTTTATGAACTATTTAAGGTGAATTAAGTGCTTCTTTAAATTGAACATTACTGAAATAGCTGATACCTGTAATGGAACAGTTAAAATCATAAAAAAAAAAAAAAATCTAACTTTTGTATGTCATGATACTGTACTGTTTTAGCTTTAACATTGGCATGGTACAAAGGGTTTATGTAATTAAAAGCAAACTGTGTCACCATTGTGGTTAATTCATAGTAATCAGCTCATCTGAATACATAATTACCTATTATATATCTAAGTTTCACATAATCAGTTAAAGCCAGTTAGTTCTTATAGCACAAATTGGTCTAAAAACTCCATTTAACATACCTGTGTGGTGTGTATGCACTTTGCTGTAGCAACCTGAGGAAATAATGTATTTAACATAACTTAATATGTGCATGCCTTTTGTGTGTATATATATATATACACACTCAATTTTATGTACATATATTGTGCTAAATTAATGCTGAAATTTTGACTGTATTTAAAGTTGAACTCATTTTAAAGACACTGAAACATATAAAGAAGTAAACAATTGTGTCAGATGTTCAATTGAAATAATCCAAATAAGCATTAGAAGAATTCAAAATTTTAAACTTTTAATGAAAATGCAACTGAAATACCAAAACTGGATCCTGAAACACAAATATTTGTGTCTTTGACTCTGGGTTTGTTAGTTGAAGTATTTAATAAATCTGAGGGAGGAAGTATTCTTCTGCCAGACTACATGTGAGAGAAAGAGCAGTGTAACATTATGTAATGATATTAAGCCTGGTATCTACCACATATTATTGGTATTTACAGTTCCCAAAAGTGATATCCACTGATGTATTTTATTTCTGTGATGTGGAACTTTTTCATTTTCACATATGTAAACTTGCTGCAATAAATAGGCCTTTTTGTGGGTCATACTAGGATTCTGCTTGAAGCTTTCAAAAATTATTACAGTGTTGGTAAATAATAGTATGCTTATTATGATACTGATGATTTTACATGCTAAATATATAGCTGAAAATAGTGGGTCGTTTCCTATAATAACTGCTTATTTTCTTAATAAAGACTGACAAAGGATTTGACAAGACCACTTTTGAAAACCAGATGTCTGTTATGAGGGGGCAGGTAAGTCTGCTTTTCTTAGATTTTTATTTATGTATATAATTTGTCATCACTTCTCAGCTGCTTTTTTTTAGAGGAACAAAAACTGACTCCTATTGAATGGAAAGACACTTGAAGGTATTTTTATCTGAGAAGACTCAGTTTCTTCTTAGAGTTTGTTCCATTTTGCATATAGATGAGACAGCAAAAAGTGTATGCTGATTTTTTTTTTTATTTTTATAGAAGATTATTCCTAAATAATTGGATTTTATTGTTTTTGTAGGGGATAGGGGGGAAATAACTGTATATTCTTAGAAGGCATTTTAAAAATGAAATATTGGAGAAGAGTCATAAATTTGAATGGAAAACTTGATATGTAATTTCATTATGCTATTAAAATAAATATGACTTTATTTTGGAGGGTTGACTTGATTGTTCAAATGCCTCTCACAAGAAAGCAGTATTAGGTAATAAAATTTCTTCATCCTATCCAATGTGAAAACCATACTTCAAAACAGTCCAACCATTTTCAGATTAGAAATTTCATGATCGTTAAGTGTTGGGCTTTATTGGTTTGGTTTTTTGTTTTGTTTTTTTTGTTTGTTTTTAAAACACAAAAACAAGAGAGAAGAGGGTTTCTCCATCTTCCTGCTATCTTACAATTTAAGACTTGTGTGAAATACTAGAGAAAAAGCTTTAGCTAAGAACAAGTTACTTAGTTCATTGTAGGTATAAAATGTAATTTCTACAAGTGTAAGCAATTGGACTAGATAAATTAATAGTCCCATTTACCCTAAATATATTGAAACTGACTTCTCTGTGTTCATCAACATGAATAGTTTTAAGCCAGACATGCACAATTCCTAGAGTGGCTTAATTCACCCTTTTCTCTGTAGAATTTCCTATATCAAGAAGTACCTTGCAAAAGACTGTGGCTCTGCTTGGTTGCCTAAATTAGTTTTTCACTATAAAAGCCACATCTGGACCCTTTCTTTGTACCTCGTCCCTGAGGTGGATTTCAGCAGAGATTTGTTGTGTTTGTTGGGGTTTTTTTAATCTCTCTCTAGCTATATAAGAGTGTGTTTCACTGTGGGAAATGTCAGGTTTTCAGGCATAGAAGAAGTACAGATAATGATTAATTCTTGGGTGTGATTGGAAATACATCAGCAAACAATGCCTTTTAGCACTGATTTTAGACTTGGTTTTGGTGTAAAACTGATGTTACAAGGGCATTATAGAGGAGCTGGCTACCTCGATCATGGATGCATTCAGTTGGGATGAATTTGCAGAATAGCTAAAACATCTAAATACGTCCTTAAAAATGGGAATTTAAGAATTAGAAAATTAAGAATCTAGTTGATAAAGATAAGGAGACTGTAGATAAACATGTCTTGCCTGTAAGGGCTGAGGTCTTTAAATCTAAGGTACCAAACATAGTTAAAGTCTATTTTTGTGAAGTGCAGGTAGAAAAATTTGGGAAGTAAAATAAACAATTCTCTCAGGAATGTATAGTCTAAGCAATAGGTAATGTATCTACAAAGGATTGCCTCAGAACTTTGAGAATTGCAGAATGAGCAGAGTAAGTCTGACAAGGAAGAAAAGGTCATTGGGCAGGGGAAAAAAGGCTTGATATAAAGGATAATGCAAGTGTGACACCAGAGCTAAAATGAATACTAGCCTCAGTTTTCAGCAGGATAACATTGAATATGAAGTAAGTTATCAGGGCAGTCCATGAGCACTGAAGTTTTGGAAGGAAAATAACAGACTCCTATGAGTTGAGGGCTGAATGCGGATCTTAGCACTGGGTTTGGTATGTATTGATAATATGGCCACATATCTTCTGATATGAAAATAATTTGTGGCTAAACTGCTGATGGATCCTATGTTAAATTGCGTTGATGTGTTTCTTGTAGGTTTTTTTTTTCATTAAAGGTGCAGTGCTTTCAAGGGATGTGCTAAGTTTAGAATGCTCTTTGATTTTTATCTCATAATATTTTCTGAAAACCTAGAGAGAATTGCGTGAAATATTCAAGAAAAGAATGGAAGGATAGTCAGTGGCAGGATGTCTTCATGTTACCAAATAAATAAAGTGTTTCTACTTGCAATAGAGTATCTTTTAAAATTAATTTATTCATCAACACAGTCCTTTCCAGAATTGGTTTAAGAGTGGCATCTAAATTTATAAGCCTGTTAGCCACAGTGTTATTTGTGTACTCTAACCTTACCTGCTTTTATTTTTAGATACTAAACCTTACTCAGGCATTAAAGGATGAAAAAAGTCCCATTCAGCTTGTTCAGATGCCACGTGTGATTGTAGAGCGAAGTAGCACTGGAAGTCAGGGCCGAATTGTTCAACTGAGTAATGCATTCACACAGACCTTTCATAGCAGGAAGCCTTTCTTTTCCTCCTGGTAGCAACAAAAATATGTGGGAAGAGTAAGTTCTCTTAACTTTAGAAAGGTACTTTTGTGTAAAGGCTCTGCAATAATGTACTTCTGCTGTATACCAAGAGCTCTGACTGCCAACACCTCAGAACTTAAATTCTAAAGACTTAAGAAATGTATTTTGAATGTAATAAAAGTTTACAATTTTTGTGTCAAAATTGTGAATTCTTACGTCAGGGAATGAGGAGAATTTGTCCATACTGTATTTTTATAGGCTAAATAATGTATTCTCAATAAGGGAAGATAGTTTGCATATGCTGAGAAACTAATTTTGAATACAATAGGATTTTTTTGGTTTAATATACATGTGAGAATCTATACACTATCAATTTCTTTTTATATGGCCTTTGGAAAAAAAAGTTCAGAATGTTATCTTTGATTGTGAAAAATGCTTTTCCTTGGAATTTCTTCCTGATATTTTAAACTGGTTATAGATTTTTGTAGGCTAGTTACTTGAAAAGTCATGCACTTAAAAAAAATAATCTGTCCTTGACAACCAAGTAGGAGAAGGGGAAAAAATGCTCCAACTATGTTTTTTTTCTTGCACAGAGGGACCAAAAATTACAGCAAAATTCAACCTGAGTGAATACACAGTTTCTACTGTGACAGAAGAAACTGAGTGTACATTTCAGAGGTTGAAATTTCATTGCAGTGTTTAGAAACTTGCATATTTAAGCACATATATGGAAATTTGTGATATTTCTTTATAAATGCATCACAATGAAGGAATTGCACCATGTTATGTTTCTTTTGCCATATGCTATAAATGTGTTCATCAGTTGTCACCAAAGTGGTTCTGCATTGTTAATGACAGAGTCACTAATGTCTTCATCACGAAGCTAGTTTACCTTCTAAAATTCTAGCTAAACACAGTTTTTGGTTTTTTGACTGGAAAAAAAGAGAACACTTTTTTTTTTTTGACTGGAAAAGACTGTAATACATACATTATTATTGTGCTCTTAGCAATGTCGTGCTCACCTGCCAATTGCCATTTGTGTTTATGCTTAAATTACCTGGTTTAAGACTTGATGGTCATGTTTTTAGGTCTGCAGCTTCTGTAATGTGATAAATATTTTTATTTTAGTAATTTTCTGGACGTTTAAGACTGGGAATGGGAGAAAGATTGCTGCTTTTATGAAACCTTCAGTATTTCAGACATTGCTGTATTTTGTAATTCTAAGCAATACTGTTGGAACTCAGAAATAATAAAATGCTTGTATTTTATGTAATTTTGAGTGGATGTAAATATTAATGTAGCACGTCAGCAAAGTCACAAACCCGAGATGTTTAAGCCTTCAATGTAAATCCCACCGCACGGTGGAGCTCGAAGGGAGAGGGGAAGGCCCACCTTTATAAAACTTGCCGTGATTGTTTTTATCCGGACGATTTATTAAAAAACGAAAGACGGTGTTGATGCACGGGATACGCCCGCTGAGGACAGTGGATGCCGCGCGGGACCGGCTCGGGGTCGGGGTTCCGCCGTGTCCCTTGTCCCGGGTGGGGGGTCCCTCCGGGGCCTCCGCGCCGCTGGGGGGCGCCGCCCGCTGCGGGCCGGGCCGCTCGCCGTGCCCGCCGGGCCGGAGGCGGCGCGATGGCCGCGGAGGGGCCCGGCCCGGGCGGCATCGCCCTCGTCGGTGCCGCGGCCGGCGCGCCCAGCTGCCCGCACGGTGAGCCCCGCGGGGCGGGCGGTACCGCCACGCCGGCCCTGGGGTCCCGACGGGGCTTGCCCTGCAGCAGCCGCGGGGAACGCCTTGTTCCGGGAGCTCGGCTCTTGCGGCGGTGGGACGGACCTGCCCCTGTCCCCTGTGTCACCGATCGTCGCGTTTGTCCCCAGGTCCCGCGCTGCTGTTCGTGAAGACCAGCCGAGGAAAAGAGGAAGGGAGAAGATTCTATGCTTGTTCAGCCTGTAGGGATAGAAAGGACTGTAACTTTTTTCAGTGGGAAGATGAGAAGGTAAGAGAGCGTTGCTTAAGGCTCTGCTGAAGACTCAGGGCTACGGAGGTGATCCGAGGGCTGGAGCACCTCTCCAATGGGGAAACACAGAGAGAGCTGGGGCTGTTCAGCCTGGAGAAGGCTCTGGGGGCACCTTTTATAGCACCTTCCAGTACCTAAAGGGGCTACAAGAAAGCTGGAGAGGGACTTTTTATAACGGCATGTAATGATAGGACAAGGGGTGATGACTTCAAACGTAGAGAAGGTAGGTTTGAAGTTCTTTAAGGGGACGGTGGTGAAGCACTGGAACAGGTTGCCCGGAGAATTGTGGATGCCCCATCCCTGTGAGTGTTCAAGGCTCGATTGGATGGGGCTTTGAACAACATGCTCTAGTGGAAAGTTGTCCCTGCCCATGGCAGGGGGATTGGAGCTAAATGATCTTTAAGATCACTTCCAACCCAAAGCATTTGATGATTCTATGAAATACTGAGGATGTTTTTATCCATTTAACAGTTAAAAAGTATATTTTGCTCTGGAAATCTGTGGCAATTGTCACTTTCTAAACTTTACCTAATAGTTTATACTTAGCAAAGCAATTATTTCTGTGAAGAGAACATGTTTCAAGTATAACTTCTAAGGAAGGCTGTGTTCATTTTGAGCAAAACTGGCATTTGTTACTGTATTGCCAAAACACAGAGATATCTAAAGTAAGAAGTTTGCTAATGCTATGTAATATTGAACAAAATTGAATATTTCTGATCCCAAGATGCTCTCATCTCCTGTGATTTAAGACAGAGAAAATCTGTTGGATGCAAACAAACAGTGGGATACACAAAATGCTGAGATGATGGGGTTCAGCATGATGCTCAGCAATTTCTCATCGTCTAAAGACCTTTGGTCACATAATTTTGTAGGGTAATGAAATTGGGATTGATATATATTCACAGAGAGCTTGCTACGCTTGTGTCCAGTAGATTCTGTGTTACTTTTTTTTGTTTCCTGAATGAGTATCTTGTGTTGTAGTCGTTGTCCTCAGCAGATTGGCAGGGTGCAATTTAATTGGGTTCATAATTGTTTTTTTGCTGTGATGCTTACTACTGAAAAGTTGTAGGAAGAGAAAACGAGATAGTTGGTCTCTGTGTTGTGTAGATTTAAATGGGATTTGTAGTGAAATGTCATTTTAAATGTCACTTGTATCATAGTGTCTTTTGTTCTGTTGAATTTTACTGTCTTCTTTAAACAAAACAGTTCCATAAGTTTTGTGCAAGTGTCTTGAAACTCTGTTGCACATGAAACCACGAGTATGTTTTGTGGAAGAAAGTAGAAGACTCAGAGAAGAGTGAGGGACTGAAATGTTAAAGGTTAATGACTCAAACTCAGGGGCAGGTCTTAACAAAGAGCTGTCCTCCTTTTAAGATGATCACACACAAAAGACTCGGGCAACATTTCTGCTGTCATTTCTGCAGTTTTTCAGAATCAGATCATAGTTCTTCAGAGGGAATGCAACTGCTGCCATGCATTAATGGAAAGGATAGTTCCTTCTGTCTTCATCACAATCACGTTTTGAGTTTTTCCCTGAGTATTACATGTGGTAGAAGAATGAAACCCTATTTATTTTTTTGCACAGTTTAACTTCACAGTGAGAGACTGGTGTTGTTTTGCAGCATTCCCATGTGCTGCAGTCATGCTTATTCTTGTGAAACAAGTAACCAAGGAATGTGATGGTTTTTCCTTGCAGAGTAACTAAAGCATGAGGCCTTTGATGCACCCTTTTTGTTTAATGTTGAGATTTGATGTACAACATAGCTGTTTGTTTTGTAACTTTTTATGTACACAAATTTTACAGGTGTCGGAAGCAAGGCTTGCAGCACGTGAAGAATATAATAGAAATCATCAACCTACTTCCACACACAGACAGAATGTGGAAAGGTATTATTATGCATATTTTCTGTAGTAGAAATGAAGTTATACAAGTTTAGGTACTCCGAATGTAGAGAAGACATTTCAAGATTCTTTAAAATACGAAGATGTGGCAGAGGGATTTGGACAAATAAGAACTGGTTGACTGCAAAGGGAAAATAGGATGAAACAACTAAATAGAGCATAGTATTTTCAACCCAGGAACTGGGTTGTTTTGGGTTTTTTTTTATGTATATATAGTTCTTATGTTAGTGCTCATAATGTGCTAACAATAGATCAGTATTAGTTTCAGTTAATTTATGTAGGACAAGAGGGCACGGGCTTAAGCTTTGCCAGGGGAGGTTGGGGTTGGATATTAGAAAGAAGTTCTTTACAGAGAGAGTGATCAGGCATCGGAATGGGCTGCCCAGAGAGGTGGTGGATTCACCGTCCCTGGAGGTTTTTAAGACGAGGCTGGACGTGGCACTGAATGCCATGATCTCGTAATCACAGTGGGGTTGGATCAAGGGTTGGACTTGATGATCTCAGAGGTCTCTTCCAACCCAGCTAATTCTATGATTCTGTGTCTGACTTTAGTTTGCAAAAGTAACAGGGTTAACATTGTAAAAAAAAAGCAAAGGTAATACAGTAACAAATAATGTCTGAATTTTGTGTATAAACATACAGGACTTTGCTGGTAGCCTATGAAATCTTCACTCTGTAATCCAGTTATTTTGTGGAGACTCTCAATATATTTGGCTACCATGTATTATGTGCATTTCAAAGTGTCCTTTGAATATTTTTTCATGAATAATTCTTAATTCATATGAGGAGTTTTGAAAGAGCAGTGTAAACTGCATTGTCTGTTTAAATGTCTGAATACTTAAAAAAAAGTGAAACTCCCTCTATAGCTCTGCTACTTGTCTTTCATAGAGGCTTTTTGCAAAGTTTGTTCCCTATTGTCTTTTCTATTTAAAGGTACAAGAAATTTGTTCTGCTGCCATTATCAAAGAGGAGGTTTTGCCAGGAATGCCAGCAATTGCTATTGCCAGCAGAATGGGAAAAACACTCAAATCACCAGTTCCTCTGTGATATCTCCATTGCCCAGCTGAAAAGTCCCAGTCAGTTTCTGTATCCACTGGAGAATAAAAAAACAAATGCACAGTATTTATTTGCAGACAGAAGTTGCCAGTTTCTACTTAATCTCCTTATTGATTTAGGATTCAGACGAGTGCTCTCTGTTGGAACACCCAGGTACGTCAGTGAGAATTGTTACCCTTTCAAATAATATTTCTCTCTCAAAACTGTGCAGCTTGCTAATGATTACATAGTCAGTAATTCTCCCATAATAAAAGGTTCACTATACTTTAATTGGTTGGCATTATCCAAGCATCTGGTGGGGTCTTGCTTTGAGGTAAAAAGATACAGGATAAGACTGTAGCAGCACTGCAAATAAAACAAACACACATACACACTTCAGATCTCCTGCTTTGTTTCTAACTGCAGTGACATTTCTTTGCCTTTGTTTCGGGGGCTGTTTTATGCAGGGTGATCCAGTAGGTTTCACTGACTTTTCATCTTTTAAGAGTAACGTATTTTTCTAACTCTGAGTTTTGGCCAAAGGGAATCACCCAAATTCAGATTACTCCATTTTCTCTGTTTGGTTTTAGGTTTAGTAAAGTACTAGTCATTCTTGTCTTGCAAGACCATTTCTGAAGCCAGTGATTATGTGTTAAATTTTTTTTGGTCCAATTGTACTTCAGGCTTCATGAAATGATCCAGTCAAAATCATCACAAGAAGAAGATTTCAGGGTTAGAAGCCTTCTACTAGATATTGATTTCAGGTAGGTTTTAATGTTTATCTATCTAAAGAACAAGTATAAAGATTTGTGTTCTTACTACTTTAAAAGATAAAGTGGTGGTTGTTTTCCCTTTCTTGTCTCTACATCTTAGTTCATGCACCCATACACAAATGACATCCAGTTTATGAGAAAAGTAATCATACTTAATAATGCCTCAGTATAAGTGTGTGTTGTCAGTAATCAGAACCCAAAGATGTTGTTTTCTTAAGGCCTGTTTCCATTCCAAATGCCCTTTAGGACACACAAGAAGTTGTTTATATTTTTCTACTATTATTCAAACTTATTTTCCAGGTATTCACAATTTTACACAGAGGATGAATTCTGCCACTACAACATGTTCAATCATCATTTTTTTGGTGGAGAGGTAAGGCCAAGTATTTATTGAGTGCTTTTGTAAAGAAGTATGTGTTCTTGATGCAAAGTTTTGTAAGAAGTTGGTCTAGTAGAAAACATCATGAGCAAAAATGGTCAGTAGTACTGAAAATCAATGAATGAGAGTGCCTCTTCAGTAATTCTCTCCCACTTGATTCAAACTTATTACATTTATGTTAACTAATGTTGCTTACACACCTTAACTGCTGCTTTTGTTGAAATGACAGTGTGGTGTGAAGTGTTGCCTCATGTAAATATTCATTACCCCGTTTCTTGTGTTGCTACAACAGAATTCATTATTTTATTCCCAGCCTTTACCAGCCCAGTGGATGGGACAAGACTTGATCACGAGTACTTGAGGTGGGAGGGAAAATGAGGTTTTTGTGCTTTATTCCAGAAAAGCAAGGTGAAAAGGTTAACCTTGTGTCATAAAATGAGATGGAATTGGTGTAATGGTTAGCAAAAATGCAGAATTTCTTGTTTCTTTTTAAATGTCGCATGAAATGCTTAATTTTGAGTCTGTTAGGATACCTGCAGCTGTAATAGGATGTCTGTTATAGCTTTGTAAAAGAATCACAGTCTAATTCAAGACCAAACATTAATTTTAAACACTTATCCCAATAAATACTCACTCTTTGCTCTTCCTCTGCCATTAGTAAGCCTCTGGTTATTTGTATAAACATGTTTCTTGCAATACTGTTCACAGCATGTAGGTAATTTTCAGATTTTTCCATTCTAAAGGCTACATTTGAATGAAATCTTGAAAATAAAAAGAATCATTTAGAATGAAATGGGAAGCTGGTCTGAAAGCCTTAACTTTAAATATTTGTGATCCATCACTGTATTCAAGTTTTGTATTTTTCAGTTAAAACTACAGACTCTGGTCATCTATACTATAAATATTGCAGTGTTCTTTTCAAGGTGTGCAAAGGTGACACCTGTAATGACACTGTTCTGCAGTGTATTCAAGGACTGAATTGCAGAACTTTCGGTTGTATATTTATATTAGTGTTAAAAATCTGCTTTTGGTGTGCAATAGCATCTAAGTAACAGATGACAGAACACTGCAAGATGGCAGTGAGTGAACACATAGGTTTCTACATTTCCTTTAATAATAGACTCCAGGTTGGATTGCTACAATTTGAATACTATGTATTTTTATAATCGGTGTGGATTGAATTGGTTTTCAGTGGCCTCGTTTTTTTCCTAATGCTTTGGTAATGCTTTGCAGAATAGAACTGTAAGTTAAAGGGCATGAATAAAATGTATTCTGAGCCTCAACTTTGTTTTCTCACTATGAATAACGTCATTTTTTCTGAGGTAAATTTAGTATCCTTAGGGAGAAGACTGTCTTTGGAAGCTTGAGCTGCATCTGCCCTTGATACATTAACTGAAAAGGGCACTTGTTTTCAGTGCTTCAAATCCAGTGGATTTTTTTTGTTTGGGATTTTTTTGGGTTTTGTTTTGTTTTTTTTTTAATGCTATACAAGAGGAAATTCACCTCCACAAGAATAAAACCTGAAACTTCTACAATGATCATTTTATTGCTGAATACAATATTTTTACATCTCTTTAATCTGTAATTCTATAAATTAACCTCTCTTTCTTACAGGCTGCACGTGAAACTTGTAGGAAATTCTTGTATGAAGATAATGGTGAAAGAGTCATTATGGTAACTGATCCTCCATTTGGAGGCTTAGTGGAAGCACTGGCTTCTAGTTTTAAAAAACTGATGGCAATGTGGAAGGAGACAGGAAAAGAAGGTATGTATTACAGCCAGATAGGGGGGTTAAAGCAGTAACATCACTATAAGAAAAGTACCTATTCAAAATAAGTCTGTGATTCTTGTTGCTCAGCTGAATGTGAACATACATTATAATTTCTGAAGATGAACTACCATATATCCTATTTAGTCTCCTGATATTTTTAGTTAATTGATGCCCAATTCTCTAAGTCTCTCTTAAAACCCTTTACCATTCTTTTCCAGATCTACTTTTTCATTAAAATGAACTTAAAAGGTAGAGAAAAATAAGCTATCAAACCAGTACCATTTCTTACCAAGAAATAAGCTATCAAACCAGTACTCTTTCTTACAAGAGTTGTTAGTTATGTGGCACTTACAGCTGTGCCAAAACTTTGTTTCCTACAGGAACTAGTTCATATGCCCAGCCTGACATACATATCCAGGTTTATGTATGCAGAATGTTTACTGTAAATTTCTCATGCTTCACGTACCTTGTTTTTCTCTTACGCGCATCAAAACCTTTTCATTACTAGGTCAAGGAAATAAAGAGATGCCCATGTTCTGGCTATTTCCCTACTTCTTTGAATCTCGTATTCTCGACTTTTTCCCAAGCTTCAGTATGATGGATTACCAGGTATGGCTGAACCCAGTGATTCTACTAAATATCAGTTGTGTGCAGTGTGAACAGGAATATGCATGAAGCAGATACAGTGGTAGCCCTTGTCTGTAGATTGTCTGTGGCCTTGAACTTTGACTGTGTTGGAGACACTGCAAAGCCCGTGGCGCTCAAGTGAAGCCTGAATTCTGTATTTCTGTTAGTCATACTTTTGATAACTTTATCATGTTCCTGCAGTTTATTACTTGTCTTTGTATAAATGTGAGCGTTTTATAAGGCACATAAAAAGATAATAAAAAACATGTAAATAGGTCTGCTTGTGCTTAGCATTCAGTTTAAGACTCTTCTTTATGGTTTTATTTTCTAGGTAGACTATGATAATCATGCACTCTATAAACATGGCAAGACAGGTCGCAGACAATCTCCTGTCCGTATCTTCACAAACCTTACCCCAAGTATGATTGTACTTCCTGTAGAAGAGGGTTATAGGTAAGATGTGTTAATGCTCAAGTAACTGAAAGAGTGTCTTTTTTCTCAATTAGGGCGTGAAGTCTCTAAAGGAGTTTGGGATGGTGCTGTTCAGTATTGTCTTGCCTAACTTGGATGCCAGGCTCGAGAGCACATTTTTCTGTCTCCTTCCTAAGTTACATGTGACATACGTCACATAGATAATGTGTAGGAGGGCTGAGCACCTAAAAAGAAGTTTATATTTTCACTGCTTCTCCATGAGAAATGTTATATATGCCTGCAAGAGAAATTTATAGCTATGTCTGATAATCAGCTTTGTTGAGACAGTAGTTAAAAAAATGAACCCTAAGAGAAGCATCAAGGGCAGAGGAATGGATTTAGTTTGATTCTCTGTGATAGTGTCAATAATTTAAATTCAAGTACCAGAATTTTACTATGTGGATGTGTCTAAATGTCCTAAGTATCATTTATGCATCAAAGATGTAATCTTTAATTCAACAAAATTATTTTACTGTCCTTATATTTATTGTTAAGCTTGTGTAAAATTAATTGTTTTGTGAGCAAATGTGGACCAGTACATTTTTTTTCCAGGTTTTGCACTTTATGTCAGCGTTATGTTAGTTCTGGTAACCAGCACTGTGAGATATGCAACTCATGTACGTCAAAAGTAAGTATTTTCCCTTCTTTCTGAATGGCAGTTTTAGCAGTAGTCAGATGGCAACCTCTGTAATATTTACTCTGGCGAAAACCTATTCTGATACCAAGTTCCACGGAAAACCCCTAACAGTTCCAATTTTGTAGACTTATTATTCCTTTCACATTCCTTCATAACCCACTGAGAATTAATTTCTATTTCCCTGACTCCTTTGTGTTGTAAAGAGGAGAAGTTTGCTACTTGCCACTCATGCCAAAATTTATTCCCCAGTGCTCTGTTGGCACATACATATTTTCTTATCTTTTGAAGTTCTAGAACTTGCTAACTTTAAAATGCAGCACTTTTGCTGAGGTTGCCACAGATTCTCAGGTTTGTTGTTTCTGAGTTACAGTCTTTCCTACAGAGGATTTGTTTCTGTAAACAGTGGGGTCCATACATCAGTAGTTCCGTTTTAAGCTAGAATCAGTGTGTGTGGGATTAATTAAAAAAACATTTATTTGTCTTTTATAGGATGGCAGACAATGGAAACATTGTGTTCTTTGCAAAAAATGTGTAAAACCCTGTAAGTACACAAAAATACTTTTCTAAATAAAAGTGCACTTAGTCCAAAGAAACAGATTACAAACCAGGAGAAAAAACGTAGATGTAAAATGTAGTAGAAGACATAGAGTAAAGGAAAAATCTCCATTTCGCACAAGCTGCTATTTATTAATTTAAGTGTATTTGCTGTGTGTGGAAATGTGATAAATTCTTGGCAAGGCACACGAAATCCCATCTATATTTGTTATGGGAAAATTGGAATATTTTCATGTGTCATGTAAGTGTTTCCTAATTCTGTAAACTTTTTCATTAGAATTTCATAAATAAATAGGGAATTAATAAAATGTTTGAGAGGGTGGGGTAAAATTATATTTCATGTACAAATTTAGTTGTATTTATAGCTCTGTTCGAATAGCTGAAGCAATAACTTCTGTTACTGTTACAGAAATCACAGTCTGTAAATATATTGTAACATCTGGACTTTTTTCCCTGTGAAGATCACATATGTGATAGTAGTTCTCATGGCAAAATAATTCACATATAATTGCACAATATATCTAGTGAGGTATCTGGCTGCCTTATGAAATGGGATAAGGGACCAGAAACTGACCACATCCATCTCTGTAAAACTAATCCAGAATTAAAAACTGGGTATTGTGACCTACATTTAAACCTCATTTTCAGAATTATTGTTATAAACATTTTCATGATAATAAATCATGTCTCTTATTTTGCAGCTTGGTGTCACTGTAACAACTGCAACTGCTGTGCTCTTCCAAACCACAGTTGTGAGAAGACTGATTTGGGCTGTTTTGTGTGTGGCAAGGCAGGTCACAAGCGCAGTGCCTGTCCCAGTCTCTCCCGCACCAGAACAGCTCTCCAGTAAGTGTGGTATTGCATTAATATAATAAAAGATACCATTCAGGTGAGATCAGATCATATGTCATGGAATTAATTTAGAAAGAGGTGATTTTTGGCTTTAGGTGCTGATGTCATCTTTCACTATTGCTCTGTTGCTGGAGAGTATGTACTGAAGGGAGGGTATGATAAATGGCAGCTCCTGTGGCTCCCAATTTCCTATCTGTGGCTTTTCTTTCAAAACTGATTTATATGGATCGCAGACTTGGTGACTGGTGCACAGGAGAGTTCTGTCAAGAAGACTGAAAATTGAAGTAATAAAACACTTTTATACCCTTCAAATTCCTCATGAGAGGTCATAGAAAAGAGTCCCTGTACTGTTTTATTGCTTCCTGTTTCTTTTGCTTTGTTGTGTCATATTTTGCTTTTTTCCATGTGGTATTTCAGGTGCTTTTTGAAATATGATTTAAATCTCCACCATTAATCAGGGTCACAGTTGAGTACTTATAGTCTTCCATGATTGTCCTTCTGTAATATACAGAATGACATACTTCTATATATCAGAAGTCCAAAAGAATCATGTGTGGTAGTCTTCAAATAGAACAAACTGAAAAGAGGAAAGGGAATTTGCTCAGAGATGATGCAGCAGTTGTCTCAGCCTTTCCAGTTCAGGATAGTTGACCTGCACTTTTGTAACTTCTCAGGAGTCATGGGTTTGTTTGTGATTCTTGACTTGAATGGCTGTAGCAGTGGAAATGCAAATCTTGTTCCACAAAAGCTGTACCTCTGATTGCACAGTGAGATTCAGATAATTACCCTCTTGGATCAGTATCAAGAGACCCAACAGATGCCTGCTGGATTGTAGAGGAGTACAGGTGTATTGCTTCGTGTCTTACTGTGACATTAAAACAAGTTTTGGTTAGGGACTAGTAGAGATAAAAGGTAGTAATGTTTCAGTTTATGTATCTCTTTTAAAAATTTCATCTCTTCATGTTTGGGGTTTTTTTTTTCTTTGCTTAAAAAAGTAAAAAGGATGCTAGAAGAAGTTCATGAAGTCTCATCTGTTTTTTCTGTCAAGTAAGGTACTATTTGGTCAATTGTACGAGAATGGTTTAGTCCTTTCAGGTCATCAGTTACTTCTTTTGTTGACTTATTGCAGAATGTAGCTTAGCTTTCTTTTTCTTATAAAAAGTCAGAGACAAAACAGTCCACTTGCTAGTTGTATTTAGGTCCTGTATTTGCATCAGTCTTCCTAACTTTGATGTACTTTCTTCTAAGCCTTTCTATTATATATTTATGCTTTATATATTC
>NW_020955318.1:1212562-1215488 GCF_003031625.1 Empidonax traillii
GTTACTTCTTTTGTTGACTTATTGCAGAATGTAGCTTAGCTTTCTTTTTCTTATAAAAAGTCAGAGACAAAACAGTCCACTTGCTAGTTGTATTTAGGTCCTGTATTTGCATCAGTCTTCCTAACTTTGATGTACTTTCTTCTAAGCCTTTCTATTATATATTTATGCTTTATATATTCAGCATGAAATGTGTGTGCTTTTTGTGAGGGAATTTCTTAAATTTTCTATATCCTCTTAAATGCTGAGTAGTACATAAATGAAAGCTAATTAATGGCAGTAAAGTGGAGAAACAGTTTCAGGAAGTTGAAATATCATAACATTGTAAGATGTATATTCCTTGTACTTTTTGTGCCATTGCTTCACATACTGTCACTACAGTTCATGTAGTTACATGGACAGATTATTTAAAATATCAGCAAATGTAAAAGTACACTTTCCATTTTATTCTAATCTCTGTGTTCATTTTCTGTTTTACAGAGATGACAAAAAGAAAGGGCAGAAAACTCCAAAGAAGGTGAAGATGGGAATCTGTAAAAGATCAGCAATGAAACGTGCCATATTCTCCAGGAAGAAAGTAAAGAATAAGAAAAAAGAGACGTGACTTTTCTTGCTGCTGCTTAGTTATTTATTTTTTTTATGTCCAGCCTTTGTTCTCATTTTCTAAAAATGTAAATATTAACATCCAAAATAAAACCTGATTGAATTAAAAGTGACAGTTCCTTTATTATACATAATTACTGGCACCAAAAAAACTCCCCAGTCTTAGTGAACTACCACAGCCCTTACCATGTGTTTGTATAATGTAACAATTTTATGTGTTTAGGATTGGCTGTTTGTCTGATTTGGTGGGAATCTGACATTCAGGAGAGTACTGCAGAGAGGTAAGGTAGTGGTGGATGCTGAGGTTTTGTGGTAGGTGTTGGGGGACCTTGGGCAAGGGGGAAAGTGAGGGAAGGTGATGGAAAGGTAAAATTCTTGGGAAACCACGCTCTGTTAGTTACACTCTCAAAGAAAAAAAAAAAAGGTAATTAGTAATGTTAGTGAGGGGGCGGAGCAGGAGGAGCCCGGCCCGCCTCCCCGCGCCCCCCGGGCCGCATCCGCCGGGAAGCGCCGCCCCCGGAAGCGGGAGCGGAGGGAGGCGGGCGGGAGGGGCTTTGGGCATCCCCTGCGAGTCCCGCAGCCATGCCCGCCTTCAGGCAGGTGGGAGAGAAGCAGCTGCCGCAGGAGGTGGTGTTCATGTGTTGGTCCCCCAAGAGGGACCTCATCGCCCTGGCCAACCGGGCGGGGGAGGTGAGTGCGGGCCGGGGGAGCAGCGACTGCGCCGGCAGAGGGCCCGGGCCTCTCCCTGCAGGCCGGGCTGCCCTTGATGCTGCTTGCGGCATCCTTCTTGTAAGCCTGGCCAAGCATTTAGGAACAGCAGCGTTTTTTGTTTTTTTTTTTTTTTTAAATCAAGCTTCTTAATTCTTAGTGCCTCTTCCCTTTTTGCAGTCAGATTTCCAAACAGATTCACTCGTGATATGCTCCTTGCCTGCATTTGTGGGATTTTAAAGGGCGTGGAATTTCTAATTTAAATCTGTAGTCAACACTTCTTTTTTCTTGGAGCTTTTGCATGTGGTCATGTATGAAGACAAGACTGTTGTGCTCTCTGCTGGAGAGGCCCTGGGCAAGCCCTGTTGGTTGCTGGCTCCTGTCCTTGTTCAAGGCTCAGCTTATTTCTCTGTAGTACTGCCTTCTAAAAGAACATGAGAGTGAATCATCTGCTAGAGGAGCAGGTGGTATTTACAACACGAGTTATTAAAAACTGATTAAAGAAGTGCATCTTGAAGTGGTTTACTGACTGGTGTTAATGGGAGAATGTGGTTTGTCTTCAATGTATTTGTTTTGTAGGTTTTACTTCATCGGCTTGCAAACTTCCAACGAGTGTGGAGTTTGCCTCCAAATGAAAATACAGGAAAAGAAGTGACCGCTCTTGCTTGGAGACCAGATGGCAAAAGTAATGTCAAGTACACAAGGTGATATAGTACAATAAAAGTCCCATGGGAAATCGTGAATCTTGTGGTGATGATACCTTTTATCTGTGAAGGAAATTTTCAAGGTAACTGTGTTTGAAGAGAAGGATGGTTCATTCACAGTAATAGATTAACACTTTTGAATGCAACTGCAAGAAAGATTTGCAAGAGAGACTTATGTCTAAAATACTGCTTTTCAGAGTATAGCAAAACTTCAACCTCCTAACTAAGCAGAATATTTTTGTATGAACTACAAAGTTTATTGGGAGAGGAGGAGGCTGGCTGTCTGATCAGGATTGATTGAAGAGCTCAGCTTATTTGGCAGAGGCAAAACTTCAGATGCTAAAATTGCTCTCACAGTAGACCAGAGAAAGAAACACACCTCGGTCAACAGAAATAACATTGAAATTAGTATCTTAATAGACTTGTCCTGGAAATTAGTTCATTTTTGATTCACTGGAAATGGGAGAATGGGAACAATCTTCTTTCATGATGTGGGCAAAACTACCTACATAGTTTTCTGATGGCATCTAAGCAGTTTAAGAAACTTCTTTTTAAGCTGGTTACCTGTGATTGCAAGGAAATAAGTACAGAAGTCTGTGCTTACCATACTATTAGGGATGAAGAAAGTTAGGAAGAAAGTGATGGAAAAGTTGCTCAGTAATTCGTAACTTCTGTTGCCATAAAACCCAACCGTTCTGCTGGACAATGTTTATATATAATATTGACCTCAAATTTGCAAAATTGGAGGCCTCTACTGTATCAGAACTGTTGTTAGAAGTGTTAGAAGCATGTTCAGTTCTACAGGTAGGTAAATAATTGTGAAATCAGGCCTTTGCCTTAAATTTACCACCTAAAACATGACAGGAGTTCAAACTTTAATAAGTAGATTTCAAATGAGAGTTTGAAAGGACTGT
>NW_020955318.1:1215780-1219467 GCF_003031625.1 Empidonax traillii
GCAAAATTGGAGGCCTCTACTGTATCAGAACTGTTGTTAGAAGTGTTAGAAGCATGTTCAGTTCTACAGGTAGGTAAATAATTGTGAAATCAGGCCTTTGCCTTAAATTTACCACCTAAAACATGACAGGAGTTCAAACTTTAATAAGTAGATTTCAAATGAGAGTTTGAAAGGACTGTAAACAGACAAAGAAAACTATCCAGTAGTTGGCCTTGAAGGCACATTGTTTTGTAGGTCAGTGTTCAATACAGAGGTTTGCACACTGGTTATTTATACATTGTATTTTTCTTTCTCTAGTTTTGGCTTTTGGCCTTGCTGATACCAAGCGGATTATTCTGTGTGATGTGGAAAAACCTGAAAGCTTGCACTCCTTCTCTGTGGACTTATCTATTACATACATGCATTGGATGGAAGTAACTGAGGAAAGCAGGTGAGTCTGAAAAACTCTAGAAGTAAATTACAGGCTATGTAATGGCCACCTTATTAATAATTTATACTAGATGTGTTACAAACAGTCATATAAAACAAAATTCCATAGCTGTGGCTTTTTTTCACCACTTAGCTAAAATTTTCCGATTTTTAAAAATTTTTTTAGAATAGACACTTTTTGTATGCTTATTTTTAGTGCTGATATCTTAATCTTGTGCTTCTTCGTGCTGAAATTTAATGTGCAATCTAATCTTGAGTGCCTGTTTCTTGAGAGCTGCTTAATCTAGTGGTAGTTTGTACAGTCTGTCTTCTGATACAGTTTACTTCAATACCAATGAGTTTATTAAACCAATTGTAATAATGTTGTGTTCTTTTGTTAGTCAGAATAATTATATTGAGATATTTCTTCACCCGTGTTTTCAAGATCTTTAGTTTTAACGTTTACATCTTTCATGGTGTGTCTTTGGTGTCACATCCACCCCCACTGGTAGTTCTGTTGTTCAGGAAGTCAGTTTGTCTCTAGTGACCATGAGCTCTGTGGGATTAAACAACTCTCAGCAGTGCTTGTGAGCTGGAGGACATCATGATCCCTACTTCAGTGGTCTTACAGAAACCTCTGATATGCACCCTTATTGCACTGCAAGAAATTAATTAAATAAAGCATTTATTTAAAAGAGAGAGCAGTTGTAAACCTGACTTGGGGATTTCCCCCCCACCTCCAGAAAACACGAAATTTAAAATAGCATGAAAATAACTGCATCTTAAATCACTCTAAAGTTCTTCTCCTGATGGGGATAGGCTTAGCTCTTTTTGGGGAAATCTCATCCTTCTGGCATGTCTGAGGTGTGATATAAAGTATTGTGTGTTAATCTTCCTATCACTACAGTGTGTCTTTAACTGTTTTGAGGTGACGTAGGTTGTACTGCAGAGTTTAAACAGAAATCCTCAGTAGCTGCATTAGAGATGATGATGAAGGACTTTGGTGGCAAGCTTCCAAGCCAGCAAACTTTTTTCAGTGGAAATAATAAAAAATTTTTGGAGTTCTTTTATTAGTTTGATCACTTAATAAATTATTAAAAGTCCCATAAGGGATTGTCCTCTGGTATTTGTAGCTCTGATATACATGATGTATTGAGTATATGCTCAAGTTTGAAGTTAAAGACTCTTCTCATTTTTACAGCTTGGGTAATAAAGACAGTATTTATTTTTCAGTGTTCTCACTTCCTTTTACAATGCTGAGGATGAATCAAACCTCCTTTTGCCTAAATTACCAGCGCTACCAAAAAAGTAAGTGTTACACTACTAAGCTTGAGAAGGTAATATTTGTCATTTCATTTGTTGTCATTATTTCAGTTCTTCATCTTTAGTGCTCTACAGATGTCCAAACATTCTTATTGATGGCAATTATTCTGTTTTCAGTTACAGTACCACTGCAAAAATTTTCAGGTAAGAAACTGTCATAGCTCTCTATTTTTTGTTTTATTTTGTTTTCTGGTATTGGGACAAGCTACGTAAGCCCTAATTATATGGTTTGTATTTTCAGTGAGGAAAAGTCAGATGAGATTATGAAGCTTCTGGGTGATGTCAGGTAATTTCCATCTGTGCGTTGTTGTTTCTTGAGTTTTTTTGTCTTTTTTGTTTGGTTGGTTTTTTAAAATTATAAAATAATGCATAAGTGAGTTTACCTTTAAGGTATTCTTAATTGTTTTTAAGGGTCCTGGAGAAATTATATGGAATGTCTTTTTCTTTCGTGTACAAAGTTCAAAGAATATGTTAAAAATAAGTCTCCATCAGTTTACACCTTTTCCCCTCAGTTTAGAGAGATTATAAGGGACTTCATCGGCAACTGCTGTTGGTGCCATGTCTTCTTTTTCTTAAAATATTCCTTGGGGTGCATTTTAAGGCTATTTTATGTTACTGAAGCTGGTCTTGGAGACATTTGTGGGTACTTATTATAGACAGGAATTTCCTGGGGGTTTGTATGAGTGTGATAAAGCCAAACTTCACATTAGCTCTTAAAGCAGCTGTATTAGAGTTACTTTAAAATAAACATCTGTTATTTGGAAACATACCAGGAACAGCTGGATGAAGTGTAGTTTAGCAGACTGAGACTGGCTTTGTGCAGTGCCTGTGGTGCTGTATTGTGGCACCTAAAGTCTGTGCCTTGTTTTCCATTGGCTTTCACTGTTCCTTTCAGTCTGAACACTGAGAATCATCCTCCTTAAATCAAAATCTCTGTCTATCACTAGTTTTTCCTTTTTAAGAGTTGGTGCCTCTTCTTACAGTAGGATATCCTTGCTTGAGAGAGAGATGTGGCTGTCACTGCTGTTGGAGCTTTGTGGGTTCTATGCTCCCTTCATACATTCAATTAATCAAACCAAACGTTTTTCAGATACTGTCATTGCTAAGTTCTGACTTCAGACAGAATGTTTCTTGAAACATTCTGCTTCAAGATATTTAGGTGTGTAAGAGGCAGAAATTGCAGTTAATTTTCTGGTATTTCTGGGTTTCTGTTTCTGATGCTGTTTCTTCTGTGGCTGTTATTGCTACTGCATCCATTTCAAATGCTTATTTCCTTTGAGGTTTTGTTGAGGAGCCACAGAGTGACTGTGACAAACTTACTCTGCATATAGTTAGGATAAACTCAAAATAGCTTTGTAAGAATTCTTTGCAGCCTGTATGGGTAAGTGGACTGTAGCTAGGAACTTGCTACTATTTTCTTCTGGAAGGTATAAAGTTAGTGAAGAAGGACTCTGTGACTAAATTGCACTATTTTTCCCTAATCTCTCACTAATGTAGTAATTGATACTCTCAAACATTAGAGGAAGGTTTTATCAATACAATCCAAGCTAATTTTTTGTTTGCTTTTCTTGAATCATAGACGGTAGCACTGGGTTTCCTTTTGTGCAGTGATTTGTTAGAGGAACATTTATTTAAGGGTTAGAATATAAAGAACTATATCTATATGCATTTGAGTTTCTTTCAGTATGCTTATCAAGACACTGTTCTATTTTAATAGGCTTAATGCTCTTGTCCTTGGTGGCAGCTCAGGATTCATTGAGATTTATGCGTATGGAATGTTCAAGATTGCTACAGTAAATGGGGTACGTTCCATTCCTTTCCATATTTTCTCTTCATAAAATACCAAACTTCAGCTGAATTGAGTGAATTTGAGCACAAGTCCTATGAGGAGAGGCTGAGGGAGCTGGGGTTGTTTAGCCTGGAGAAGAGAAGGCTTAGAGGTGACCTCATCACTCT
>NW_020955318.1:1220041-1493614 GCF_003031625.1 Empidonax traillii
AGGGTAATCAAGCATTGGAACGGCCTACCCAGAGAGGTGGTGGATTCACCATCCCTGGAGGTTTTTAAGCAGAGATTGGATGTGGCCCTTAGTGCCATGCTATAGTAATTGGAGTTGGATCAGGGGTTGGACTTGATGATCTTGGAGGTCTTTTCCAACCCAATCTATTCTATGATTCTATGATTCTATACATACAAATGTGTGCTTATGCACAAGTGGGAGCGGGTTGCTGAATTTTAAAGAAAATAGTTGATTGGGCTGTTGGTTACTGATGAAAAGACATTTTAACTGGAAAATATAACATGTTGTTTCACATGAAGCAAAGTTCCACAATAAAAAGGAGTAGTTTTGTTCCTGAGTAGGAGCTGAAAATTACACCTTGTTTTTATATGTTGTTGACCGCAATCACTTTGTATGTCAGTGTGTTAGAGCAGTAAGTACAGCTTAGATGAAATGCAATATTTTATTAACTTTTAAATTGGAATCTTTCAGGTGGCAGGTTCTTGTCGTGGACTGTGTTTGTCTAGTGATTTGAAATCACTGTCAGTTATTACAGAGATACGAGACTCTTCAGACAGCGAAGCAGAGATAACGTATTTTCAGGCAAGTAAAGTAATCTTAAAACATCCTTTAAAAATAAAACTGCTTTTTAAATTGTATGTGGGTAGCTCTATTGCTTTCCTTTATTTGCAAAAAAACCACACAAACTGTTATTTCCAGCCTTTCTGAAATTTATCCCAGTTTAGCTTTTGGATTTATGGTGTTAGCGTGGTTTCACTCATAAGAATGGCAGTGATGATCTGAGGCATTATTTTAAAATCCGGCTCTTAAAATAACATTCATTTATTCAATTACAGTTACAGTTATTTATGCTTTCTTCATTCAGCACACAAAGGCACAACAGCAATGCTTTTCATTATCCCATCTATGCAGAACAGTCATTCTTAAAACTGTTCTGTTAGAACTCCAGAATAAGGAAGCTTATCAGTTTTTATAGATGAATTAAAAATATTTATTGCTTCTTTGAATTAAATCTATTTTCCTCTTAAAATCAACCTAAAAGAAATGAAAGCTGACATTTTTTCTGTGCGTCCTTTCAATCTGTCTTTTATTTTCTGTAATCTAGGTTTTTTTAAAAGACATCATCTCTTAACTATTGCTTGTTTCATTTGTTATAGTTGGACACCAGTCTGTTATCAAGTTACTTACCTGAGGTAACTCGAATGGCCCGGAAGTTTACTCACATTTCAACTCTGTTACAGGTACAGTCATGTTACTCTGTCCTTTTAATATCACAGTTTGTACAGGCTTCAATATTCTTAATGCAAGTAAAATCAGATGTTTTCTAGTAGGATGCTGAAGTTGGTGTAAAGTTAATTTGGAGCTCTAACTTGGAATTTGATAATAAATTTTACATAAGATCTACAGTATCTCTTCGCTTTGTGTTGTCACATTCGGTTGTCGAGTGTGATGTTGAAGGGGAGAAAGGAAATAATAATACTAATGTCTGTTTCTGTATTACAGTATATAAAGTTGTCATTGACATGCATGTGTGAAGCATGGGAAGAAATACTGATGCAGATGGACTCACGACTCACAAAGTTTGTACAGGTATTGTGGGATTAACCGTTCTTTTGGAAAAACTTTGGTAGTAATTCTGTTGTTCATGTTAACAGTAGTGGTTAACAGTAATGCATATCTTAATGTTTAAGCATGGTGCCTCCAGATAACAGTCTCTAAGTTCAGAGACAACCTGGAAGCTGTTGTATGTTTGCTCTGATGCTGAAGATGCCCGAGTACAATCAAACATGATTGTATTCTGATACTTCTTTGCTTTATTTATTTATTCTGAAATACTCAAAAGTGAGGCTTTCAGCTTGCCCAGCTGTTGACCAGTTAGTTTTTATTTAAGGTTGTGCTCTTTGTGCTTTATTCATTGTTAAACTGGTTACAGTGAATGTTGAGTAAAAACATTTACAGCCTAGTTCAGTAGAACTTGTGTTACATCCATGATTAAGATGGTCTTGGATTTACTTAAATTTTGTGTTTATTGCCCATGGCCTGAAGTTAATTGAATATTATGATTTATCTTTTCAAAATTGTTTTTTTGTGATGGTAAACTGCTTAGAATTTTTATTGGGTAGTACAATTAAAAAAATGTAAAACACTAGAAAATTTTCAGTGATCAATAGTTTGATTTGAACATTCAAAGATGTGGGTGGGTTCTCTGATATACTTTAATTGAAGTGTTTGTGAGATAATTTGGTAGTCTGGATTTAATCTCTTCACCAATCTTTCAATCGTTTTAACTGACAGGAAAAGAATACAACCACTTCTGTTCAGGATGAGTTTATGCAGCTGTTGTTATGGGGCAAAGCAAGGTAGTTACTATTGTTTTATCCGAGTATGCATTTGCACTTGATGTTGAAACACAAAATAAATACATATTTGGTTCTCTCCCCACCTTCTTCAGTCTGGAACTTCAGGCGTTACTAATGAACCAACTGACAGTAAAGGTATGTTAATGCTTTTTTTCAACATGCTAAACCAATCTGTTTCAATATATTTTGATCTTTGTTCTGGTAGGTTAACAGAAAATTATTATACGCTTGTGTTTCTTTGTTAACAGGGTTTAAAAAAACTTGGTCAGTCCATAGAGTCTTCGTATTCCAGTATACAAAAGTTGGTCATAAGTCATTTGCAGAGGTAGGTCACAGAATGTTGAATGAGTTACAGATTATATATGCATTGTGCACAGTAAATGATAGTAGCATTATCATGCTATTATCGTTAGCACACAGCGAAGCCATGAATTTCTGAAGGGTGACTGAAAGATTATACTTCTTTCCTCTTCCTTCCTAGTGGCTCTGAGGCTCTGTTATACCACTTGAGTGAATTGAAAGGAATGGCCTTATGGAAACAAAAATACGAGTCTTTGGGACTTGATGCGTCTGGAATTGAAGGTGCAGTAGTGTCTGCAACTTACCTGGTCTGATTTCACTTTTGAAAGCTTAATAATAATGGCGAGGGTTTTTTTTGCAGAGGCTATTACTGCTGTTGGTTCGTTCATCCTGAAGGCAAACGAGCTGCTTCAGTAAGTATAAAGTCTAGAGAGTTTAGAAAACATTCCCATGAGTCTTACATTGAAAGGGATGCGTGTGGCTGGGAATAGAGGAGATTGGAAGAACAAGGCTCCTCTGTTGGTGGGGGGGTTGATCTTGTCTCACTGCAAGAATAGTCTTACTTGGAAGGTTGCACTGGGCATTTTTAAAAAAACTGATAGTGCTTGCAGACCTTTCTGTAGTAAAGATGGGACTTAAACCTGGAGCAGTTTGTGACATTTAGGTCTTGTAATTTCTTTTGTTGTTTCTTGCTCAGAGTTATCGACAGTAGCATGAAAAACTTCAAGGCATTTTTTCGGTGGCTGTATGTTGGTAAGCTTGAGGACATAGTAATCATCCAGTGTCTGTTTTATATTGTAAGCATCAAAATGTTGGTAAATAATCAGGCCATTCTTAGTTTTAACTATCTGTTTATTTCTATCATAGAAAATTTCTGGACATCTGAAAGGATACAGTTGATGAGACAAGTAATTCTAATTTTAAAAACTGCAGAAAGCAGAACTATCAGAGTTCTATGTTATGTTCGTTGTTATTTGCTTGTTTTGAAACTCAACAGAATTTTATCCAAGCCCTGCTGATTTAAAATTACTTCTGTGTAATTCTCTTCAGACACATGATTCTAGGCATGACAGTACTCGTGCTTTATATATATCCATTTTACTACTCTTAGTATGTACATGAATAAATTCTCATGAACCTTTTTTATAACAATTTTAGCCTTGTACAAGGTAGAATGCAGTTGGAAAAGATGAAAGATAAAAATTCTACAAGATTTGTGTTGTAAGCTAGTGGGACTAGTGAGGCTTAATTTCAGGCTCAGTTTGTAATTCTTCATTCCAGACTCTTTTGCTTCTGATTAATTAATCAATCTATTTTAACGGCAATCTCTTGTTACGTAGACATGAAAAATTAAGAATATTCAGAAAACAGTATTAATGCAATAAGAATGTAATTTTTTCCCTCAGCCATGTTGAGGATGTCAGAAGATCATGTGCTCCCAGAGCTGAACAAGGTAGGAGTAACATTTTCTCATAAATGCTGATGTACTCTGTATTCTGCTCAACTAGGAAGCAGAATTAAAGGTTTGGTTTTGTTCTCTTCCAAAACTTAAAAAGATAATGTCTGTGTTACTTTTTTGAGAAAGTTGATGCCCGCAGATTCACACCAAAACTCTGTCTTTTTCTGTTTTCTTTGTTAATACTACTGTTTTGAGTACCCTGGATGTGAGTGCAAGGCCTGTGTGTGTAGCAGCTCTTCGTATGCCCTAAATGACTAAATCCCACCAGAGTGGGATTTTAACATCTTTACCAGTGCCCTGGCTGGGGAGATGGAATACGCCTGCACTGGATTTGCAGCCACCATTGCACTGCCCTCGCTCGAGGGCACAGGTGCCTTCCAGAAGGAAATAGATAGGCTGGAGGGGTGGGGACCTCCCGCAGTTCAGCGAGTATAAATGCAAGGTTCTGTCCTGGGGAGGGTTAAACCCCTGCTATTGCTCAGCAGGGCCTCAGCTGGCTGGAAGGATGTCATCTCTGCTGAGATGGTCTGTGGATGTCAGAGGGTATAAATTGGGTGTGAGCCAGCAGTGTGCCCTGGCAGCAAAGGTGGCCGGGGGTAACAAGGGCTGTACTAACAAGAGCATAGCCAGGAGTTCAAGGGAAGTTGTTACTGTCCTTATTTAGCACTTGTCAGATGGCATTTAGAACAGCTCCTTCAGCTTGGGGCCCTCCTGTACAAGAATGACAGGAATCAGCTGGGGTGAGTTCAGCAGTGGGCTCCCAAGCATGTTGCTCTGTGAGAGCAGGCTGAGGGAGCTGTGTTTCTGCAGCCTGTAGAACATGTGTTCTGTGCTCACTGAAGTGTATTTTTTATGCTTTGTTTTTCTCACTGTTTTTGGGTTTGTTTTTTTCCTTTTAGATGACTCAAAAAGATATCACTTTTGTTGCTGATTTTCTTACTGAACACTTCAATGAGGTAAGTGATATTGGTTTTCCAAGTACAGCATCTGACTGTTTTTGCCGCCAAGAACTGTCTGAAAAATCTTATAAAAATATTTAAATCATCTTTTTGTTCACTACTTCTTATTAATTTTGTGTTTAAATAATACATTTGCATTATTTTTTCAGGCACCAGAACTTTACAGTCGTAAAGGAAAATATTTCAATGTGGAGAGAGTTGGCCAGGTAAAGAGCTAAGGAATAAATGGAAAAAGAATAAATGAGAAAATTCTTAGATGGAGAAGCTTTTAAAGCTGTGTCCCCTTTTCTTCCCTGGCCCTTGTGCTCTGTGTTGCACATACCAGTAATTGTAAAAGAGAACATTTTAGTTGTTTCCCTCTATTATTAGGAAAAGTAGTGTTTAAAAACATGCCTTACAGTTTCACCTTACACGTGTTGTGTTTTTACGAAAATGGCAAGACTTCTTTGCCGCCAGCAGCAGTAAAACTGTAAAAGCCAGCTTCGGGAAATCTGAAATGCGTTTGTTGTCTTTATGGCATTTATCACTGGATAAATGGATATCCCATTTTAAATCAGACTTGATTTAAAAATTAGTTTCTTATGGAAATATCACCATGTGATCTTAGGCAATAGTTGATTTTTCTTACTGTTTCTAGAAGGGGTGGAATATCTAGTTTTAAGACTATGGCATGTTAATTTAACAAGGAGTGTCTAATACACTTGCTAGGGGCAATGTTGGAGGTGAATTCTAATGTTCTTTATTCTTAAATTACAGTCTTAAAGATGTCTGTCTCTTTTCTAGTACTTGAAAGATGAAGATGATGACCTTGTATCACCACCTAATACAGAGGGAAACCAGTGGTTTAACTTCCTTAAAAATAGTACTCATCTTAAAGGTAATGTGCTTTCATAAAAAATAAAAGTGAATCAAAGATATACATAGAATGTAACAAGTGTAGGAGAGTAATTTTTTTTTTCATGCTTATAGGTTACTTCTGCAGTGCTAATCATTGGTCTTCATCTGAGTAGAATAAAATAAACAAGCCTTGTTGTTTTACACAGGTTTTAGGTTATTACCAGTTTCTAGGTATTAGTAGCTCCCTATTTTTCTGTACCAGTCTTGGAAGTGTTGGCTTGGAAGGAATCCTAGAAGATGTCTATTTTGGGATATCTTAATTCCAGTTCAAGAAAGTAGTAGTTATGCTTAGATTGTACCTGGGTGAAGTGTCCAAACTTCTTAGTTTTCACTGGGGCCTGAGACTGTTTTGTTTATTAGTAGTGAAAAAGAAGTAAGAGACTATAACAAGCTGATTGTGGAAATTATTCTTATTTGCATTTAGAAACCATAGACTGTAAAACCTTGACAGTAGAGGCTGTGTAATAGAATCTGCCACAGTTGCCTTTTTCTGCCTATTTAATTCAATAAAAAGAGGGGAAATGATAGGTTTTTTGTTTTGGAAAATTGCATTTGGAAAATGCATTTTTAGACATACTTCAAAAATATCTTTGATACGTTATATATGTAGATGACTGGTCATTTCTGTTACTACACAAGATTTGTGATGGTTTGTAAGTGTTTGTAAGTGTTTTTGTTTGTATTAATTTGGCAAGTACTGAGATGTTTGTAGGATTTTAGGACAAGTGTCATTAACACTTTCTACCCTTCCCTGGTGTTTTATATTGCCTTATTGGTTGATACAGTTTTTATAATTTTTTCCATCTAAATACTGGAAAAGAAACAGGCTATAAATAAGAAAGGAGTCATATCTCCAAAGCAAAATGTCTTCTCACAAAGTAGTTCATTTCATAAGAAGGAATCAGTCCTACTGAAACCAAATCATAGCTACTACAAAAAGTATGGGAATTGTTTTGCTTGATCAAGATATTTTACAGGTTTCTAGCTCTTGGGTAAATGCTCTTCTATCTTTGCCTTTTTGAAAGAGCTGTGAAGAAAAGTGGAAGGGACCGGCAGACCTTCATTTCCCAGTTGTTTATCTAGTTTCATATTGTAATCCAGTGAGTTACTTGAGTTAGAATTTATAATCAAGGAGTAATTTAACTATCATGTAATTCAACCAAAGCAGGGCTAATTTTGAAGATAAACTGTGTCATTCAAGGCTTTGTGCAGTCGAGTCCTGTATGTCTGCACAGGTTGAGACTTCATACCTTCTCTGGGCACCCTGCTCCTTGCTTGGACTAACCATCCTTGTGAAAACTTTTTTCCTTATGTCTGATGGGAATTTCCCTTGCTGGGGCTTATGACCTTACATCTTCTCCTTTTCCTGTGTGTAGCTTTGAAAACGATGTCTTCTGCAGCTTGTCACTGAGGCAGCTGAAGAGACCAATCTGTGCTTCAGTGTTAGGAATTCCATCTCTAGGCCGAACAAACCCAGCCCCCTCAGCTGCTTCTTGTAAAGTTTGTGCTCTAGCCCTGTTACCATCTTACTGACTCTTCACTAGACTTACTTCAATTTGTCACTTTATTAATTGTGTATTATGTTTTTGTAGAGGTACAAACATTTCTAAAATTAACTTTCTTTATTTGTTTACAGAAAGCCCACTTCTGTTTCCCTACTATCCTGAGAAATCACTGCATTTTGTCAAGAGGCAAATGGAAGGGATCATTGATCAGTGTTTACAAAAGCCAGCAGTAGGTTCAGTTTTTATAAATGATAACCTTTTTTTTAGGGGTATAATTATGAATAACTACCTGTATTTTATGGCCTATTTTTCTCATATCTGTTAGGATGTAATTGGAAAGTCAGTGCATCAAGCAGTCTGCTTGCCTCTCTACAAAATATCGCAAAGGTATCTCTTTACTAAAAGAAACTAAAGATATGTCCAAGTTCATGCATGAGTAGCATTTTATAAACTGTTTTGATTTTTCCTTTTCAGTGAAGATTCTACACCTCAGTTATTTAAACTACCATTTCTGTAAGTGTGCTACTATTCCTTATTCTGTGTAGTTTACCAGTTATTAAAACTTAATCTAAATTTTCATTTCTCCCCTCTCATTGCAGGTGGAACGACAAAACATCCAATATACATTATGTCCTCTTCACCATACTAGAAAATTCTATTTCTAAAATACACATATTGAGGAGACATACTGATACTTCCAGGTAAGACAAGAGAGGGAAAAAGTGGTTTGTGAGGTTAGGCACGTGTACAGAGACAGTTATAGTTTGAATTTATTTAAAAAGATGGAATGAGTGGATTGAATACAGTCTTTATACTGGAGAAAATGAAGGGTACTTTAGGAAGTGCAGCAGGAGTTTGTGTTGTGTCAGACTCAAAAAATCTAATCACAAGACCCAAGATAGTTCTAGGCTAAGGAAAAATACCAGACTCCCTTAGTTTTGTTGCTCACAGAATTACATTTATCTACAAACTTCTGAAAAATTATGGATAATTCTGCTTCCAGTGTTGCTTTGTCTTTGATTAACCCCTTGCAACCTGTAATGTAATACTTTTAGGGAAAACGGGACGTCTACCCAGGAGTGTATAAGCAGAATTTATCTCTTTGGGGTGTAGATTTGTGTACCTTCAGGAGTGTCTGTGTCCACAATGCAGTTTGTCACTGCCTAGTTGTACTGATACAACTGTTTAAGCTGCGTTCTGTCAGTGGGATGGCTGAAATGTGCTGGGTTTAAAAAACAACAAAAGCTACTCTTTGTAAGATACTTGTTTTTATAATGTGTGTCATTTAACTTGAGGACACAATAAACTGTGATGGGGTGGGAATTTTAAAAGCAGTTTTACTACTAAGGAAAGCACATGTTGAAACTATCTTTTATGTTTCCAGTTGAGAGCTGCTGATGGCAAAATTACTGCCCTGTGCTGTGACTTATATTTCCTCCCTCATTGATACCTAAAATAATCCAAACTATTTTTCTGTAGAGTAACAGGTAACAAACCTGAGACACTACGATAATTGAGCCAGGAGTTCAGCAAAGAAAAACTATATCCCTTAAGCCTGATGCGGTTTTCCATTTGACTCCATTAGTCATGTTTTCCTGAGGAGCAGAAGAATTCAAAGGGTTCTCAAGCACCAGTTACATCATTATGGGATGTAGCCATGCATTGTGCTAAACTTGGAGAGGCTTACACCATCCTGTACCACAGTTGCTGTTAGAGATTTTGGGTTCTTTATGAATGGAAAAGAATTAGTCACCAAGATAATTAACACTGTTGTTCTAGGTCTGTCAGTAACGGGATTCTTGCAGTAGAGTTTGGAAACATCTTGAACAACAGTATAAATGAGAGCTCAGACTCCAGGTCAGTATACTTTAATTTTTCTTCCAGAATTGCAGGTTGCTGAATTAAAGATCATGTTTTCTACTATTTATTTTGTGTTAAATTAACGTCTAAGTTAACTCACCTGGGTGAGTCAGGTTGTAAGAAATGCCACAGGTGCATGAAGCTGCAGGGTTGTGGGAGTCTTATTTTGCACTTCATCTCAAGGTCAAGTAAATTTTAGTTTTCCAGTTGAAAACTAGAGCTTTGGCCCGTGTGCAAGTGACAAAGCTAGCTGGAAACATCTATTGCTTATATCTGTGATATTCGTGAAGTAAGATAAAAATTGATATGCCTGAATGTAGCCATCTTAGAAGGCATATGGCAGACTAATTTGGTCCTTATTGTTTAGAAAGGCTGGATGTGATTGTCCTCAGTACCTTCAGTTGTGTTTCTAAATTTTCATTGGTGTTTATGTTTCATGTTACTTACATTTCATCTGAAATGTAAAGATTGCTAGTAAGTTTTTTTGGGGAATTGCTTTTTTTTTTTTTAACCTTCAGAATCATTTTTCCTGCATGATAAAGGAGTCTGCCACAGTTATGGCTTTCACTGTCATAGCTGCATGGCTGACCTTTTTATCCTTTACAGTAAAGCTCACTGTTAACTACTGAATATTTGTAACATAAATGGTGTTCAACCTTAAAATATGTTAGTTCTGTATTCCCTTTTGTTCCTGGATGCTTTCGAAATTATTTTCCTATAGGTGTTACAGTTGTTTGGATGCTCACTTCTATGATGATGAAACTGTAACTGTAGTTCTGAAAGAGAATGTGGAACAAGAGGGGAAGGAGAGAGTCTTGGCTCAGCTGCCCTTATCTTCAGTATACACAGATGAGGACCAGGATAGGAAATTCATCTGGGATTCTACGGAAAGGTACTGAACAACTTAGAGCAAATCTGAAAGTGCAGAACTGAAATGCAAATTAAGGAAATATTCTAATTGTGTACAGTTACTTGCGCTTTGTATGTGTGTAAGTATTTTAAAGACAAACTCTTTTTGTGCTGGGGGAGTAGGATGGGGAGATGGAAGCTTCCTAAACTGTTTCGTGGGTTTTGGGGATTGTTTTTGCTTTTTTGAAACCAATACTACCCATGTACCTGGCTGTCATGAAATGCAAGGATCAGCTGAAGACACCCTGTAGAATCAGAAATTGTCATTGCTTTAAAAGATGCCAGCTTTTCTGGTCAGGATACTTCAATTTAGGGTGTTTTAGGCATAGTTGCTTGTGTACTTCTGTCTTGTAATAAGGACACACAGATATTTCTTGGTCTTTCCCCTTGTAGTCACCCTTAGAAACAATGTCAGTTTACCCTTGAAACATCAGAATTGATACCTCTGCATTGGCACAGGGAGAAGAGAACACCTGGGGAAGTGAACACACACTCACAATGGCCAGTGTAGTTCAAAGCAGTGAATCCAGTCTTTTAGTTGTTTTGTCTCCCTTGCTTTTACTTTTTTCTCCATATTCTTCTCTGATGATTTGCTTAAGATGCATTTCTGCCTCAAAATGAAGAGCCATACTGACCTGTTAATATTTTTTTAAACAACAAAGATAGTGTGTGTTGAAGAATGAACAGAAAATATTAAGAGCAAGTTCAAACTAATCCAGGCTGCTGTAATAGTCAGGGATTATCTTCACAGAGTCCCTGTGAGTGGGGGTGAACTGTAGTGATGCACATTTGAAAGGTCATGGAGGCCCAACTTCTGTGTAAGGAGAGGCATTGCATCCAGGGCTGTGTTCAGGAACAACTCATCTTGGAGAGGGGAGGTTTGAAAGAAAGCCACCCTCATCCTCCTGCTGTAGCTGTTTCTTGTGGGAAGATCAGACTTTACAGTTCCCTTCTGGTAATGTGTTTGTCTCACTTGAAACGTGCTGTGTCTCCACAGTTGGGTCCCCCACTCTAGAGTATCTGATAAACCATTATGATGGTTTCAAATGCTCATCTTGTTGTGTATGATATGACGAAACTTAGACGTAAGAAACTGGAGGTTTTTCATAGAACTGCATTTGTTTCTTAAGTACTGGCTTTGTTTTCTTTCCTTGCTGTGTACAGGCTGGATGAGCGGAGTGGTGAGATACCCACATGTACTGTCGTCTTGGAGAATCAGTGGAGAGTGCTGGAGAATATGAAAGCTCAGTATGTTTCTGTAAATGGCATTAGAAAAGTTTCTTGTGTGGTAAGTGGTCAGTATCCTTGAACAAACCGGTAAGATGTTAAAGAATATGTGCTATGACTGAAGAGAATGGTAATCTAAGTCATCAAAACTTTTTTTTTTTAAACAAATAATTTATTTTCTCATGATCTGCAATAACTGTGTTAGGATACATTCTTATCTGTCTCACAGAACGACATGGAAAATTTAAGAGAAGTTAATAAATCTGCTTGCTTTACATTTCAGCCTGTAGAGCAATAAAAAGTTGCTAATTCCCTGGATACCTCCATTTCAAAGATAAAGGCTATTTTCAAAGCTATTGGCTGACAATTAAGATGGTATTGGTGCTTTTACTTATTTATTTATTAACAGAAACTTCTTAATGTCTCTGTAGCTAAGTTCAAATCTCCGCCACGTGAGGGTGTTTGAGATGGATGTAGAGGATGATGGGGAAGTTGAGGAAGAAGAGGAAGAAGAAACAACTCAGATTGCAGCTGGGGAACCTGATGAGCTAAATCAGCCTGCAGAAAACCAGGACAATATGTGTGGTGCTTCTGCTGAAGAACTACCTGATGAAGCTGAAGAACATGAAACCAGTCTGGATACTTGACATGGGCTTTGGTAATAATAAAAGGATAAGACTGAACTGTAAATAATTTTTTAATAGCACAAAGAAATTGTGTATTGAAGAATGAACAGAAAATATTTATAACAAGTTCAAACTCATCCTGGCTGCTGTGATAGGCAGGGACCGTATTCATACAGTGCCTGTCTTTGGGGGTGAACTGGAGTGATAAGTTTGAAAGATCATCAGACTAGTTAGAAAATAATCTAACTTCAGGCTGCTGAGAGGATGGATCCTGTACCTCCTGAAGCAGCTGAGTCAAGTCAGAATTCTGTATTGTTTATCAACTAAGACTGTGTTCTAGGGAACCTTTATTGACCCTTTTTTGTCTGGCACGTTTCGGTGTCAGCTAAAATTCTTTGAAAGCTTTTCTTTTTGCCATTTTTATAGGTGAGGACAAAAAGAAATATCAGCTGATGTTTTTGTAGTTAGCCTGTTCAGTCCCAAATACTGTTATAAAATAAACTTGTATATGAAAAGAAAAAAACTTGGGACCTAATCTTTGCTTCTCATACTTTGTGTTCTAGTAATAGGAATGGAAGCTTCCTGTAGGACTGAAATCTAAGATTGCAAATCAGCATAAGACCAGTTAGACAACAAAATTTAGCAATCGTCACTTAAATACATGGTTTTGAAAGCTCTTTGATAACATCAGTCCTCAGTAACAGCATTTCAGTCTATGCCGTTCTTGAGACCTCAGCACGGCACTTGTCTATGTGTGCATGATTTGTCAAATGGTGGCATGTCTCAGCCTGCCTGTCAGTTTGTTCCTGAAAGTCTGTCCTCTCAATCTGGAATTTTTTGTCATGTAAAATTACAATAGAGTATATTTTTTTATTCTGATGTGGCATTGCATGTCATGCATAGCCTCCAGCATAATTGTGTTGCTTGCAATTTATATATTGCAGTAGGCGTGATGTAGTGCTAAGCAGTAGCAGTAGTTTCCCTACTAGCTGTCATTCTTAGCTGACTTAAAACTCAACTCTTTGAATGAACAGTGTTGCTAAATCGTGATCTTCCTTCAGAACAGTGAGTGTGCCTTGTGTTTGGCGAGAGGACCAAGTCTTATGCGTGTGCTCTATTCTGTAGTTATTCCGTGCACCTTTCTAGTCCAGCCTTGGATAAACCTGAGTCAATGGGAATTTTGTGTCTGGCTGGGATAAATACATGTGCACGTTCTGCATTTCACAGTGACACGATACAAAAGCACCCGTTTGGGTCAGTGCTTCGAATGCATTGCTGACTCCTTCTGTCAAGCTTTTTTTAATTTTATTTTGTTGCCAGATTTCTGTAATAATAAACATGTTGGTAATGTGTTAATGCATCTGTTTTCAAAAGGATGATAAGAAGTTCTTCATCTAGAAGTGCTGCAGGATTTTGGTGGTATCTGGGTGGGAGATGGCCTCGCTTGACATTTTGATCTCTTCATCATCAGTTTTTATGCTAACTGAAGGCTCACTTTTTTCTGCAGGGAGTTGTCATAATTTCTTGACATTTTTGTAGTCAAAAAAACTTGTATTCTCAGCAAACATGCACCCAGTCCACTCTGTAATACAACTCTTTAGGCCTCGTATTTAATGTCTACCTGTTTTGTATTTGGTGTTGCTATTTTGTTGTTTTTTTTTTTTTTAAATCTCAGGGTACTTTTATTTTCTGCTCTTTACTTTCTGTAATGCCTTTTGCAGACCTTTTGTCTATGCCTTTTCTGCCTGATATCTCACTTCAAAGCTTGCCACTTTGCTGAGTTTGTGCTTTAGTCTCTCACCAGCTGGTGCTGTTTTGCTTCAGAACCTGGACATGAAGCGGTACCATTGCCTCCCACTTATATGGATTTCATGGCACATTTGTACCTTCCTTCATAAACAGCCACTTGAGTTGCTCAAAAAGACAGGAGATGGATGTAGAGAAATAGTGAACAAAAGCATCCTTTATTATTATGATAACTGTTCTTTTTTGCAGAGGGGAGAGGGGATGTGTAGTTTTGTAACAACGCCTACAGTTGGTCCTAATGCTGCTTGACTTTGAAGAACCTACTTAAACAAAAGCCCTAAGCCCATATGTAAACGTTGACAGAATGGAAGAGCCATCTCTGTAAGCACCTAAGTTCCTTAGTAAGTTTGTGGTGTGTGTTTAGTATCTGTAGTCAGAATTGCTTCATGTGTCCTGTTACCTACTACAGTAACATCTGAGAAGATCTTTCCTGCTACCTTGAACTAGCTGTATCTCTTGGACTCTGATCTAATTTCTTGCTTCACAGGCTGGTTTAGGGGAAGAGTTGGCTTAGCTTGTGCCATGGAGCAGTGATAGCGGTCTAAGAGCCCATATTGGAGAGGGGAAGGAAGACTTCACCATGGTTCACTTTAAAATTATAAAGTAGTAAGAACACTGCATATGAGTGAGGAGAGAGGGTGAAAGGGATTGTCACAGGGTGAGTCTCAAAATGACTTACGGATCTCTAGGGAGAGTACCTTGGGGAGGAATTAAAAAAAAAACAAAACCAAAACAACATACCACCTCTGGAAGCTGAAGAGAAGAAATGCCACTTGTAGGTGAATGCATTTAACTGTGCCTTTAGGTTAAGTTTTGTTGCTAGGAAATCAGCCTGTAGACCATTGGTGCCAGCAAAGTCCAGAGTTGAAGGAAGTTACAAAGGGTTATAAATGTTGTGTGCTGTTCAGCATTTTTCCTGCAAGGGGAGTTAAGGCTTCTTCTCCCAGCTGGCACTGTTACAGCTCTGTGGGCAATTCTGTAATCATGTGATCATGCCTGCTCCTGGTTTTGTGCAATTTTCACATTTAACCTAGAGGATAAAGTAAAGAATCCAATCAGGTTTAGTTCTTACAGCTCTCCCCAGGAGCCCTACCTCCTAGAGTAAGCCTGTTCTTGCTGAGGACCTAATAGCTGGTGTCTCTTTTTCTCTGTGTTGTAACAAGGAGTCCTAGCCAGACCTCCTGTATTCAGGAGTCTTTATCACCTGAATTTTGCACAGACTACTTGGGCACGCACATCCAGGTGCTTCGTGAGTATGTGGATATGAGGGTGTGAGTGAATTAAATCAGTTTTATTTTAAAATGAAATCGCCCTCCCTTCTTACACTGCCTGGCTTTATTGTTTGCAATGCTACTGCTGCAGGGTTGATTACATAAGAAATAATGTCAAAGAGAATGGATGGATGTAGCCAGTGTTTTTTAAAGTTGAAAGGAGGGATCTGTCTAAAGAGAGTATGAAGGGAAGGTGGAGAGCAAGAACTGAATGCAAAGAGGTTTAGCAGTGTATGTGATGAGATAATTTTAGCAGTGTATCCGTTGCCAGGTCCCTGGAGGTGTTCAAGACCAGGTTAGATGGCACCCTAAGCAACCTGATCTAGGGAGTGGCATCCCTGCCTATGGCAAGGGTGTTGGAACTAGATGATCTTTAAGATCCCTAAAAATAAACCTAAAAGCAAATTGCTCAAGGCGAAATTTGGTTATCCCTGTGAAATGTCATTGGAGGCTCCTGAACATAAAAGCAGAATTTGTCATTACATTCCTACTGTGTTCATGACAACAGCTAATTCCCATCTACATCTTGGTCTGGTTTCTCACCAGAATTTATGATATACGTTGGCCCTGCTTGACCACAGTATGTCCATCGATACTATGATTTAGATAAATATGGATAAAAAAGAGTTTCTCATACTTGGTAACAATGTCCAGACTACAGTAAGTAAATAAATAAAGATACAAACCAGCAAGGCTGAGTTCTTCATATGGATTTCGAAAGACACTGATGTTCCTAAAGTGGTGCCCTACAAGTGATAAGTGAGCAAGGCTTTCAGTTTCCCAACTACGTTTCACTTCTACCTCCGAGTTGAAGTGTTCTACCTCCGTGTTCCAAGTTGAAGCTCCCTGCTTAGTGGGTAAGTGTCAAGGTTGAACTCTGCCTTCTAATAGAAGCAGACTGATCTGAAATCAGAAGCAACTGTAGGACTGAGCTTTCACTTTTCAGTTACTCTAGATTACTTTCATCCTTACAAATTTTGAGTGTTATTTCAACTGCAGGGATATCCACAATGTGCTGTGCTTCCAAATAAAATGATACTGTTTGTATCTGGGAGATTCACATTCAAGACATTTGATGGTGATGTATAAATACATGGCTCATTATGATGTGTCACAGTTTGCTCCCTATTAAATGGGTCTTAGTTTTCTCTCTATTATATACTTTTAATAATAGTATGAATATTTTTTGACATGAAGAATCACTGTAGTTGACAGAAGTATTGAAAAGATCAGATGTCAAATAATGGATGTCAGATCCACTGATAAAGTTGCAGTCTGTATTTTCAAGGCCTTTGAAGGGACTGAACGTTTAGAGAAAGTAGGATCTGATGGCTTGCTCAGGAGGAATGACACTGGGAGTGTGTTTGACTTGGTTTTCAGGGAGGCGATAGAAATTGCAGCTGGAGGAGAGTGAAGAGACACACTGTCCCAAGTTTCCTGTCTTCCCAGTGTATTTTATCTTTCTAGATTACTGATATTTCCTTGACCTGAAGTTTGATTGCTCCCTATTGAGTGAAGGAACAACCTTATCTGTCATGGTTGGCCGTACTGACATTTCACTGGCACAATCTCAGCTCTAGCCAAAGTCCTGTGCCACCCTGTCCTTAACACAGCAAAACTGATCCAAGGTTAGCCTTTGATTCTAAAGTCCTGACTGAAGGAGTTCTCCCAACAAGGGGAGACTGCTTCTTTCCTCCCTGAATAGCTACAAAAGCAAACCTTCGAAGATGTCAGTGAACATCCTCATCTGAGTCACTTCATAACGTTAACAGGAGAGATCTGCATGTCTTTACATTCAGTAAAAGTCAAAGAGGAGTAGTAAACAAATACAAGAAAAATGTTTACAGTTTGTTGAAATGAAATGCATTAGCAAAAGTATCAGTTATGTATTTTGTAGAACAAGTCTATCAGGAACTCTATTGCAAAAAACTGTCTTTTAAAGTGGAGCTGTGCTAAAGTCTCTGTAGCCATGTTGGACTTGGGTTGTCTCAAAGTGAACCAAGACAGAACTTTAAAGCAAGTACATTCCTGCTAATTATAGTTGGGGTAGGGTATCCCAAACAAATGTGGGTGAAATTTACACCTTCCATTTTCCCACAATGTTTATTGACTAACTTCTTTTCTTCCTGTGTCACAACAGGAGACTCAGATTTAAGGTTCTGTAACAAACCCAAACTTCCCGTTTAGTTTTTCTGCTTACATTAGAGATTACATTACTTTTTATTCCATGACATCCCTCAGACAAGCAACATGCACGTACTCATGGCAACAGTACGTGCAGCTCAGTCGTCATCTGCCTTGAATATGTAATCTGAGTTGAATTTGACTTCCTAAAGTGGAATTGTCCAATCTGCAGTGAGCCACTTTCAGTGAAAACCAGCAGCGCTAGTTCGTTTTGCTGTGGTGGCATCCCCTTTCTACTACACCAAGTATACACAAGGAGTATTGTAAATGGGAAGAATAGTTCTCAGTGCAGTCAGATCTGGCTGGAAGTGGCATGTCTTGCTCGTTAGCTCATATTCAAGTAGTGTAAGGTGAAGTCTATTTAAATTGAACAGTTTGTATCCTTCAGTCAATGTTTCTCTTGTTCATCTGTTGTTCACCATGCGCAGTGTGGGGCTGAACTCTGGTTCATGGGTGGGACTTGGCTGGGTCTGTGGGTGAAGTGCTGTGCTCTGCCCTGCGGCTCCAAAGCTGTGCTACTGACAGCCTGAACTCACAGGGGAGCTCTTGGATCCTCAGGCTGTTCCCGAGTGGAATATTTTCTTCACGTGAAAAGCTGCAGATCACTCCTAGTGAGTCAAGTAGCATCTGCATCTTGCATACATCTGCAAATACTTTTAAGAGAAACCTGTCTTTGGTGCTCTCAGTTCTCTCTCAGACTGGGATCTTTCGGCAGTTTGAGACTGGACACCTACTTCCCTTTGTGCACAGTTTGTGCCTTGGGGAGATAATCAAAGTTTGTGTTCAAGTGACAGTGTTTTAAAACAAACTGTTGAGTTTACGTAAGAGAATGGTTTAAATCTGGAAACTATTCGTGCCTCTCTTCCAAAGGACTCCAACGAAAACATGCACATTCAGACTGAATCAGCTTGACTTTTGCAATATCAGTACTTGAAGGGTGTTCTGCAAGGTCATGCCCTGATTTGAATATTATCAGTTATGGCATTATTTTTTGTTACATTTTGATGCCATGTGAACATTTTGAATATCTTAGGATGAATCATAGAATGGTTTGTGTTGGAAGGGACCTCAAAGATCAGCTAGTTCTAACCCCTCTGCCATGGGCAGGGACATCTTCCACTAGACCAGGTAAATGAGAGCAACTTAACTTCATGGAGCTGTGGGAGGGAAGGGGTTGGGGAAGGGGGTTTTTTTAGTACGTAATTTGTTGCTTTCTGGCTTGGTTTCTTTTTTTAACCACAAATCAGTTTTTATTGGCCATTATAGTATCGTTTGTGATCTAGGTTTATGGATTTATAGCATATGTGTTTTATCAGGTGGTTTTCTGACTTCGGTTTCGAACCTGTTATAAGGGAGGTGAGGAAGTTCAAAGCTTTAACAATCCTTAGAAGGTATTTGGGGGACATTTTATAGCAAACTGCTGTGACTATCTCATAAATTAAGCATGACTGGACTGAGGCAGGAGTTGAGCAAGAGACTTCTAGGTGCTACACAGAAGACCACTGGTGTTTTAAGGGGATAGCATTTTTCCCCTGAGTCCTCACCGAAGGCCCTCACTTTGCCTTGGCAACTACATTATTTTTCCAAGCACTTCATTATTGACTCCTTGTTTGTTACCATCACTTCTGGAATGGATTTTCTAACTGTTCCTTAGCTGATCTATTGCAAAGTCAGTATTACTTATTCCAGTTTCTATCCAGCATAAGCTGATCCAGGTATCTTTGCTCACAAGAATTTTTCTGCTACCTGTGCTTGAAGAGTAGTAGTAAACAACTGCTCAGTTTAGATTCTCAAGAGAATGTCAGACTTGGCAGCAAAATAAAGCTTCATCATAGTATTATGTCTCTAAGGTGTCAGCACTGGTAAGTGATGTAGTGATGTCTTTTGAGGTTGTTTCCTGAAGCTCCCTCTCCCAAGAGACTTTTTTTATCCATCTCTTTGCCAAATACAGTTTGGCAGTGTTACTGGAGTTACTAGCTGTGTGTGTCAGCAGTTTGACAATGCAGGAACACCTCACCACTGCGACACGTTGAGGTCAGGAAGTACGATTATCGGTTTTGCAGAATGAGAAGAACTGTGGTAGGACATGCATCATGCCACACTTTACCTTCCTTATCTTTTATTCTTCCAAGTGCTGCTTTGATATGGCAGATTTTTTACAGTAAAAGTCTGCTTTTCAAACCAGCTCTTAATATGAGGTGGGGATTGGCCTTCTCTGAGGGGTTGGGATTTGCCTGTGGGGGAACAGCTGTGCTGGAAATCCTGTGCTGGTTTCTGCAATCAGAGCACTGGAGTGCTGTTGTCTGTCAAATCTTTGCAGGCTGCTTCCACTGTGTAGATCTTAATCTTCTTATTCCTTTGGCAAGATTCGTAGTTACTTACCATAGTCATAGAATCACAGAATGATTTGGGCTGGAAGGGACCTTGAAGATCATTAGTTCCAACCTCCCTGCTGTGAGCAGGGTATCCAATCTGGCTTTGAATACTTCCAGGGGTGGGACATCGACAACATCTCAGGACAACCAGTTCCAGTGCCTCACAGTAAAGAACTTCTTAATGATCCTAAGCACCACACATTGTGATTGTTAATGCATTAGATCGTGGCCTGTGATTTTTGGTTTGTTTGTTTTGTAGAAGGAAGACCTTTCATTCATTTAAGTTGTCAGTACTCCTACGTATTTAAAAACCCTCAGAAAATGTGGGGCCGATGTAAGGTGCTGTAGCTTCATGATGGCTGGAGGTCTGTTTTGAGATGTGAGGGAATTATATATAAGTATTAGTCATATATAGCCAGCAAAAGTTCAGGCACTGACTTAAAAAAATACTCAGAGTCTCAGAGCTGCATAGGTGACACTCTTGTTTCAAATTTGTTCACTAGTTCTGTAGAAAATGGAGAAAATGTCATATGACAAAAATAAATAAGGAGTGCTTTTGTAATCTAACAGGTTCCTTAGTTAACTTAAACTTTTTGTTACAGGTAAAATTCAGTTCTGATTTTTTTCTGCATACTCCATACTCCTGTTCTCCAATATTAACCCATGTAATAGTAAGAACATGTTTATATACCTGCATGCTTGACAAAACTCTTAATTTAATGTTTAATTTTAAACATTTGCAATTCTATAATAGATGATCTTGAGGGAGCTGGATGTTAAGGTGAGTGAGACTGCATTTTTGTTTTCGAAGGACTTGCTATTAGATCAGAATTGTGGGTTATTTTAGGTATAATTATTTTCAGGTTTATGGAAGTGTTTTAAATAAAATGGGAAATATTTGATAGTGCCAGTTAGACTAAGCAGGGGAAAAACAAAGAGGCTTTTTCATTATGGTAGGCTTTCCAAGTATTATTTAAAAGTATTTTTCCAGAGTTGAGAAATTCTCTAAAAATAGTTTTGTTTTGTTAAAGCAGCAAATAATTTGGAAGCATTGAGAGGAATAGATAAGTGAGAACATCCCTGAGAAATTTAAGTAAATACAAAGTCTCTTCTCCTACACAGACGTTATCTAAATTATGGTGAAAGAGTTTTTGTTTCGAATGTTGCCATCCTCCCAGTGCCTTTCATTTCTGATTGCAGTTCTTGATTATGGGATCGCTTTTAGACACTTACTGGAGTAAATATGTAAGGGAGGCACTATTTTTGTTACACATTGCTGGAAGTTGCTTCATTGTTGGATGGAATTTACCTAGTGTTTCTCAGTCATATAAACATTTGGACAAATATTCATAGTTTTGAATAACTCAAAATCATTTAGCTAATAGAAGAAAAATTTTTTACCAGAAGAAGTTGATTGTTTCCCAGAAGCTTGCAGGAAGGAATGTTACAGATCCTTGAAACACAGCATTTGAGCTGCATGATCATCACTTGTGCTGCAGAGGCCTTCTGGAGAACAAAATGAGTAAACAAAGTCCTTTTTGTCTATGTTTCCACACTTTAGATTGTAAGTTTTTTTGAGTTTCAAGAGGAGTAGTAACTGCATGTTCCTTTCACATTATGTATTTTTGGTTTTGAAGGTGTCATTATTTCATAAAATATAAACCACAGGCCACAGTGAAGACAAGATAAATAGAAAAACTGTGGTTTTTTAAATCAGGAAAATTCCATTTGATTCAATATTGAGATAGGAAAGGGAAAAGAAAAAATCCCATATGTATGTATCAAATATGTACCAAATTTTCACTTTTATTGAAAAACTAAACCCAGATTTGTCACTTGGGGAAAAAGAAAGTACTGAAATAGTCTTGTTTTGCTTTTCCTTTAGCTAACAAAATATTTTTTTGTACTGTCTGTATGTTACCAAACATATGCCAGATAAATGATCAGACACAAGGTAGGGTACCTAGCAGTTCATGTTTTCTACATATTCCCATAATTTTTAACAGTGCAGTTTTTCTCATGACAGGAGTTTTCTGAGTGCTCTTGATGGAGGTAAAATATTTGGTAGACCCTGGCTGAGAGGTTGGTTCTACTACCATGGGTGGAATATAAAGAAGTCCCCATTTGGGAGTGGATAAAAAAATCCAAGAGTGTCAGTCATCAGTAATTTGGGCAGAACATGGAGAGTGGGAGGTGAGTGTGAGAGGAAACGGGAGAGACGTAGGTGGAGGCAATATTGGGCAAAGCTGATGACGTGGGACCTTTGCATTAACAATGGGAGCCAGTGAAGACCTCTGGAGCAGCCCCAGCTTGGCAGATGCAAGACGACACGTTGTGTCAGAGCAATGTGGTTTCGCCATGGAGTGTATCCAGAGAGCTACTTCTTTTTCTGGTTTATTTCCACATTAAAAAATGACAATTAAAAAAAAAAAAAAAAAAGAAAAGAAAAAAGTAATTTCCTTTAGCAGACTTCCATCAAGTAGGACATCCAAACACATTTCTGTTCTTATCAATGTTGACAATTTTGTCAGCCATTCTGCAGAATTTCTTTAACTAACAGAACGTGTCAGCCCTTGCTAAGGTGCACCTTTTGCTATATAGGAGTGTTAGGCTCATTAAAGGAGTATAAAGTTGCCCTACATCTAAAAATAGAAGTTCCTGGCAGAACACAAATGGAAATCTGCGTCATACATTTTTATTTGAACAAAATTAACTGTAAATCAGATATGGACATAAGAAAGGATTTGTCTTAAAACTAACACTGGGTTTCTGTTTGCAGGAATGAACGTGTAAATCATGTCTGAACATAATGAAAGGTTTATTTTCAAAGCGTTGTAGGCAAATGCTGATAATACTAATGCAATGCCAAGTATGCAATGCCTCTTTTAAAAAAATCTAGCTGAAGTTTCTTATCTATGTGGAAAAATGTGAATTAAAATACAGCACCCCTTGTTGGTGACTCCCAATACCTGCCTAGTACTGCATCTGCATGTTAATAAGGCCATCTATTATTAGCTTAGCTCTGAGTAGCTCAAAAAGTTCACACAAGCAAGTGGGGCTGTGCTTTGAAAAGTCCTGTCCTGTAACACTTAAAAAAGCAAATCTGGACAGTCATCCTTGTAGTACAAGCAGTGACTTAACTCAGTCTGGCTTTGTGTCACTCCATTAAATGCTTAAGGGCCAAGTTAAATGCCTAAATTCCTTTAGAAGTCTGGACCAGTGCGTATGGAGCTACAAAGAAGATATGGCATAGCGGTGGAAGTGTTTGGATTTATAAGAATAAGCTACTGGCTGGTGAGTGCCTACCCACACACACACACACACACACACACTCGTTATAGCACAGGTGCAGCAGCCACCCTGCAGTGACAGCACAATGGCACCATTGATGAGGGCATGCTCAGGGGATATCTTTTGTGAAATGGTGGGTGTGTGCTGTAAATCCACACCTTACCTCAGCTTACAGCAGCTTATTTTGTAGTCATGTCTTCATATCTTTCTATCAAATAGAATTTTTTTTTTGTAAAAGAACAACCCAAATTCTCTTTAATGTAATTCTGATGGACACACAGAGAATATGTGCAGAAAACAAACGTTCCAGTTATATTGGATTATATAAATTTAAATTAGTTTTAGTTATCCCTGGATTCACCAGGACTAACTGGATGGTTCATGTGGCTTCCTGGGTTCTGCACACCAGGAAGGCACCTCTGAAAATCTGGGCTTCAGTCAGGAAAGATTTCCTGAGAATGGGACAGAAGCATTTGGGCACGTGCTGCTGTTGTTCTGAGCACATCTGAAATATATGTGTGTCTGAGGCATCCTCACAACAGGTTGGTGTAGATTTTGGTGAGAGGCTTGATTTTTATTGCCTCTGGATAAAAAAAAAAAAGAAGCAAATGCTGACCTTCAACCTGCTTGCAGTGACTGTGCACGCGTTGTAGGGCTGGTCTGTATATGCAGAGTGGCCATTTGTCAAGGCTTTCTGGATACATGATAGCTCCATTGCAGCAGCAGTTACCTAACATCCAGAAAACACAGAGAAATGGCAAACAAAGCACCTACAGGGGAAGAAGAGGATCTGTGTGGGCAGAAAGACTCGGAAGTTTGGTGACTACTTCCTGTCTGCTGGATAATTTGCATGTTTTAGCATATAAAGCAGTACAATTGTTTTAAAGGTTCGGATGTTTGGCCTATTCATTGCTTTCTCAAAGCCAAACTTTAACTTTGTACCGAGGGACAGAAACCATGGAAGGCTTTTGATACTGTCCTTTATCCTTTATGTTATTTCTGTTTCAGCTGAAGACAATATTTGTGACTTAAGATTTCTGATTAAACCTGTACTTTCCCATTTCTGATTATTTGTGATGTGATACTACAGGAATGTTACCATGCCTTCTTGGCTGGTCCTCCAGTTTTTAAACCCAGCTAGGAATGGGATGGTTAAGAGTGTTGGAGCCCAACTGGAGAATAAAGACAGAAACATTTTTCTCTTTGGGTAATTGCAGTTGTTTAAGAAGAAGCCTGAAATCCACCATCTTACATGAAACAGGAGGGGTAGGAAAAAGCGGAATTATATTGGGAAGTTTGATTTCAGAAATGTTCTGTGGGATTCATGTATTTTCTGGAGAGACTAGGAGCTGTGGGAGCATGTGACTGGACTGAATATGGGCCATAAGAAGCCAGGTCTACCCATTACTTTTATGATGTATTTTGACTACACAGAATTGCTTTTCCTTTTTTCTGTGTTTGTTTGGGTTACACTTGTTAAGCCTGCCTTCAGTGTATATATTTACCACCCTACATTCAAGATGATCTCTTCCTAGTGATTGCTTTAATGTCAGTCTCTAAGAATATTCCACCTATCCAAATTGTTTGCAATAATAAGAGCAGAGAGCAAATGCATAAAATGAGAACACAGATTAGGTGGATTTGTTTTTAAATTGAATGAGTGGGAAATATTTACGGGATTGATTGTTGTCTAACGGTAAAAGCTGCTGCTGAATTCCTGTTTGTCTTCATCTTCTATAAACATTTATTTCTGGAAGCCTTCAAGCAGTGTTCTTCTTTAATGTGCATTTCAAATGCCAGTGTCTTCCGCTTAATGACCTGCCCGAGGCCTAGTTACACTCTCTCCTTTTTCTAATCATCATGCTTGGGAGTATTCTGATACAAGGGCATGCAGGTCATGTAATCTTGTCCCATGTACCAGTAATCTTGTCCCGTGCTTTGACCATCTAGAGTTTATCCTCAAAGTCATTTGGGGAAATGTACTTTGCTCACCAGGAACTTAACGTGGCCTATTTCCAGCTGTAACTGTCCTCGCCTGTGCAGTCTGAAATGCCATGGCTGCATTATCGGCACTTCAGAAATACAGGTGTAGTCCTCCCTCAGAGCTGGAGCTAAAATGATTCCTCAGTATCAAACCTGTCATGTTCAGTGGTAGTGGTAGTTTTGATGCATTGATGATGTTCTGAAGGGCAATATTTATAGGGAGTGATCAATGTATTTCATCAGACAACCAGATATAGCTGGGGAAAAAAGCAGAATTGCTTTAAGAAAGAAAAGTCCTTCTTCAACCTCTGAAAGTTTGTTACAGCAATGGTCTGGATGAAAAAACCCAAAATATTGCTTCTCTCTAAAAACTCATTTGTGTCATGCTTTGAAAAAGGTTAGTGATCTTCTTCTGAGGACATTATAACCTGAGGACTATAATCTCCACTCAAATAATTGCTCTAACTGAAAGTGGAACTTGTCTGAATTAATCATATTAAGAGGGGAGAATGTTTTTACCTCTATATGGATTCAAATGAAATATCAGAGTTGTTGTGAATGTTTCATTAGCATCATGTTCCCTAAATTTGTGTTTGATTCAGTTATTTGGTTGCTGTTTCAAGACGCTTTTCAGAAGATGCCTTGAAAGAACTTGAAGAAAAGTAGTGTGCTGTGTGCTAGCACAGATGGTGGACTGTGGGAGTCCAGAGGTGAGAACAGAGGTCCTACTTCTTTCTTCTCTCTCACCTGCACAGGGATCCGCATTCTAAGCCATGGCATGAGGGCTGCTCTTTTTTTTGGGGGAGTTATTGCTGTGTTTTCACAGTCCGTGTGAGCAGTGCTACCTTGGAGTTAGGTGCTAGTCAGGTGCAAAGAAAGAGAAAGACAAGCCAGTTTTCAGGTTGCAGAAATCCTACTGGGCTGTGGCTCTTTCTTCTGATCTCATTCACTTTATGTTGCTGCTGTAGCCAGAACAATAAAGCACCCTTCAGCTGCATCTCTTTGCTGCCACCCCCACCTCCCCCCCAAAAAAAAAAAATTGGGAAAATAATGCTGGACTTTCCTGCAAAGATTAGTGGATAGTGTGTGCTGAAAGATAGTTAGGACCAAAGCAAACGGGAAACTTGTAGCTAAATATTGGTTAGACACGCACCATGGTACCAGAATAAAACTGAATACTGGACTCACTATGTAAACTCATCCAGTAAAAATCTCTGACTGTACTGAAATGCCATGTTTGGGGTGGATTAATGACTCCCTCTGTTAGAAGTTCCTAAATTAAAAATATGAGCAGCCAGCTTTTCTATAATCAGGAAACCAGGAAATACAGCCTAATTGCCAGAACTGTTTCAATGGGAAAAATTTGGTTGCCCATCAGTCTAATAACTTTAACTATTTTAAATAATTTCAAGACCTGTCTTAATTGCTTTCTAAACTTTTTAGGTTACTTCATTTATTAATTTAGTCATCTTCTATATAAATATAATTCAAAATAAGTGGACTAAAGAAGCTGATGGAAACAATAGAGGACCTCAGCCTCCTTGTAAGGCCTGCTTTGAAAATATCTAATAATTAAAGATGAGCGAGTGACTTTTAATTGCTCGTTTATGATGCCTCTTCTGGATCTGCTTTTTCCTGTGAAGCTTCATTTGGACCTAAATGAATTAGGTGACTAATTAAAGGAAGGTCTTTGATTTGAGATCAGGAAAGCATGTTTGCATGGAGGCTACACCCTCTTTTTTATCTGACAGCATCCTTGAACATTAGCAGCATATAATAATTAGGTGTGTCAAGTTGTGAGTTGATTCATCTTCTTTAAGTGGTCCCAGAGGAAAGGGTGGACGATGACTGTTTTCCAGAGGAGGCTGAAGACAGCAAGATGCATAATGTATCCTCAATTCCTGGTGCTTCCTCAGAATACAGAACTGCTAATATTTCAGTTCTTGAGCTCTGCAACATTCCTGAAGTGCAGACACAAAATAAAAGTTAGTATCCTGAGCAGAAACACAGCATGTGCATGAGAGTAACGTTAGCTGTATTGGGGAAAGTAGTCCAAAACCAGTTCATTTTATAAAGATAAAACCAAAATCTTTGGCATGCTGGTCACTGCAGCACTTGCATCCCTTCCATATGTTTTGTACAGTTTACTGTGTGTTTCAGCTCCTGAGGGGCCTGATAAAAGTAATGTGTTCACTTTTTAATATGGAGCCCCAAACACCACAAGCTTTATGAATTATTTGTCGTGGTGGGGGGGGGATTTTCCAGAGTAGCTAAGTACTGTTGATCCAGTGTTGAATACATGATTGAAGCTAACAATGTTTTTTAGCTCTGATTTTGGATTGCAATCCACCTATGTGTGGGTGCAAGTGCATCCTGTAAAGAAATTGCTATTAATTATAAAGCAAACTGAAAATACAAAGTCATGTCTGTGGTTCCCTAGATTGTGAATAGCATCCAGAAGTGGCTAAACTTTCCTAGGACATATTAGCAACCTTTTGGTACACGTCAAATGGACATCCCTAGCACAAAACTTTGTCTGGGGTCCTGTGGCTGGGCCAGTCCTTCACGGTGTACACCTGATGTGATGTCAGCAGCTCTGGTACTGGAGAAAGAGTAGGAGCTGCAAGTGTGTAGGAGGGATGATGGCAAGCTCCTACCTACAAGGTAGAGGAGCTTTGTTTCTTATGAACAGTGTTCTGCTAATAGGAGGAGAATGAACAAATCAGAATAATTATTTTTCTGAGTTCTCAGTCTGAAGTAACTTGACTGAAATGAGGGATGTGACAGGAAGGAAATTGAATTAGGAATGTGTACTACTAGTTTCTGTTTGTTTTATTTACTTTTACAAGGACTTTGATGCTAGAAATAGACACCTCAACCCACATGTTTCCCTTGAAGGAAAATCACTTTTTTTTTTTTTTTAAATGAAAACTTCCACAATATCATCATAATTTAATAAATAAATAAGTAAAACCTTAAAAACTCCATCACCGGAAGAAGATGGTTACACATGGAAAAAAATCACAGATACTTTTACTGATGTTTTGAATCTGTAACAGCTGTAAAATAAGCAAATGGTGTAGGATGAAGCCAAGTGTCTAGGGTATCAGAACTGCTGCCATGAAATGAGCAGATCAGACCCCAGAAGTGAAGTCCAACGATATCCTCTACATGAGTTCAGGGTTCAGTCTTCAGATAATTCAGTGTGATGATAAGGCATGGGCACTACTTCTCAGACATAAAGCAGAGACAGGTCGACTTCTAGTGAGTTTCTTCCTGCTCCCAAAGCAAAACTATCAACTTCTTTATCCTTTTTTTAAAATGTTAACCTCAAAAGTAAGGGAACTCTGAAAGCTGGCATAGAAATAACTGTCAAAACGCTTTGTCAGTATTAAGGCCATTTGTATTGAGAAGGTGCTACTAAATGAAAATTGCAATTCTAATGTTAATTGTAAAATGGAGGGAGGGGAAGATGGGACCCAACCTTCCCTCATCCTCTAACTTGCCTTAGAAGATTTCAGAACTTGTTCCACACCTGGCTGAGATGTTACTGATGGAAAACTTGTGTTCCCAGCTCCAGGTAATGGGATATGTCTGGGAACTCTTTTATCTAAGGAAGGCAAAAGCATCTGAGAAGGTATCCAGCTAAATATCAACTCTGTTGTGTTCTACACTTGTGATACTTTTGTTTTCAATCTCCTAGCCTCACCTGAAATCTTCCTATATAAATTTTGTTTTGTCTGGAAGATCACTTGGATTCTTGGGGTGATATCAACCATCTTCAGAGGCTGCAGATCTGGAAGAAATCAAAAAAAAAGGGTGTATTCAGACACCCCTGTGAGAGGGCCACGGTCAGGTGAGCGTGGGAAATGCAAGACCTCTGAGGCGGTTTTGGATCACAGCACAAAGGACAACGCTGGGGTAGACCAACAACAAATGCCTCTCCTACAAGGGGTGAACAGGAGACTGACTCCCCATTGCTCTGGGGAAAACCCTAAGCTACCACCTGAGGGGCTTTGGACAAGGAAAGGAGTTTCAAATACTGGGGTAAGTAGGGCAGGGACAGGAAAGTCCATGAAGATGAGGTGGGAAATACAACTTGGGATTTTACAGGGTATTCTGTGATAATGAAAGCCTTCTTTGAGGGCACTGCATGATCCTCATCTGGTTTTGGTAAAAACATATCAGTGCAGGTTAGTGAGTAAATACTTTTTATGGTTGCTGTAGGTTCAGTTTGGTTTTGTCCTTCCTGAAAGAGAGCAATCTGGATATGCAGCTATCAAGCTGTATTTCACAAAAAATACTTGTGTATGTAGGCATACGTATAGCAAAAAGAATTTGATTCACATCCCCAAAAATAAATAATTTTGTTGTGAATACTGTTTCTATTTACTTTACAGATATAAGTTGAATATTCCAAGAATAACAGGAAAACCTGCTCCTCAAATTATTATTGTGTGATCTTAAAAATTACCATTTTTCCTTCCTAAATGCAATTGAAATGTTTTTGGTTTTTTTTTTATCTGCAAATGAAACAGTTTTGTGTAATACTCTCTCAAGCACAAATAGGAGTTATTGGAATACAGGTCTGCAGTTGATTGCTATATTCCAAGGGGTCGGTCTTCATTTCTGATGTAAACTGATCTGAGAACAGGTTGTCACAGCATTGTAGCCCTGTCCTTCTTCCCCCAAACTGGCTGTATGTTCTTACCCTGTAGCTAGATGCTTGTAGCTGCTGAAGGCCAGACCAGAAAGACAACCACCAAATTCATCAAGCTAATATCTCAAGCTAATGACCTCCCCTGAGCTCAGCTTCATCTTTGTAAAAAACCAGTGGTTTAGAAGTGCTTTCCTACTCTAATAACAGTATTTGCTACTGCACTAATGAAATTAATAATGAGGTTTGATTATTTATACTTTTCCATAATTTAATATTTTTTTGAGATTAAAACAATGTGAAAAGGCTTGTCTTCAGAAGTCAGGTGTTTGGCATTGCCTCTCCTGGCAAAACAACTCCTGAAATATACTTAATGTGTTATATGACTTCCTTAAGCAGGCTAGATGAACCATTAGATAATATTGACAGTTCTTGTTTCCAATTTCTCAAGTTCTGTGTTCTCACTTGCTGCAATGAGTGCTCGTATAATAAACAGCATTAAACTTAGGTTAAAATTCACCACTGGAACTCATAGATCAGAAAAGAATGTACTAAAAGATACAGCTTTCTTGTAACAGACTGTAACTGCTTCTGGGCTAGGAGGTGGTTAATAACATGATATTAACTCTCATTCCTGCAGGCACTCCCATTCAAAACAAGTGTGCTGCTTTGAAATAGCAAGTAGCACTGTTTTTTGGACACAGAGAAAGGCTGAAAAGGCTCTTAAGTGCTGGATTGTATCCCAGGGTATGAAGAAAACATGGTGTACTTGGTGGCACAGACTCAATCACTCCTTCATCTCCTCCCTCTCCTCCAAGCTGGTCATGTTCTCTCTCCAGCTCTCCAATCTGAGCCCAACCTAGACCCTGTCCCTTGTGCACCCTGGTTGATTTGTCATCTCCTCTTCTCTCTTTAGGAATCTTCTACCAGTCTCCTCCAGGCAATCCCAGACGCCCCCCTTGAGCTCTATGAAAATCACTACCCAAGCTCTTTGAGCTTCCTACCTGTAAACCTCTCCCCCTCCTCAGACACTCCTCTCCTTTCTGGGCCTCTACAGGTGTCCTTGTCCTGTCTCCCATCAGCTCCCCAATATCTTTTTACCTTTCTGTTTGTTTAACTGGTTCCTATCGCAGTCTGGATAGGAATTGTAAAATCTTTCCCTCCCTCTCAAGCATAATTTCTTACCACAGTCTCCCACTCCATTCAAAGCTTTCCTGTTTCCTGTCTCTGTCTCACTCTCTTTACCAGCCTTACCAGTACTCCTCAGATTTGTCTCCTTCCTTGCTCATCCTAGACAATTCATCAATTTCTAATCTCCTTATCTAGCCAACCCCAATGACCAACTATGACTGCAACTCCTCACTATTAGATAATCAATTTATGCCAGACTCTAAATCTGTTTCCTCTCCCAGTCTATTGTTTCTACACAGCTTAGTTCAGGTTAAATGGCACTCCTGGTGGTGGGCAGTGTCATGAGGCCACCACAGACACTGGAGACCAGGCTTCCCCATTCCTATCTCCAGTGATATTTCCACCTGCCTCTGCTCCTGCCACTTTGGGCTGATGCAGGCTTTGCAATGCTGGAGCACAGAGTCTAAGAGCTGGGCTGAGATAAAGGTAGCTCAGACAACTGTACGTGTAAAATCCTTTACTACTTTTTATTGTTGGTGTTTTTAAGAGCTGTTACGTAGTTTTGTTCCCTTTTATGTTCCTCTCATCTCATGCAGACTGTACTTACACTATTGAGCTTCAAAAATAGGCTACATTGGGTTCAAACATGCTGATGAAAAGGTAGCTGAAGTTGTCAGTAGAGGCTTTGATACCTCTTTCAGAAGGACCAAGAGTTGCCTCTCAATGGGCATAGCTTCTTATTTCCATGCTCACAACTCTCAAAGCATGGCACTTGACAGCTATCTCTGTAGGTAACCTGTGGATGTGCTTCTCAAGGAATTATCTGAAAACATAAAAAGCCTGTAGTAGGAACTCATAGGTCAAAATACAGCCATGTTAAGCCTGCATGGGTAAAACTTATGCTGCTTCTCATTTACTTGTCTTTGTCAGCATACCATTTCTTAAATAATACACTCTCAGGTCATATTTTTTTTCTGCAGCTTTTTGGAGTGAGAGTTGATGATCCTTATGGATCCCTTCCAAGTTGAGATATTCTATGATTCTATGAAATTGAAGTGCATATTTTAAGGCTGAACACAAGTGAATTCAGTTCTATAATAGCTCTGGCTTGGTTAATTTTTTGTACTGTATATAAAGTTTTAGGTAAGTCACATACAAAACCAGTCATCAAAACACTGGAGAAGCTCTAACCCAAGACATTATTTTTCTTTTGTGAATGAGTCTAACTTTAAAAACAAAATTGTTAGGCTTTCTCTACCCTTAACACTTCAGTGGTATGAAAATTGTAGCTATAATTTGCTTGCACTTCTAGGAGGAATTTTTGGAGGTGAAGAGAAAAAAATCAAGATCAAAGACCTGTAGGATGCTAATAGAAAGTGGAGGAGAGTTGCAGAGGACTTGGAAAGATGAACATCTTTTATGAGAACTGTAGGAGAATTACAAAAAAAACCCAGAGAGCTGGCAGCGAAGGGAAGGGAAGGTAACATAACTAAGCATAAGAGTTCAGGTACCTGTGTCGGAGGAAGGTGGGAATGCACCTGGGCTGAGGTCATTGCAAACTTTGGCAAGACAGGTTTCATGAAATTAAATGTTGCATTACATCTGAATGTCACCTAGCATGAGGTAGGGTGGGGCCCAGGACCTTTTGTTTAGTAAGAGTTGACATAACAGAAACAAGTTTGAGAAATCCTGCTTCTGGGGTAGCCAAATTTTCACAAACCTGGGGCTGCAGCACTGGCACCAGGGTGGGACTCCCCCTTACAAATCCTTTGCCTGCTTACCCATCACAGGGATTAAAGTGGGTGGCCACACCACTACATGTGGTGGGGAGTTTTTGGTCCCCTCCACTACAGCTTCTGGAGGTGGATGGTCCTGGGCAGGTGCTGTGCAGGGGAGCCAGGGACCCACCGTGGGCTGTGCCCGTGGGTGCAGAACTGCACCAGCCGTGAGCCTCCAGCCCTGCCACTGTCCTGCACACCCTTTGTCTATGCATAACCTGGCACTCATTGTTCCTGAGCATCCTTTTGATTTATTTATGTAAATACTTTCTGTAAAGGACAAAGATTAAAAAAGAAAATACAGTAAAAAAAGAGATGCTTGGTTGTCATCTATGGTTTCTCAGCAATCCATCGTTAGGCAAAGGCACTGCATTATCCCTGTGGCAACCATTGATTTGCTGTTTCTGGTAGGAATATGGAGTCTTTTGGTGCTCCTCTGGTGACATTACGACTGAGGGATGGTGAAAGAGTCGAGTGTGAACAAGATTTGTATGATTCAGCTGTTTGCTCAATGGGAACTAAGCCTGTTGACCATCAGGCCATGTAGCTGATGTCAGATGGTCATAGGTGATGCAGTTTCAAATGTAAATACACAGTGGAGATGAATTAAAACTTTACCAGCTGTGGGAAAAGTGCGTTAGTACACAAACTGATTTTCAGCCACTGCTGTTGTATCTTCAGTGTAAATACACGGCCAAGCTTAATAAAAATTTTACTTGACATCGGAAAGGTCTGGCAGTAGGAATGTGCAAAGTAAACGATGGAAGAGAAACCATAAAAAAGAACAAATAGACACAGAAATTATTTATTAATTTTTGCAATGTTTTTTTCTACCACATTATAGCATAATTTATATTTCTTATCTGTGAATGTCTATTTGCAGTTTTAAAGCCATTTAAATTTATCTCCTAAGCATACTAGAATGAATAAAGAAAATGAAAAATGGATTTTTGCATAGATTTGATCATAGCATTCAGTTCTGAAAAAAAAAATATCTTGGAAAAATGACTTGCTCTGCCCTTAAATTCCTTTTTTTTTTTTAAACTTTTTTTTTTCAGTTTGGCAGGTTGGCAGACACAATTTGAAGTATACTTAAGCCAGAATTTGATTAGTGCTAGATAATTTATTTCATTGCATGAGGAAAAATATTCAAGATATTAATGATGGACAGAGAGGTTTAGAATGGGGTTCTTGTTTTTGACTGAGGATCGTTTACCTGGAAACAGTTAATTAAGGACTTCTTGGCTTTTTCATCATCTGGTCTCTTTAACCAAGATTAGGTATTTTCTGTAAGTTAGATGCTTCAACTTAATGTAAAATTTTGTGTTTGATGCTAACTTATTTGGTCAAACTGCAGCTGCACAAATCAGAAAAGAAAATAAATAATAATTCTCTCATGTCTATATAACATTTTTCCTCAGTTGTTACTTTTATAGAGCTCTACACTTTCTTGAATGTATTTCAAGTTCTCAGGCACTGAAATAATTAAAATTATCATCACAACTGAGCAACAAGGTATGGCAGCTGCAGTCTCATTGTGGAAGAGAAAGCACAGTGGATTGGATAGCAGCCTCCAAACTATTAGTAAACTGGGCCAGTGCCATTGCTTATTTATCCACCAGGGACAGATCACCTAAATATTTTGCTTGTTCTCCTTTCCTGAGTTATTAGGGGAGTCTTTAATCTTCTCTTTCTGGAGCAAGTCCAGGTCTGCAAATGGAAAATACATCTATTAGATTCTGATATTTACGTTGAGAAAGCTTTTCTATAGGCCAGATGATCTAAATATGTCTACTCAAGTGTGAAAGAGGCTGTTTACTGTGAGTGAGGACACATAAACTGCAGCCCTTCACCTGCCCCTCTTAGCCTGCAATGTGTGCTATGCAGTGTTCCTTGGTTTGTACTCACTCAGCTTTCTTGATTTTCCAAAATAAGACCTATTCTTTGGGCATCCCAAGCATGCAGTCCTTAATTGGTCAGCATTGCAGATACCTGCACTTCTGGGTATTACACAGCTTTAGAACCTGGCGTTGGTTTGTTGTTGTTCCCAAAGCTGGTTCTTGCAAAGGCTGTTTTATCCAGAGCCATCTCCCTGGATATTGTTTTCTTTTTGGCCACAAAGAAGGAAGCCTCAGCTCTTTCCTGAGAAGTCAGAGGGTGGTAAGCTGGTGTTGCTGACACACCTTTTGATCACTGGCCCAAGAATCAGGATAACTGGGGCCTATTGTGTGCCAGTTAGGACCTGCGCATGTCTGGCCTAGGCACAATACCTGTAAACTTCACAGGGGGTGTTATTCATTTACTTGGACTCACTCTTTCCATAGTGCATAGTCTTCCTAGAACTAGGCTGGGGTGCTGTATTGTCTGTTTGACTTTCCTTTCATTGTAGGAATGTGATGCTGCTTGTTTCTTTAGTATTCAGAGAAGCACGTGGTTGGTGCTAAAAATAGTAATGAGTAATTAGGACTTTAGAGCCAAAGAAAACAAAGAGAGAATCTGGGAATCCGAAGTATGTAAGTCTTCATATTTGGCTGGCGTTTGCTTGGCCTTTTAATTTGGATTTTTTATTTGCAATCAAATAAAACTTTGATAGATAGGTTTGCAGCTAAGCTGACTCTCCCTCAAAGGCTAACAAGCTTTTCAAACAAAACCCTTTTTAAAGTTAGATCATAAAGGTGCCTCCTGTGGTACTGTTCAGGAATGATGTTAGATGTTCAAGAGAGACTTAATCTGCAGAACTTGACATTAAGAGAGGCCAAAACACCCACAGGCTTCTCAGCTTCTTTGTCTGTCTTTATGTGTAGTTCATTGCTATTCCAATGGAGACATTTGGTCATTCAGATACTGCAAATTAGAAGTAGAACTGAGGTAAAAAAATTCTCACACTCCTTTTTCATGTTTTTCTCCCATTCTTTGAAATGGGGAGAATCCATTAACATCACTCTTCTACTGGAGCTGTATTTCAGCTCCATCTGCTTGGCTACAAGGCCATTAGCACAAGAGCAAAATGAATTTTCTCAGCAAAGGCTTAGCAAAAGCACAAGTGTTATAAATTATGGAGAAAATTTATTATCTGTGTTTGGTGAAAAGCTTAACAAGAGAATACCAGGGCTGTAGAGCCACAGGAAAGGAGAGATGGCTCTGCAGGAATTTTGTCCTGATGTGCAAACAAATGTACAGAGTCTAGATTTTGTTATTTAACACCACTAGAGCTTCAGGGGTTAAGCTAATTATGAGCATTCTCTATATTGTTCTGGAAATTGTACAGCTGCCAAATAAGACTCTGGAGCCCTGTTGCCCATGCAACACAGGTCTGGAGAGCTGTATCTCACAGCCTGCAATCCCACCCATGCTTCTCCTCTTACAAGGCTACATTTTAAAAGATTTTTTAAATGGAACTCTTCTATATTATTCTATATGCATATTATTGTTATAATACTGCTTTATTATATATTTTAATTATACTCAGAGACATGAAGACTGTTGGTGATCAGCCATGTGAACAGCTAGGACAATAAGAGATGCTGAAGAACTACTCTGAAAAGTGGGATGTTGTGATTCCTCATGTGTGCCTGTGTCTTGTCTATTTTGGCCAGAAGACAAGTATTTGTCACAGTAAAATGAAGCCCTTGGTAATGTCAAAAACAGTCTCATTAGATGTCTGTGCAATGTGTGCTTCTAGTTCACAGAGGACCGGTCCACACCAGCCATGAATACTGGCACAAGAAAGACTTGAAGTAGTGCCAACCCAAGCTCATCTATTCATAAATGGTGCCTTTGCACAGAGTTGCGTGCTTGGAGCCAAAATCAAGGTAACTGCACTAGAGAAATGCTGCACCTGTCACGTACGACCTGGTAGCCGAGACACCACCTGGCACTGATGCGACAGCATCACCAGTCACTCTGAATTCTTCTCCCTTGGACGTATTTGTACTCAGTTTTGGCAGCTCATGGAGGCCAGTGTAAGAAAGGAGCCTGAGACATGCTGCTGTTCAACAGTTGGTAAAACCATCTATTTAAAGTCTTAATGCTACCTCTGGAATAACTGAAACTACTTTAGAATGTGTGTTGAATTTTGAGAGTAGTTAAAATAAGCGTAAAAGAAGTTTGCAACATACACACAGGTCTGGCGCAACAGGTATAGCTCCTTAAAAGCCGATGCAACCTCTTTCAGGTTCTTTTAGAGATATCAGAAATGAACTACAGAAAATTCTACCTAGAACCTTGAACTAGGGCAAATGGTGAAGCTGGACTACTCTTTACATTGAACAGGAGCCTGTTATGCTTTTAGTCTGTTACAGGTTGTTTTATTTTTAAACCTCAAAAGTTCCACTACTAGAGAAAGATGAAAATAGTGGAGTTAGACAAGAAACACGTATTTTAGGGTGTCTCTATTTTAAGTCTAGTCTTCCTTTTATTTGGTTGAGGTTTGACTTGGTTTTGGATCATAACTATATAGAACTGTAATCCTCTGATTACTTAAAATGGAAAGTAACATTCCTTAAAAAGGAACCATCCAATTTGTCTTTTTTTTTTTTTTTTTTTTTTTTTTTTTTTTTTTTTTTTTTTTTTTTTTTTTTTTTTTTTTGACTTGCAGTCATAGAAATTTTGCTTGTAATCTTCCCCATTCCTTGCTTGCTGATTGTCAACAGAGCCAAAGTTGAGGTTTCTGTACAATCAACCGTTGGACATAAATTAGATTTCCTGAGTATTTACTTAGCATGTTTAGCTATCCCACGACATTTCTTTCCTAAACTGCATAACTCAAAAGTCAACATCCAATCTTTCCTCACCCTGGTGATATCTGCTGGTGTTTGCCAAGCACTGTGCATCATCCCAGCCAACCTCTTCAAGAGAAATCAGTGTGGTGCAATGCCCTGATGTGGCCCTAGTGCAAGGGCCCCCGGATGGTGTTGCTGCTGTAGGATGGCACTATGTCCAGACTAATTACAATGTCTTCTCTGTTGCACTACTTAGACGATGCTTGTTTGGCAGTGGACCAACAAACCTAAGTACTGGCTCCACCAAACATGAAAATATATCTCAGATCTCTGTAAAGGTCATTTTAGACACCAAGCTCAGACTGTGGTCCAGCCCACATCATAACTGGAAACATGGTGGGTATTTTTTCCCCCAATATCTTTTCCTGAGGGATCATCCCCCAATGTTCATAGTGTTTTTATTCTCCTGTGCTCTGGCTTTATCCCACTGCCTTAGCCAATCAGAGGACTGACCACTGCTGTGCCTGAAGTCAAGTTCTTCAGCCTAGTCCAGTGGACAGCAAGGATAGTTATTACTGCATTTTGGGAGCTCAGGATACCGAAGATATTGTCCTGATGTAACCCATCAGTCAGCAGGGGTCACAGTGTACTGGTTTAGTTCAGAAAATGAGTTTAGGGAAAGAATTCAAACAAGCATGTTTGTAAACTGTCTCTTCAATTAGCAGAGAAAAAAAGCTGGTTTTGTAGGAGTACTGTGGTATGTTGTTACCTTCTGAACCCCTTCTGGAAGAGCTGGTCTCTTTCCATTGATTGTGATTGACTGGAAACTAAAAATAAGGGATTTGCAGAACAGCAGCATTTTTCTAAATGGGGAAAGTTAAGATCAGCACTAGAAAGATATCGTACTTTCTTGTTGGTCTACATCACTGGAAACACCAGCTTTTAGTAATGCCATGAAACTCTACAGATCTCCAAGTTGTTTGATGATACTCACCACATCTATAAGCACTTGTTGCCTCTTCTTGGCAATTGCTTGTTACTCTTACAAACAGTCACAGTTAGATCTAATCAGGTTTAAACATCTGGATCATACAAATGTAAGAGTAGTAGTCTAGAGAAATGGGAATTTTAATGTGAATTAATTCTCAAAGAAAGAAGTAGCGGTCTTATAGCCTGCTTTTGTATGTGGAATATGTGGCAAGCAGCAGCATGAGGGATGTGTTTCCATAGGACTATTTCTTAAAAATATCCTCAGATTACTCCTATGAGTCAGGAGAAGAAACATGCTTAAGGAAATGTTAAAAATTGGAGATGGCTTTGTACCTCTATTTATTTTGTGGGTTTTTTACTCATAGTAAGCTTTGCACCTGACTACATTCTTCACGTAGTACTGTCATTGTTGTCAATACCTATAGTTTTTTTCTTTCTTCCTTGCCTTCTTTGAATTTCTAACTTTTAAACTTTCATTTATTAGGAGCTTTATGCTTTGTTTGCCTATAATGATTTAAAAAACCCAAAAACAAAACCAAAAAAAGCTATGCTGTGACTTGCTTATAATATCCAGTTATTAGGATGCAGAATTTCTCTCACATGTGTCCTCAGCATTCAGTATCTTCCAAGAGTGATACACATTTGATAAGGGCAACGATTTTATGACCATAGGGTGAATAAAAAAATTTTAATTTGTCATGTTTCCTTTGTAGTCTCACTGTCCAGAGAACTGGTATTTGGTGTTAAACGCACAAAATTTGATATGCTGATTACTACTGAAATTTTTGGTCACTTCTTATTGTATGAAGGGCAACTGGGTTAGCTGAATGAGGTGCATCTTCAGGCCCTTGCTGGACAGCTGCCTTTGTTCCAAAGCCAGTTCTGCTGTGAAGTTGGTCAGGTTATCTACTTCTAATCTTTTCAAGTGAAAATGATCTCAAGTTGCTCTTGACCCCAGCGGTTGCTCTTCAAATGACCCTGTTCATAGATGTTTGCATGGAATATCCATGGTTAGAAGAGGATGTACAGTCAGGCCTTACCGGGAGTTACTCATGAACTAAACTTTTCAGGCTCATATCCAACAAATCTTTCCTCTTTTTTGAACAGCACTCCAATTTTCAGTACAAGAACCTTTCCTTCAGAAATGTTATTGTTACCAAATGCATGAATCACAAAGAGTTTTAACAAATCAGCATTCCAGAAGCGGAAGGTCCCAAAGACCTTCCTCCATCTCTAACCTGCTTTCCTGACTCCTTGGGGTTTTAGGGAATACTTCAGAAAGGCAGCTTGAGTGATCTGCTCCCATTCTCTCCAAGTGCTCAAATGACAAACCCTGAATATATGGCCAGTGAGACACTGGAGTATTATGCTGCTCCATCAAGCTCCTATGAGCGTCTTGACATACCTAATTTCCACTCCAAGTTCCTGATCACCTTTATGTACACTAGTGCTGAATACAAGCCCGTGTTTACTGTGCTGGCCTTCTACAAAATACAAGCAATAAATTAGACAAGATATTTTGAATCAAATGTAAGGAAATTCAAGTTAGTTGAAAGGACTTAAAGGTGAAGGGTTTTAGAGTGGTTTCCTCCTTCCCCAGGGTTCCTGAGATCTCTCATGCTGATTTTCCTACTCAGTGATTTCTGCATTGGACAAGGCTCAAGTTGTGTTGGCAAGCCTGTCCAAGTTCCTAGGAAAGGTGGGAGGACACTCCTGTGAGCTTTTTCACCTTCTGGTTTTATATTCAAGGGCTATGGAGTGGTTTCCTCCTCCTTGGAGGAGGAAAGGTCTCTGTCCTGGCCTTTTCATTTGAGGGTGGGCATAGGAGACCTGTCCCTGCAAGTTTAGCAGCCATCCTGAGCCGGCTCTGTTTGCTTGTGACTTCAGCTGACAGCAGTGTCCTGAAGTGAGCAGGCACCTTTCAGAGGTGCGAGTTGTGGGACTTGGCACAAGATGAAGGCTGCACCAGGTGAAGGCTGTGCCAGCTGCTCTGCGTGACACACTGAATAAAATTTCTCTACTGTCAGGTAGGAAAGTATTATTTACTGTAATGACTAAAAGCGTCCCCCATTTTGTTTCTCAGGCATATTTGACACACTGCTTTGTAGGCAGCTGCATCTGGTGAATACCAGCAAGTGCCATGCTGCATGTGCAATCCTAGATACTGTGGGTTCTTACATGCTATGGTGTGATGTAATGGCAAGGTGATGATATGCTCTGTAAGGCAGTTCTTACTTTTAAGATCTACTTAAGAAGGGGAATTTAAGAAAGGACTGCCTGTAAAGTGTTATTATGTTCAAAAGCCTACAGCCACAGATGGCTCATGAGGCAAAACTGCACTAATCCTCCATGCAACCGTTTTCTGGCCATGAAAGTGATAGGTGTGTGTTTTATCTTTAAATAATAGATAATTTGTCTTTGCTTATACTTTGCTTATGCTCCTGCACAGGAGGATCTATTCTATGATGGGCTTTAGGTAAGTGGATTTGTTAAACATTGCTCAAACAGTCTCTTCCTTTCTTTACTACTGAAAGAAATTTGGTGATGTGGGTATCTGTGTGTCCTGTTAATCACCAGCTTAATGGGGCATCTTTGAGGAGAAAAAAAAAATACTCCTCTTCCAGGGGGAGAACACATGGCAGCAATTAGGGTCAGGGGTGTGGGAATATATGGAGCTAGAGTGCACTGTGGAGGCTGGTCACTTCGGGGAAGAACTTCTGAGATAATGGGCAGAGGGAATTGTGGTTCAGATGGCTTAAATGGCTGAAATGGCCAGGAGGCAGACAACATGACTGGAAATAGCAAGTGTGACATGTTATCCATCTAAGAAGGGAGAAAGCAGAGACCAGAACAATGCAGGTATGTTGTAGTGTGCAAGGCCTCAGAAAAAATTTTAAGGCAACATTTATTAACATATGGAGGTTGACAAAACAAGAAGTCAGGTGCAGGTAGGATGTGCAAACCCACAAATTTATTTTATTTTTTGAATAAAACCATAAACTTTGAATAAAACATTTGTTTTCTAGGCCTGCTGAATTATTTATCTGTGCTCCTGTGAGACTGTGACTATATTCTCAGAAAGAAGTAATACCTAAATCTGGAGAAGTATTAGTGTGAGAAGTGTGACGCTGGTGAAGAACTGTCTGACAGACATATATCAGTCAACTGGTGTTGGTTCAGAGTATCATACAAAAAAAAACTGCATGAGGACTGCAATAATAAAAATCAGTGTAAACGTACATAAAATACAGAATGAGTGAATGGCAAGAATATTAGCAGTCAATCACTGTTTGTGTTAGCCAGAGAAATAAGACTAGGGAGAATAGCTTATTTAGACAATTGTGGCTCCCTGCTCTTGTGCAGTGTGGAAGGAGCCATCTTCCAATGCTAGAAACTCTGTTGTAGCTCTAATGCCACATATTAACTCCTTGAATCTCAGGCCAAGGCTAAAATTCCTTTACTGAAGCTTGTTCTGCCTTCTGGAGTTAAGACTGTGGCAGAAATGGCCTTAGCATCCAGCCTGCCCTAATTCAGAACAGAAAAAAATAAAGATAAGATGGAAGTTATCTCACAAAACATATCTTGCAATTCCTGCAAACCAAAGCCCACAAAAAAACTATGCATTTTCTTATCTGTGAATAGTTTTACTGTATCACCAGGATCTATGGACTAGACAAAGCACCAGCAAGTTGCGCCCTGAACCTCCAGGCCTGTGAACTTTCATTCCTTCTGGCCAGTTGTAACCTCTTGGGAGAGGATGAGATCTGAGCATCTAACCCTGTTCATCAGAGCTGGTGTGTGTTTCTGTGTGTTACAGCACAGCTGGATTTGCCAGTGGCTGAAGGTGAGGACCAGCTCCTACATTAACAGCAGAGAGCACCTCAGCCTTGTTCCCCTTCCCTCCCTCTGCGTACCTGTCCTTGCAAACCACAGCCTAGCTGTCAGATGTGTGATTTATGGGGTTAGTGCCCCTGCTGTGCCATTCTCCAGCCCTCCCAGCTCTTCCTCATCACCAAGCTGTGAATCCCAGTTTGTTCCCAGAGGGTGGTCCCCCTTTGTGGGCACTGGCACTTGATGCTGGGATGGCTGCAACGCTGACATGCTGAGTTACTCCTGCATCCCCCAGGGCAGCAGCCGCCCACTGCACCAGAAGCGGTGTGAGCCTCATGGCTGCTCCCACCTGCAATGAATTTCCCTCTCCTGGTAGTGCCAGAGAACTGCAGGCTGCTCAGGCTGCCCTGGGAGTGGGGGCAGTATGGGCAGAAAGAGGAGGAAGGGGATTGGTGAGGTAATGCTCTGCACTGATGGTGACCAGGGGGGTCCAGCTCAAAGCAAAGTGTCCCATAAGGGCTGTGGCAAGGGCAGGAAGGTTTCTGATGTTTCCTTGAAGCTTGTATAATTGTTTTGAATGGTGACATCACCAGCTGGGGTGCTGCAGGCAGCCTGACCTGGTGACCAAGGGGCCGCCAGGAGTCAGAGAAAGCTGCTCTCCTGGTAGGGGTGATAGGATGATGCCACCTGACTGAAAGGTGGCACATTTTGAAGGATTCAGCAGGAAGTTTTTTGGTTTTCTCAAACTAACCAACCCAATATTCCTGTGCTTACTGGGCTAGGTAAAACTGCCACTAAACCACTTCTTTTAGAGAAGTATTTCAAGGAGAGAAAGTTCTGGTTGTTGCAATTGGGCATCTCCATGTCCTCCCCTTCAAAGAACAGCTTTAAGCTCAGGACCACCTGAAAGATTTAAAACAGAGGTTGCAGAATAGAGATGTGTCGGTATCTCATGTATGCTGTGATGTCTATCCCAGGCTATAGTGACTCATCCCTCATGAGGAATTGCTCTTAACCATTTCTCTCTCTTTTAATCTTATATCTTCAATATGCTGCAACAGATTAATCCCCTTTAATGTGAAATACACTATGCAAACATCAGGTATTATACTATTATCAGGTATAATAAGCCCTATATATGTTGTTTATAGATTACTCTAAAGGTGCTGGAAACTGTCCTATATTCCCCCTGAATAGATCATGCTGATTCTGCTTTAATACCATTTATGGTCTGCTTTAATTTTCAAAATGGAAGACCAACAGTTGAATCTACCACATAGCAAATACTACACCTTTTGGAAATGGTGGGACTACAAACAAGAGTCAGTGACTTTCCAGAGGAAATATCAGTCACTCAGTGGAAGGCACAATATGGCATGTTTGATTTTACAAGGGGTTGTACAAGCTATTTCTACTTCCTCATGCTATGCTTTGCTGTGATGGTTTGCTGTCTTCATCTCTAACATCCAGCTATGCAAGAGCACTTCAGCTTAGCAGGCAAGTGCATGACATATCACAAACAGGAAAGACAAACCGCAACTGGTAACAACATTTATGTGCACTAGTTCTATGAGTAAAAGGGGAGGGAGTTGTACTGAGCCTCGCACTCTTGTTTGGTGTGTGCAACCATAGTGTAAACTCTACTGGAAACCTTGTCAGTTTGCTGTGTTCCCATTCACCCATTTTCCAGGGCTTGTACTTTGTGACACTATTTATTCATTTATGAGAAATAGGCATGTGCTCCCAAGGCACCACACCTAGAAACTAATGCTCAGTTGCTGCCAGGACTTGGTGTACCTGTCCTGTGCATGTTTAGCATCCTTGCAGGAGCTAGGGCATGTCCAGGTCCCTGAGTACAGGTGGGCAGCTGTGTCTTGTCCACATCCTCATCACTGCTTGTCTTGGCAGGCTGTGGTTCACAGTAGATGCCTCAGACCGGCTTTCATCCCATGCACAGTGGTCCCTGTTGTTCTTAGTGCACCTGGGCTGAAAAAAATCCTGGTTGCTATTCGTGATGCTAAATTTCAGTGAAAAGAACAGCCACAAGCATAGGACAATCAAATCTGATCAAGGACTTCAATCTGTGGAAAAGCCATACGTAAGAATTATTCTGAAATGCCTTGACTATCTCTGAATATCACAAGCTCTCTATTTCGTTCCTCTTTAATTGTATTCAACAGCATTTTTCCAATGAAGAACTTCTATGGACTTTTTTCAAACCCACATGATAATGAAACAAAGTGCTCTGTGGCATGTGACATGTGCAAACCCTTGCTGTAACTGACAGGGGAGAGGGCTGGTAAGTCAAATCTTGTTTCCTGCAAACAGTAACAATTTATGAGGCCTGTGGAGACAGAGCTGATAAATAAAGAGCAGACCAATCCAAGCATGATGTGGGGATCAAGAACAGCACGTAACGAATTGTAAATGGGCTATATATAATTTATAGAAATTAGCATACAGTTACAGTTTTACAACTCTGAAAGTCTTGAGTTACACATCAGCTGTAACAGAGACACCTCTTTAAATCTTAATATATGCAAAATGACACTTGTTACCTTCAGGTTTTAAAAGAAAGTGTCCTTCCAGTACAATTAAGAAGCAATTCTTGTCTTCTTGCTGAACTAATTTATGCTTGTTACTCAAACAAAGAAACAGTTTTAAAGTAATGGAAGCTGTAGGTTTGTGATAGTGTAATTTTTATTGATAGTGCAGCAATTTTAATGAAAATGCATTAACTGATTATTAAGACTGTGTTCCAGCAATGTGAGAGAGATACTTAGCAAGAGTAAGTAGCAGCTTAATTAGGTCATATTATGCCAGAGGTTTATCAATTAATCTTTTTTGTAGTGTTAAAGTTATGTTTTCCTGTTCAGAGGAATTGTTCATAACACTTTTAAAAGTTAGCAACATCCACTTTTTACAGCAAGAAGATAGTCTCTGCTATAGTATTACCTCTTCAGACTTGAGCAACCAGCCAAAGTTTAGATCTGTTTCCTTTATGGAAAATAGTTAATGATGGAGTCAGAAATCTGTGAAGTATACCTCTGTATTTCCAAAAAAATGTTCAGATTCCTATTTCATTAATTCAGCTTAAGGACAGGACAGAGAACATTTTATTGTGACTTTTTGCTGGCATCTTTCTCCCATCATTGAGCCCAAAGGTTTGGATATTTATTCAATACCTTTGAAGTCTGTTTTGTGTACCCAGTATGAAAAGCTGTTACAGATTTCAGTGCCTTAAAGGGGCTTATAAAAAGGAGTGAGAAGGATATTTTATAAGGGCACGGTGCCACGACAAGAGGCAATGATTTTACAGTGAAAGAGGGTAGGTTTAGATTAGATGTTAGAAGAAATTCTTGCTGTGAAAGTGGTGAGTCTGGAACAGTCTGCCCAGAGAAGCTGTGGATGGCCCAACCATGGCAGTGTTCAAGGCCGGGTTGGACGGGGCTTTGAGGAACCTGATCCAGTGAGTTCCATCCCTACCCATAGCAGTGAGGCTGGAACTAAATCATCTTTAAGGTCCCTTCCAACTCAAGCCATTCTGTGATTCTATGATTTTCCTTGTGAAGATAAAAAACTGTGGTAAAAGCAAATCACTTTCTGTTCTTTAAGGGAAACAGCCCAGGAAAACCCTGGACGGCAGGGCTATGAGGAAATGTTTTCTGTCTTGGGTTCCTCTTCAGGTTTACCTTGCATGTATTTCAATCTTCCTTTGTAAAAGCAAATATGGGTCTTCATACTCCCTTAATTATCTCTTATAAAGCCAAAAAATATTTGTATAAAATGATGAACTGTAAACACTTAAGAAGTAGCTACTGCCTGCATGTTTTGGTCTGTATGATGCCTTACCTGTGCACATCTGAGTCAATAGGAACTGTAATTGTGTGCCTATAGCAGATTTCAGTTTTCAGTAGTTTAAAAGAAACTATGTCTTCTCATTTTGGTGAAGTTACTCATTGCGTGCATCTTCAAGACAGTCACCTGAAGTCTACAGAATGTCCTGAGGATGGTATTATGGTTAAAGAAAAAAAGCATTGAACTTCTTCATGTGAGACTTAAGGCTGAGGACTTCTACTGCAAGGAGAGTGGGGATGGTTCTTGCATCTCATGTTTCCAAGAATTAAATCCTCCAAAAGGATTCTGTTTTAACAGGGGACAGGAGGATAGGGTCGAAACAGGATATGCGGCACAGGCATCACTGAGAGAAATTGCTGTGACAGAAGGAGAAAATTTTTCTGATGTTCGGCACACTCCTAATTGCAAGATCTCACAACTATGCAGCAAGACTAGTTTGCCTAATGCAGTAAGAAAATTACTGTAGTGCTGACATGTGAGAGGGCTGTCCTCACACCTGACTTGAAATCCTTTCCTGATTATCCTAGCAGGAGTGGAATGGAATGGAACAGAATAGAATAGAATAGCATGTTGTCCAAATGCCTCTTAAGCACTCACAGGCCTGGGGTACCAACCACCTCTCTAGGAGGTCTGATCCAGGGTTTGATCACACTCTTGGTAAAGAAATGCTTCTATAATGTCCAGTCTAAACCTTCCGTGGGGGGAGGTTTGATCCATTCCCATGCACACTTTCACTGGATCCCAGGGAGAAGAGATCAGCTCTCCCTCTCTACTTCCCCTGCTCAGGAAGATGCAGAGAGCAGTAAAGTCACCCTTAGCCTTCTTTTCTCCAAACTAGACAAGCCCAGAGTGCTCAGTGGCTTCTCACAGGATATTTCTTCCAGCCCTTCACCAGCTTTGTTGCTGTTTTCTGGATGCATTCAGGGACCTTTCTATTGGATAACAGTCATGGTAATTGCTTATGAACTATTCATTAAGGAAAGTTACTGTATTTGATATTTATTAAATACCAGATGTTTGGATTTTGCTGTAAATTTTGCAGGAGTTTAATGATCTGTACAGAATTAGTGTGTTGGACAAGCAGTTGTGAGGAAAGTAAGTTCAAAGAAAACAGATCTGTTCTCTCACCTTATAGCAACAGATCACCTTTAGATAACTCACGTGGAGTTGTCCAAAAGTTGTTCCATGGATGTGGGCTCAGAAAGAAGATTGTGTCAAGCATTTTGAAACAATAAGTAATGAATGGTGCCATTGATGAAATAATCTGAAATTTTTCACCTGAGTTTGAGGTGTGCAATATATTATTTGGAATGTACGTTTCCGTAGACAATTAGCACATATATATATGGCCTTTGAATGAGTAGTGTGTCTGTGGGAGACTATTTATTTGGTCAAAAATCCTCATTTTTTGTCATTCTCAGATCTGTCTTTTGGGCAGAAGTCATTTGGGCAGAAGACAAATAAGCACAGCTACGGAATCTGAGCAGCTGGTCCATAGGCAGTGTGTGGAGGCCAGCAGGCTGTACAGCATAGGTGCAGAAGGAGTGTACAGGTTGGAAAGGTGAGATGAAGCTTCTTTTCTTTGTAAATGTGCTCAGCTGGCTGCTGGTAATTATACTTGCTCTTCCTGCTACCAGCAACACCACGTCCAGTGTCAGCCTAGAGTTAGCAAACTGTGTAGGGAGAACACAATGGATTTCTTAAAATACAGATAGCTTTTAAGTGTCTGTGAATAATAAAGGAGTCAACAATGCCTGCTTTCCCAAAGCACTTGAATCTGTAAATTAAGGTTTGCATAAGAGTGTGAGTATTATTATTTATTTAAGAGCTCTCACATTTCCCTTTGCATCTTCTCTTCCTCTTCCCCCATTACTTTTTTGTTGGGAAGATGCTATTTGCATTCATGAATATGTGTCCAAAGTGGGAGGCAATAGGAGGGTGTGGAATATAAGATTGGTTGTGAGAGTGAACAGGAGCAGGGAGGAGAGGGGTGTGGTGTGGGGGCAAGGTAAGGGAATAGACTATAAAAAGTGTAGGAAAGGTTAGCAAGACGGGAATAAGATTGGGTTTCTTTTGTGATTAAAAATTTCTGATTCTAAAACATTACCAGGTCTTTGTTTTGGGGATTTTTTTTTTTTTTAAACAGACATACCTTAAACCTCTTAGTTACACTTTCAACACAAACAATAAAAGTTTTGAACAGCTATGGTAAGAAAAGTTTTAAAAATTTGTCAGGGATTTAGTGGTCAAAGCAAGTGATATGATTCACACTTTTAGCATTCTGGCTGAAATCAAGTTCAGTCTACTGTTGGTGCTATTTTTTCACATGTGCCATGTTTTAGTGTGTGCCCTTTGCCTCTGGCCGTTCCTTCCCTGGGAGAGAGTTGGAAGTGCTTGGTGCCTGGCTGCAGGGCTGTGCAGATCCCTCTGCCCTGGACCCACAACCACCAGTGCCTGTACTGGAGGGTTCAGATGAGCAGTCTCTTACATGTCAGTAAATGCTGAGAATGGGTACCGGTGCATCTTAGTAGCAAAATATCAACTAAATAGGAAGTCAAACTAAGATACTTCAGAAAGAATAAAAACAGTTGTAATAAGTGACTTTGGTGGAAAACATACTTATCGTGGAAGATGTAAACAAAATAACCCCCTTAACTCATGTCCCAAGGACGCATTTGTACTGACAAAAACATTTGAGACATGGTAGTAATGAGAATAAACTCATTCTGTGGTGAAGAGGCTGCTCAATTATTATAAGATCAAACAAACACTTCTGTCTAAAATTGTTTGCCATATTATTCCCCCATAAAAACAGTCTTTCCTGTGTTGAAATATTTATTTTCCTTATTATGTCTTCTTTAAGCCCTTCCTGTAATTTTTCTCTTTGTGACTCCTGCACTTGTTTTATTTCGCCCTCCCATTCCTGGCACTGGCTCTTTTGAATGCTGTCTCTTTATGACTTTATTCATTACTCAGCTCTGGCAGTACATTGACTGTAACTCCATTAATTTCTTTGCATGTGAGATGAAATGCACAGTATAGTAACACAAATAACTGTTCTGGCTGTAATTCCTACTGAAATCAGCACTAGCCTCTCTCTTTAATGAGCAGGGCTTTGTGTTTTACATATCCATAAGGGGAAATGCTGATTTATACTCATGTTGTTCCCAAATGTAGACAACTAGACTTGTTCAAGGTTTCTGAAGGAGATAATATGGACAATGGTGTTTCCAAATGATGGAAACAATACCAATTCTCTTTGGTAAATAGCCATGTAGCTGTTTCCCAGATTCCCACCATCTTGAATGCACAGTAAGTGTTTAGCTGTGCATTCTTTGGATTTGTAGAACATTGAAAATGAAATTAAATTGTATGAAAGAGAGTTTCTCTCCTATGTTAGCTGAGAGCCATGCTCATGCATGCTGTGTTTTGAAGCTGTGCCAACTAAAAGAGCAAACCTCATAACGTAATATTGTTAGTAAATATGTATCCTGGGCTGCTCTGACACCTTGGTAGATGGATGGCCATTTCTTTTACTTTCCTTTGATTATTTTTGTTTTGGTTGAGTCTAAGGTGCGCTTGGTTTACTGTACTAGGGCCTGGGTCTTAGAGATGGATGGGGTTGATACTTGCACAACAAGCATCCTTTTTGTGGGGGAGATCTACAAGGGAGCTTGTAGCCCAGCTCTCTGCTATGTAGACATGTTTGTTGCCTGTGCTATAACTTCTTGCAACATATAACACTGACAGGACAGAGTTCACATCTCTCAGAATTTGCACATGCTTGGAATTTTTTTCTTATTCTGTGTTTGAGACATTTTCTGTGTTCGTACTTCCTGCTAAATTCTAGGCTCTCACAGGTACTGTTGCAAATAGCTGCAGAGTAATCCAACACCTTGTTAGATGAAATCAGGAGCCTTGAAATTTGCTTGCTTGCCTTATTTTACCAACTGTTTCCTATCCAAGAATATTTTTTTAAATTAGATCAGTTGCTCCTAAGTAATCTTTAAAGGGATAGAGTGTTTAGTTATTCTTTCTCAGCAGCAGCAGCATTTTTTGAATCTGTGCCAGATGCAAGAAAAGCACTCTGGACTATCACTCTGACTGCCCTGCTGTCCTGGGAAGGATTTCAGCCTCTTCTCCTTTGATTCTGAATGAAGGGAAGGCTTCTGGGACAAATAACACTCACCTTCATCCCTACTGTCTAGGTCCTTATGGAGGTTCCTCCAGAGTGACTCTGCAGAAGGTCCACCCTGGTCTTCCAAAGACAGATTGTAGGTTGCCTGCCTTTGTATAAGTGACTGTTTTTTCTTTCCTAAAGCTCTTTTTAGGAGTACAGTGGGTCTGATATAGAATTGTTCCCTTTCTAAAATGTTTACTTGGTCAGTGAGTAGGATTGTGCTTAGCAGATGGAATGAGCAGTGTTTGAATAAAAATGCTGTGGAAGACGTCATCACGCTTTGGTTGAGCCATGATGGGGTACTTGAAATGTACACCTCTCATACCTTCCCACTGGCAGAGCTGGGTTCCACAGTGACTCAGAAGAGAATAAGCCACAGCTCAGACAAATACAAGGATTCCCGGTTACAAAATCCACCTGATTTCCTACATATAGGGCATCAATTAAAACCTACTATTTTTAGGTGCAATGTTAAAGCACAGTTCTGTTAAGAAAACTTATCTTGTGAACTACAGAGGCAGACCTTGGGTCCATTTTCTATTGCTTATTTCCACTTTTGGACAGTTCTCCACTTCGCACAGAAGAAAAATCAGTTTCTTCTCCATCCTTTCCACCTCTGTGCAAACTGCAGGCAGGGAGGGCGAGGCAGGGCTGGTGCTTCCATGCTTGGACTACAAGATGAGCCCTGCCCAGAATGATGTAGGCAGTGGAGTCGACACCAGCAGAGTCACTGCAGATAGAGGAGGTGCTTGGTGGTTCCACTGCCATGATATGATGCTGCATGAGGGGCTGTGGAAGCTTTCAGGGTCACCTCTTATTAAACGTTTCTGATGCCGACACAGGAGAAGGGTGAGTTCTGACTCACTGCTCCAAAGGCTGGGACTGAAAGGTGCAAAAGCAAGAGTTTTATTTTACTGAGTTACTAAGTCACTAAGCTGCTGGGAGATATGACCATGTACAAGCAGACAAGGCAGATCTGCTGATTGGACAGATAGTTTACAGCTTATTTGCTCAGTATAAGTTGCCTGTTGAAACAGAAGAAATTCAAAAAATAATAAAGTACAGTGCCTAATGCAGCCCCCCCCACCCCCAGCTCTCCATTAATCTCATCAGTACGACAGGCAGCAATGCTGGTGACTGCTTTATCTGATCTATAATGCCACACTGTGTTTATTGAATAACATATCTACTTATCATCTAGTTGTCTTCATCACTGGTATTCTGAATGTGATTATCAAAAGTGTCCTTACATCTTTAAATCTCATTTGGAAGGAGAGCCACAGCCAAAATGCTAATGAGCTTGCCTTAATTGTAAACATTGAGCACCGATAAGAATGAAACTCCATCCTCTGTTCTAAGAAGTTCTTACGTGTTTCCTACTTACACTGCTTTTTATCTGATTCTCCTTCACTTCTGTTCTAAGGCAGATTAATAGGCACCTGAACAGACAAATAACAGTACTACATCTCCTTCACACCCTTTTGACAGACTTTTGAGATTGCAAAATATTTTTGGAAAATTATTATTGGAAAAAAGATTACTGAATGATCAGGCAGACAGCAATTTTTCAGGCTGGAACAAACAGTTTTCCAGCACTCACATGAACACATTTGTAACTTGTACTTAAATGCTGATGGGACATTTTTTAGAATGTGATAAGTGTGAAATAGCCTGTAGTTTTATCAGTGCTGGTTGCTGCCTACTCCTGCTAAAAAAAGTTTTATTGTGATCATTAAGTTGCAGGTAGGCAGTGCCTCTGGACTGTAAAATAGGAATGTTAGTGTGCAGTGATGAAAGCAAACTTTGCTCAACACCTGTCTATATATATTGCAGGTTTCAGTGGCTGCCCAGTTGATCCATTCACTCTGTTGTCTGGGAATAAAGACGTGGTAAGTAAGAACAACTGAGTTTTCTTCCTCTTTGAACTTGTTTAGCTTGCAAATATAAAGTTCTGCTTTTACAGCTTAAGGAATGGCAACAGAGAGCTAATGTGGGGAACTGTAGTGGCATATGAAATGTCATCCACTTGTTAGTGTTTTCACCTTTTCTTTCAACTGCATTTATGTTTCAAGGAAGTGATAAAAAATCGTTTTGAAAACAACCTGTGCTTTTTTTTTCTGCTAACAGCTAGATTTATTTTTATGGAAAATGATAAAGAAAAAAACCATTTTGTTAGCAGTTACCAATAAAAAAAAAAAAAAAAAACCAACAAAAAAACCCAACCAGAAATAACTGCCTATAGCAAAAGCAAATATTATTTTAACTACTATTTGGATTGAAAACAAGTGAAATTTTAAGTCACAGTAATCAGTGGTATTAGATACTGGAAAATGTCTAGGATATTATTAATGAAACATTGGAAGGGAATACAGTCAGTTTGTGTGTTAGCATAGATCTTGTGTAAAGTCTGTGTGCCTCACCACGGCTGGGTCAGGCTATTCTTGATGGAAACATTTTCTTATGCTAATTTGGTTTGATACACGGAGGTAAAAGGAATACATTAGTCTAATGTAGTTTGCTCAACTAATGTGGCAGTAGGCAGAAATCAGCTGGTTTCTCAGTAACTTTTATTATCAGCTCTTCCAATAGATCTGTAAGTGTTTTTAATGTCATTACTTTTTTCTCTCTCTATTCTTTACTACATGTTTTGTCTTTGGGAAGGGGTAGATCTGTTCTATTTCCTTGTTGGTGGGGTTATTAATTTTCTTGTTGTTTTATTCTGAAAAAGTAATTGTTTTATTTAAACACCTAGGAGGCATTTCAGGTAGTTCACTGATATTTCCTGGCTCTGGCTCCTCAGTGGTAGTTTCCAGTGTTTGTCTTGGTTGTGAACTCAAAAATTAATGTTTGGGGTTCTTTCTCTCTCTGCACTTCCTTAGAAATTAGTTCTCTTTGCTAGTTTGTTTTATGATTTTTTTTAGTTTTGCTATGTGTTAGATTCAGGCTTCTGAGCAATGAATTTCAGGAATCCATAGGGATAAACAGTGAGCACGGGGCTCTTTTTTTGTAGTTTTCACGTCTCTTCTTTCTTTTACTGCTACATGAGTTGAAAGTTTACATTCTGGCTAAGCCTGCTAACTTATTCAAAGAAAAAGCCCCGGGGAAGTGGCTGGTGCCAGAGAAGACAAGACTTGCTCCTAGTAAGGCTGAATCATTGAAGGTGTTTATTTAAGTTGTTACTGGTTCTGTTGCACCTGGGGCTTTGCGGCTGGCATGGAACAGGTTCTGGGGCAAAACTATCAGCTGATGTAAAACTACTGAATGAATTTCTGCTGGCTAAGGATCTTTCTTTTTCTATCTCTACATAATGTGCTTCTATGTTGGAATCACGCATTTTGAGGGGAAAAAGACAATATTTCTTCAAACTGTATACAAGAAAGGTTGCCATGTAGCTTGGTATTTACTCTTAGGAAGTATGAATGGTAAATATTCATATTTACTAAGTCATATAGTCGGATATCAGATTAGCTGATAAGTCCCTTTTTAACATAAAAACTGTAGCTTATGGTGAATGACAAGGAAGTGAGGTATTTTTGTAGAAAACTGAGAGAGAAGGAGGAGAGGGAGAGAGAGAAAATTGGGAAAGCTTGGCTGAACCCAAAACCTTATACGGAACTGCTTAAGCAATCCGTGGGTAGCTTAAGCAACATGTATGGTCACGCTGGTGGTTGTTGCAGTTATTACCAGTTAATTTTGAAAATACTGCTATTTTCTTCAGTACTTTTTATTTCATGTTGGTTTGACTGGGTCTGCTCCCCAGGACTGAGATTTCTTTAAGGCTTACTGCTTCTTAGCTGTTATTTCAGGCACAAGGTGGCCTTTCGGTGAGCTGTCATGGGTGGAGAGGTACGAACAATACCACCTGGGCACATGCAAGTGGTAGTTCATTCTCTCTGTGTTAAATCCGGAAAAACAAATACATCGACAACTGTTTCTGATTTAAATCTGCAAAGCACCAGGAGTGCAGCCCTGCAACAGAGGCAAAGCTGTTACAGCCCAGTGAGTCACTGAGGAATGCAATACAGGGCAACTGTGTGACACCTAGTGTTGCTCAGATAATTCCCCAGGGACTTTAACTCTTTGAAATGCTGCAGTGAGCGAGTCAGTATGGATATAAAAACCACAGGTGGCCACTTGGCTCTGACTTTTTCTCCCTTACATTTTATTTTAAAATCTGAATGCCTTTGATTATTTCCATCTATCTCTCTCTTAGGAGGGAGAAGGTTCAGTTTCTTTAGAAGTTAGAAAGGATGTCACACATAGTTAGCATTTCCCAAAAACAAGGAAAGACTATACTTACAACGAAAGAAGCACACACGATGGTGTGAGAAGATTTGCCACAAGGTTCACAGAAACGGACTGGATTACAGTTTGCACAGGCATTAGTTTTCAGGCCTTTGCAATATGCATAGCATATTGTGACCTGCCACTTTCGGGAGGAAATTAGCTCCTATTTCAGCACAGCTCCGAACAGATGGATATTCAAAGTGCTGATGCGAATCCGGATGTGAGCTCCATGACTTCACCCCGGGTGCAGGCGCCCTGGCTGGTGTCCTGCCAGCCAAGGAGGGAACCAGATGCACATCACTGAGACAACTGGGCTGGCACAGGGTTGGGCAGAGCTCATCACTCCAGCACCTCATCCAGCAATTGTGGCTATCCCGCCTTCAGACCTGGACCTGTGCGTCCAGCTGGACGCAGCGAGTTGTTGCAGTGTGTGCTGTCATTGGCCCGTTCTCTAACATGTTCCTTTGCAGCGTGGTTGTCTTTGGTGTTTGAAAGCAAACCACTATTAGGGTTTCCATTGTCATTTATATCTTGCATCAAGGATGTTGGTCTTTTACGCCGTGCCTGACGTCAGCCTTTCCAAAGGCACACTTGAGCTACCAGGGAGCAATGCAGTCAGCTTTGTCACCCTACTGCTCTGCAGCACACACATCTTCTGCTGAGTACTTTCTCAAGCTGTTAATGCTTGTATTTGGGCCAAGGAAGAATACTTTGAAAGGAAAACTGTAGAATGTAGATTATCCTTGTAGCACAGCGATTAATTAACAGTAAGTAGCTGTGAGCAGGACTCCAGCAAATAGTATCAGGTGTCTCTAAACTGTCTTCTCAGCTGTTCCTTTTAATAAGAGTCAGGATCTGGAGAAAGATGACAGCTTTGGTAGCACTTCAAGGATCTAGATGGTTTTGCTTTCATCACCCCTTGATACCACTTACACAGAACAAATGGGCTGTTCTAGTTAAACCTCTGCAAATGCAAATGCTTGAGGAAATGCTGTAGAGACCTCTGGTATTCCAGTCTACCTTCTCAAATCAGAGGTTGACTAGGGCTCGTATGAATAACTAGATACACACCTATACAAAACTTCCTCCACAGAGGCGATCAACTCTCATTCTATGGTATTTAATCACATAAAGCAAAACCCATAATAATATGTGACGTACCTGTGGGATCCTGAACACCTCAGGAAAATGGGAGATGCTTATGAAAAAATGATCTGCTGAATTCTTGAATGAGTTTATTGAGAAGACACAGGGCTGTTTGTCTGGTGAAGTTTTCAAGCTCCAGTTTCTTCAGTGAATGCATCAGTTCAGTTTCCATACAATAATCATGCAGGCTGAATCTTTCATTTCCATACTGAGTGTAACAGAAGAACTGTACAAGTACTGATGGCATCTCTAGGAATAGTGGTGTCCAGCATATTCTGTGTCTTCATGGTTGGAACATACTGCCAATGCAATTTCACCGACTTCCCAGTGCATTTTCATGATTGCATTTCACTTAAGAAGAACTTGTGCAGAGCAGTTATTTTTTTAATAGCTCTTTAAATGCTGAACACGTATAAATGAAACTCGTTTAACAAGATGGAGTTGTTCTGACGTGGGGTGGGGTTGGTGGTTGTTTTGGCCTGGGTGAAAATGCGAGAATTTGCTTCAAGCAAATGGAAACCCTTGTTGAAATAAGCAAGAGTGACTTTCATCTGTTCTAAGATCTTTGTGTATCTTGGGAGCTGCTGTGGTTCTTATACCACAAATAAAGAATGTGTGAAAGCATAGGTTTTGCTAATGGAATTGTACAATAACTTTTCTTGCTGATGTGGAAGGGGAGATACTCTTTTCTTTATGGAGTGCCAGCAAACAATACTCTTCTCTCTTCCAGTAAGACATGAGTGATTTCGTCTGTGACCTTTCCTTCCCAGGTAAAGGAAGAGGATGTGTGGCTTACTGATGTGGGCAGGGACAAAACGTTTTTACCATTAGCTACATAAAGGATTATGATTAAATGAATGATTAATTATACTCCCTCAGAGTGGCTGGTACTTGCAGCTGAACCTTGTTTACAAGAGCATGATACCAACTCTGACTTCTGGAGGCTGGGCACAGGGGCTTTGTTTATGAGGAGCGTAGGAAGCAAACTCGCTCTCTGGTGGTTCAGACGCGTGGGTGCCAGACGTGGTGGCTGTGGGGCAGCTTTGCCTGCAGCCCTGACCGACTCGTGTGGCAGAGAGGGTGGAAGAGGCAGACCTGAAGGTGAGGCTTTTCTGGATAGGGTTCTATCTTCTCCCATCCTTTCCACTGAGTTTCAGGATGTGCTGGCTGAGCTCACCAGCAAGCCTGGAAAGATAGAAGTATTGTATATACTGGCGTGTCTCTCCATGGTCACCTTCCCCCTCTTTCATGTTCTTCCCTCTGGCTTCCAACATTGGCGAAGTAAATAGGTAGGACTCTTCCAGGCTTTGCCTTCTCTTGTGCCTGGGCTAGAGTCTGCTACGGGTGCTTGCCCCGGTGCTGGCAGGATTTGGCCATGTGATGTCTTATTTTTAAACTTATTATTTATTAATATTGTGATGCATGTCAAATGTGTTCAAAAGGGATCAGGAAGGAAGAGGTTCAGAGAGAGACCCTACATGACTTGAGTGAGATGGACCTTGCTGTCACTAGCTCATCTTAATTTTCAGCATCAGCTGTGAGTTGCAGGCAAATATAGACCTGCAAATGGTCACTGGTCTCTCACTGTGCTCTTGTCCAGGTCTTCAGCAAGCATTCTTCTGGAGCTTGAAACCCTGGGCTCTTCCTCCACCTTGTCCAGGGTTCCCCTCTCTGTGCTTCCAGGGGAATGAAGCAGTAAAGGCAGCAAGAGTATTGTGTTCAGCTTGCATGACCCGAACTAAGTAGTGTTTAGGGAAGAACTTTTTTGCAAAGGTTGATGTGTTGAATTACCAGTTTGTTAAAGGCAGTTGCTTAAAAATGGTGGAAGAAAGTAAAACAGTTCTCTGACTTCTTCCTGAAAAGAGCTGAAATTAATTAAAGGGAAGAAGTGCCTACTATTCGGAAGCAGAGGAATCTTTGCTTTCATGACAGTTAAAAGTGTATAAAAACACAGATGTGAGATGGAAATAACTTTTTTAATTTTGTACAAAAATAAATAAACAGTGATTTAAAAAATAATTGAGAAATCAATTTCAGAAATAAAGGAATAATTCATAAAGATTAGTAAAAAGTTGTGTTCAAGGGTATATTGCTTATGTTTCATTTCCATCTCATTTGCTCTTAATGATATTTCCCACATACCCTGTTGTAAGTTGAATATAGACTGCAGACGCATTTTAATCAACACTACTTTATTAGTCACAGATCATGGCTCCCTGGCCTGAGGTGGAAAAGCCTGAAGCCAATAACTATATTGGGGACCCTTCCAAACAAAACCAGAACATGGCTGGGAAAGAAGGAGAAAACCACAAAGGTAACACGTGCTCACCAGTGAGTTATAGAGGTGTATAAGTTTTGGGGATCCTTGGAGAGGATGGAAAGTAATTAAACAATTTTTTACATGTTCTATTTCAGCAGGCAATGTGGCTTCACTTGGAAATAAAGGGGATATTCAACCTGCATTTTCCACAATAGCCTTGATAGATGAGCCAAGGCCAGAAGAAGAGGACCCATGGGCTCTGCCGGAACTGCAGGACACTGGGGTCAAGTGGTCAGGTAGCCATTTCTCCATAAAGAAATCACCTGCATTTTTTTCCCCACCACTTCTTTCACCTTCTCCGAGAGTTTATGGGGATCTTATTCTTAGTCAGTTAAGAAGAATCTGGAAATCATGCTGCTTACCTTCCTTAAAACACAAGGAGATATATGGAAAACAGTCCAGCACTAATATGGTTTTATATCCAGGTTCCTGTCAATCTTTCTTTACTCAGTAGGATGACCATAAAATAGTCAGTCTCAAATTTCGTAAGACTTTTGTCACATAACAGAAAGCGCTTTTTTTTGATAAAATTAAGTAAACAAAATACCTGCTTCTGCAGTCAAAATGTGATTAGGAACATTCTTTTGGGTTTAATCACACATTGAAGTCACAGCACTGTCTTTGTCTCCATAGTCTCTGCTTGTGTGCTAGAGTGTTCCAGAAAACATTTCAAGCAAGTCCTTTATGCATAATGTATTTATTTTGCAGAATTGGATAGAAAAGGAAAAATCATTCGTGTACTCTACGGGATAGGGAAGTTCATTATGCTACTTGGATTGCTCTACATGTTTGTGTGTTCTCTGGATGTTCTGAGCTCTGCTTTTCAACTGGTAGGAGGTATGAAAATGTCTAAAATATCAAGAATAAACTGAATAAGACAGGAAATTTCATCTGAGCAACTTAATTACAACTATCACTCTTCAAGAACATTCTTCATATGTGTTGGGATAGAGGTTCAGGAGTAGCTCTAACTGAAGACTGACCTTCATTCGTTTGGAAGGGCCCTTCTTTCTCAAATTCTTCCAAAGAGCTGTTCATTTAGCAGTTATTGGCCCTGATTTCTTAGCAGTTTTCTGTTACTTTAGTGACAGTTTACATGGATACATCTGTGCATAAATCTGTCACATGTGAAAGACATTTCAACAAGTTGAAATATGAAAACTGTGCTCCTGACCAAAGCATCCAGCACTGGAATATCCCTCAAAACCATCAAAGATGAAAACTATTGAAATGCATATTTTACATTTGCCAGTCTTCAAGGGTTGAATTCAGATGAGGGATTCAGGAGTGGTTACCAGAGAAACAAATGAGTTTCTGTGGAAGTATTTTGGATTTTTGGATTTTTGGAAACACAGAAAGCTACAGGGACAGAATTAATCAGTATTATGAAAATAGTTTTCCTTGATGGAGTAATCAAAAATACCAAGTAATATCATTTAAATCTATGCATCTGTGGTTTTTTGTCCTTCAGTCTTTCTTCTGATGGCAGTGGTTTTGCATGGTTCTCTGCAGAGTCCAGTAAAGCTTGTTTAGTCACTGAAAGAAGAGAATATAAAGTATTCTTTAACAACTGAGAAGCCGAGAGTTCAGGACCTGAATTTGGATCCCTGGGCTGCATGCATGGCTCTATATGTATCAATTAGATGGATTGAATGATCTTTAATTAAACACTCTGATAATTTCTGTAGACTTTACTTCACACTTCCCTCACTCTGAGAATATATCTTCTTGCAGGTAAAGCAGCAGGGGACATATTTAAAGATGATTCAGTGCTGTCTAATCCTGTTGCGGGACTGGTGATTGGAGTTCTGGTGACTGTTATGGTGCAGAGCTCCAGTACTTCCTCATCCATCATAGTCAGCATGGTGTCCTCCACCCGTAAGTCTGCTTTCAGCATCTTCCTACAGATCACTCATAAATCTTGGCCGCAGTGCCAACATTCCCACCTGTATTCAAGTTGTGGAAGCTTTGGGTGTAAGAATAGAGACTGCAGGAAAAGCTTTTCGCAGCTGTTGCCTTGATGTAAATAAAATTTTAAAAATTAATAATGATAGCATTAATAGTAGTAGCAATACTAATAGTACTAGTAATAATAGTAAGACCACAGCTGCCATGAAAATCACTGGAAGCCTTGGCACTGAATGCCTTTATTTTAAAATTATCTGCATAATTTTTTAATGTTAGGCAGTTACTGAACTCCATCTGTTTCTGTGGCATCATTTCAAAATTCTGTAGTAAGTAGGCAAATGTCTGGGAAAGAAGAGACTTTATCTCACTCTGGCCCTCTAATATGTGGTGAAAAGGGATAACCATGGGCTGCCTTTTCAGTTGGGATTATGGGAGTGTCGTGTTCCCAGGGGACTTGATTAAAGCAAACATTTGGATCACAACATCAAATGCCAGTGACCTCAAGGGAAGTCACAGTTTCAGTGACGTTAATAGAAATTTTCATTGGAGCATAGACCTTGCTGATGATCTGATCTTCTCATTTAATGTTTCCTTTTCTGCTTTCCAGTGCTAACTGTTCGAGCAGCTATTCCGATCATCATGGGGGCAAACATTGGCACCTCAGTTACAAACACGATTGTGGCACTCATGCAAGCTGGCGACAGGAATGAATTTAGAAGGTATTGCACTTAAACACTTCATCTGAAAAGTTGTTTCTTCCTTCTTTGTAGGTTTTCTTCTATTTTCCCTATCACTACTACAGCCATTCAACCTTTCTAGTTAGGAAAGTCACAAGCATGTCCATGGCAAAGGTATAATGCTGCCTATATATGTGGCTTCATACACTTGAAGAAAAGCATATTGCGTTCTTTTAAAAGTTTTGTGGTTTCGTAAGAATCCACCATTTTTAATGATCTTGCACAAGGATAAATTTTCAACTGCTCCCTCTCTGCCACACATTTTTTATTATGTCCTAGTTATTGGAGGGCTGTAAAAGAAGTTAATTTTACATTATTTTGGTCAAGTCTCCTTAAAAGAGATTTCAATATTGAAGGTTTTTTAAGTCTACAGTAAGCAAGACCTGGTAACTGTAGAGAAATTATGTGTCCCGGCTGTCAAATACATAAAGTGACAGCTTTTAGACTACTACTTGACATTGCCACTGAGAGAGCTCATGACTTACTGGAGATGAGCAGGAAACTTGGTAGGGATATGAGATTTTGGTACCTTGTCATCTATGGCATACTGGGTATATGAAATACTCTTCGCCAAAGTCTCCGAGGGGAGCGCTGTGGCTCCTCAGGCTTTGGAGGAGAAGATGGGAGGGAGCTGTACACCAATGGTTTTCAGGAACATATGAGAGGGCTGCAAAGCTCTCTTACCCCAGGAGTCAGGGAGAACAGGTCCCAGAGGAAATGACTGGCCAAGGAATGTGCCAAAAATGGGTGAGAGACAAACAAATGTAGGCTCTACAGCCTCTTCTTTTTTCAGACAAGTACTCTTGGCAGCCTTGTGTTCAGGATCACTTTTGCCTTTTCTAGTTTTTCTTGTTTTACTCACCAGGCTGGCTCTTTAATTGATCAAACAGTGTGGAGACAACTTAGTGCTCCATAGCCAAGTAGCCATCTCCGGTGACCCTGGCAATGAGATGATTCCCACCTTGAAATGGACTTCATTCCCACTTCTGTGATTTCATATCTAACTGATGTTGTACCCATTTTGTTTAATTAAAAGCAATTCTGTTTTTTAATTTCTTTTTGCAGGGCCTTTGCTGGGGCAACAATCCACGATTTCTTTAACTGGCTTGCTGTCTTTGCACTGTTGCCCATTGAAGTTGTTTCTGGCTATCTTTACCATCTCACCAATGTTATAGTTGAGTCCTTTCATCTTGAAAGTGGTGAGGATGCCCCTGAGTTACTAAAAGTTATCACAGACCCCTTTACAAAGCTCATCATTGAGGTAAGCTCTTTCTCACTTCAAGGAAGCTGCTTACCTGGCTCAGTCACAGCCAATCAAAATGCTCTGAATATGAGAAGGGTTCCCACTTCTTTCTCTGTGTCCTTCACTTAAAGCTCCTTAGCAGATGAATTCTTCTTTTTATTCACATTTCATAAAGCCTCAGCTTTATAGTTCCTATTTCTATTTCCCCCACATTTCACCTTAATGATGACAGACCTAGCTAGGAGGAATAAGAAGGCAGGTGAGGACAAATAAAGCCATGTGAGATGGATGGGAAGGCAGCTTATTGCCTAGACATTGGCAGATAGTACTAGCTGAGACACCTGGCACAGCCAGAAAATCAGTGTAGGACCTGACATAATCGCATGCATCTAGAGGCTGGGGAGCAATGAACGCATCATCTAAAATGGCAGTAAATACAGTTAGGCAGTTGATTAAACAGAAAGGATGAGATGAGGTGGTGGATGATTTGGGGAGAATGAGACACAGTATTTGTGCGTGTAGAGTTGTGCCTTTTTCTCAGAGTAAACCCCCTCCTACCTGTCGGGCAGCCCCAGCATTAGAGATGATCGTGCAGGCTTTACATGGTTGGGATTCCAAAGGGGGTTGTTTGAGTAGAGCTGAGGAAGAAGAACTTTATGATGCAAGTTAGAATAATGCATTTTTAAAATTCTTCTTTTTTTTTTTTTTTTTTTTTAAAGCTTGATAAATCAGTAATAAATGCAATTGCTACTAACGATGAATCAGCAAAAAACAAAAGCCTGGTAAAGGTCTGGTGTGTCACTGAAACCAATGTGGTAAGTATCATGCTAAATTAATTGTCAGGTACCTCAGGAAGTATGCTGCTGATCTGTAGCTGACAATCCTTATAAGATTGTGAACTTAGATTTTTAAATGATAGGGTTTTTTTCAGCAGAAAAAGAATGAAAACAATTTAATGTAGTTTTTGCTCCACTTAAATCAAGGATGTTCACCAGTGGTGACCTTGACCTGGCTACATTTGGTACCATGCAGGCCCTTGCTTATCAGTACTGCTGGTTTGGAGCCAAGTCTTTCATTCCTTTCACACACACTAATGTCTTTAAATTGTGATACTACTGACTTCCTGGAAGTGGAAAAAATCTGCATTATAGGCCAAAGAAAAGATCTTTTTGACCACCATTTATCTACTGAGCTAATAAGTTTTAGTTTTACGTATATTAGGGTGATCTAGTGGTAGCTGGTTATTTGCAGCTTTCTTGGAAAACTGCCCTTGGAGAAAGCCTCTGTAGGGCTGTGCCCTGTTGTTCTTCACCCAGAACAGCATTGCAGCTTGGAGGAATCTCTTACCCAGATCAACACCAATGAGTATTTGATAAACTGTGGAGCTGTTTTACGTTATTCAGCTAACTAGAAATTAGAGTGTTAAATATCCTTTTCTTCTCTAGTAAATGTATTGTACTTGTTATCATGTATAGAAAAGTAATTCCTGAAGTCCTGAGGCAGGAGATACTTAAGGAGACAGAGTGGAGGTTGAAATTAAGTGCCCGGCTCCTATTGAATGACAGTCTGGATGGCCAGTGAAATGCTAGCTAGGGAGATAGTGCCAGGAGCAGAGCTGTGCCCATCTGAAACTCTGCTCAGGTTACGCTACTGAGTATCTGGGTGTTTCACCTCAGGGGGGAAAGAGGGCTTGGGCAGCTGCCCTGCTGACAGACCCCAGCCCGTGCTGAGCCAGCAAGTCCTACAGAAGACAAGAAACTACAGTACATAGAAAGTGTAGGCTGAAGGAAATGTATATTTCTATATAGATGGTTTTATATTGTGTTTGTCTGTATTTTGGCTGTATACCTACTGCTCATAGTCAAACTACAAAAATACATGAACCCCCTAACAGTTTGACTTGAACCTGGTGGGGTAAACATGTTTAAAGCAAAACATAAACATTTTGATCTAATGCATCTGCTTTGAAACTCAGATGTTTGAAAAAAAAATCAGAAAGGTGAGAAAAAAGGTTGTGCTGTGTTTGTAAAGGCTGACATGATGGGGAGGCTGGAGCCCAGGTCCTCCCTGGAGATGTGGGAGCACTGGATCCACTCCCATCTTTGCCCACCAGCATCAGCTGGAAAGTGTTGTGAATGCAAGTGTCTGTAAGCAGTACCCAGCAATGATTCCTCATTCTCCATTTCTGCAAAACACAATCACTCAAACATGTTTGAAAGATACCTCCAGTTCAGCATCATAGTTCAGAGTCCATTTGGCTGTTAACTGCTCTTCTGTGGAACTACAGCTCTGTGAACTTAGTCTGCATAAGAACTTAAGGACTTGGTGTTAGAATGCAGAATGTCTGGGCTAGGAGTCCTTATAAGGAATGTTTTAATGTGATATAAATAGAAATTTAGGTTCAACTCCATAATAATAGTGCAAATCAGAATGCTTGTAATTAGGTCTTAGCATTTGAACATTAAAAGGAAAAGAGGAGCAGCACTTCTGCTTCTACAGACAGGGAAAATGAGGCACAGGAAGGCAGCGCAAGCAGCTTGTGCTCATCCAGCAACAAAGGCTGCACTAGTATTGTAGCATTCTGAATCACAGCACTGGTGTAGTACTCACCAGACCATTAACTGCTCTTGAGATGACAGAAAAGAGGTCTTTCTTTGACCAAGGAAGCTGTGGTGCTACCTGGAAAAGGAATGTCACTGTCTTGCAACTGCAGCCTTATATGAACCTCAGTCCACTAACTATCATCAGTAGTTAAGATTCTTAGCTATTAATGACTTGGTGCTATGGTTGTTACAATGTAGAAGATTTTGGAGATATTTTAATCTTTAAATGTTGTACTGATTGAGTTGGGTAATAGCACAATAATTTATTTTAAGAATGCAAAGTTTCACCTTGTCATTAGTATGGTGCCAGCTTACATATCTGCCCTTAGTGGATGAATCCTTGGTTGCAGTAAAAATCTAACACTTTATATGAGCTCCTAAAAAAGGGTTGTAGATGACTGAACTATCTGCTCTGTCTGGTAATCTTTAGACACTGCAGAATGTCACAGTTCCACTTCCAGACAACTGCACATCTCCTGACTTTTGCTGGACTGACGGAAACATGACATGGACCCTGAAGAATGTAACTGAAATAGATTATATCACTAAATGTAAGTCATAGAATTCTTTCTTCTATGGCAATATCTTCACTGATGTACATAGCTTTTTGATGGTGTTAACAGAGCACTTCAGAGGCGTATCAGGAAGCCCTTGCCTGCGTACGGACACGTGGTAGTGGTGCAGGTGCCGTGTGAGGAGCCTGTGCTCTGTTATAGCTACGCAGCTGGAGTTACCAGCATCATCATGGTATCTGGCTGCAGATGGATCTCTTTCCATGCTCCCTGATATCAGTAATTGAGGTCTTCAGTATCATGTCACCCTCGCTGTTCAGATGGCTTGGAGCTACGGTTACTTTGTTGTTGTAATGGTTGCTTGGATATCTCCATCCCTATGCATGCCCTGCAGGAGTTTCGATGGCCCTTCTCAGGCACGCAGCCACCTCTGGGAAAACCTGACCCGCCATCCAGCTTGGAGCACCCCAAAACTTCCATCTGCCATTGTACTTCTCTGCCTTGTACATGGTCACCCAGCCCCTGCCTGCCCCGTAGGGGTGCTTGCTGTGTGTTTTATAAGCATGTCCATACAAGAGCTTCTCCTGCCCTTCTCAGACGTGGCCTTTGTGGAGCAAGGGAGGTGGTATTTTCCCTCTTTGCATCAAGCCCTCAAGCTGTGTGTGCTTTGGTCCCATTTTCCAAGTGACATATATGAAAACCAGAGCTGCGCTTAGTTAGGATCACAAGCAAAAATGTGGCTAGGCTAATTAATTTTCCATTTCTTTTTCAGGCCAGCATCTCTTTGCGAACTCAGACCTGCCTGATCTTGCCATCGGTCTTATCCTTCTGGCTTTGTCCCTGCTTGTTCTGTGCTCCTGTTTGATAATGATCGTTAAGCTATTAAACTCTGTGCTTAAAGGACAAGTGGCAAGTGTTATCAAGAAGACAATCAACACTGGTAATTATCTGCTTTTCCTGAGGATTGTTTTCAGGAATGACAAGGACACTGAACACATTTATTGGTATCTCCTGTTCTGGTAGATAACATAAAATAGTTTAAAGAAAATAGTATTGAATGAAAATCATCCCAACCCCCCCAACATTTTTTCTCCCAAACATATTTTTTTCTTTCTTTAAGAAATCTAATAGTGAATGGCTTGATTGAGAAATGCAGCAGATTAACAGCATCAGAGGTCAAAGTCCAGGCTCTGTTTCTTGATGTATAATCATTAGCTGTTAGAAATTTAATGTTCCCATCCTCAAAAGATAGCACTGAAGTGCTGAGATTGTGATTGCCTGTTCTGGCACAGAGCCTCCATGTTCCTTCCAAAGTAAGTTGACAAAAGTTTATAGTAATTAATGATCTTGTCCTATTCCATTGCCTAACCCTCTCTTCAGTAGGATAAGGCAGCTTTCAGTAGCAATATTTTCTGTCTTGCCCTGTGCTCTCCAGTTTTTTTTTCAGTTTGGATCCACTGAGTGCAAACGGAGGTTTTTTTTGCTTGGCTGCTTTTCTTGCGTACTCTCTTGAATGCAGAGATTAGAACCTGTAGCAGAGAAAAGCAGTCCTGGCATGGGTCCCAGGCTGTGGTTGAGGAGAGGTTTCACAGAAATGGGGAAGGCAGTAAAATGGTCCCCAAGCTCTCTTCTCCTGAGCAAAGAACATGGCCCGAATTAAAAACAAAGGGGAGAAAGTAAACAGCTGCCAGTTACTGTTTATTTAATTTCTGAGCTGCTCTGTGCTCCTCTATGTCTTCCCAACTGATTAAGTTCTGCAGACTGCAGGGGATCATTGTGCCTAGTTTTTCTAATCAGTGTGTTTAGTTTTCTTAGCAAGAGTTAACAAGTACATTTTTAGGAGATCATCTGCTTGAAACTAGTTAGAACAAACCACTTGATTTTCTCAGGATGCTCCTCAGAGCTTTCTGAAGATCTGATTCATGCAGCAGGTGCCTGATTGCTGAAACCAAGGCTCACAAGACACCTAGACTGTTTTGTGTTGACCTCTGTGAAAACATTTCTGGTGCCTAATTGCATTAGAACATACATGCTACCCTTGGTTAGGACAAATGTCTACCTAGTCTAGTACACATCTCAAAGTGTATCCAGTGGTGGAAGGCTGGAGAAGGAGTGCAACTGACAGGATAAATCAGAGTAGCAGGACTGATTCTGCCCCAAATTGTCATTAAGAGAAAATAGGCAAAAAATATATTTATATTTTGAGTGCTTAATAGTCTTCCCTGTTGTGTTACTGTTACATAGAGCATTCTGTTTTGCTAACAAAAGTGTTCTCCCTCTATCCTTTTAGATTTCCCATTTCCTTTTACTTGGCTAGCTGGATACCTGGCTATGCTTGCAGGGGCTGGTATGACCTTCATTGTCCAAAGTAGTTCTGTTTTCACATCTGCTATTACACCCCTTGTTGGTAAGTTGTCAATACTGTGTTCTATATCCCCATGTTTTATCCTCTCCGTCATCCTGGAACCAACTCAGTCCTGCTTCTTTTCCCGTAGGCATTGGCGTTATCAGCATTGAGCGCTCTTACCCCCTTACCTTAGGAGCCAACATTGGCACAACCACAACAGCTATACTTGCGGCTTTAGCGAGTCCGGGGAGTACATTAAAATATTCACTACAGGTCAGTATAAAACAATGCTTCCTTCACTTCATTTAGAAGCTGCAACCTTTCTGAAGGAAAGCCTGACAAAATTTGATCTGATACAAATATGCCGTGGATGTCATGCCTGATTTTGTGTGTGCTGATGATGGCAGCTCATCCATTTCAGCTGCTAGAGCAAAAAGGTTATTAAACATTCCCAGAATGTCGATATACAGTTAAATCTTACTTTCATAAATTGGCTTGATCTGAGTGAATTAATTCAGAACTGAGACAGGGTAGGCCATTTGACCCCTGATCATGGGGTCTCTGCAGCTTGGAATTCAGTGCCCATATATCTGACAACCCTCTGAGGGTTACTGATTTCTGTAAGCTCTCTTCTCAGGACCCTAAGTTCATGCAGCATGCAGGGACTCCTGTAACCTTACTGAAGGCTGCACAACCATTAAACTGGCAAGCTCTCTGTCTATCTATGGTTGCAATGAGCATCATGTATTTTTCTAATTGTAAATGTAATCTCAGTGGATTTTGTTGAATTTCTTGTTGCCTCAAACTATTTGAAAAATAGGCAGCCTGGCTTTGGCCTCCCATTTTCCACCTGGTAAAGAACCTGGCAGCAGATCACATTTGAATGAACATTTTACATCAAAGAGGGAAAAGATAATGACGTTTCCTTTATGAATAAGATGAATGTTTTCTACTAGCCCAAATAAATCAAGAAAATTACAGAAGCCATTTTATTGTCCTCAGGCATGATAGAGCAGATGTAATCATGAGAAGATGCTATCTTGATAAAGCTCAGATTTCATGATAACATGCTGGTTTTATAATGCACTTTAAAAATAAACTTCTGTACTTTCATATTTACTTTGGTCTGATAACAGTTGCAGAATGAAGATAAGGTGAGAAAGGAATGTACTGTTTTGTTCAGTATATGCTTATTCTGTCTAAGCAATTTCTGAGAGCTTTAGCAAGAGGATGTCTCTTGATGCTTACTTTTTAAAAAAACAATTTTGAAGTATGTGAATCAAATTATTGTAATGACCCAGACAAAGTCCTATTCCAGGAGTCTCCTCAGTGTCTTGTAAACTTATAGCTAATTTTTGTAAAATCCAAGTCTGGATCACTACAAATTTTAAATAGCCTGTGTGTAATATCTAATTTACCGTTCCCATATTTTGATTAAAAATTATGGATGCAAAACCCAACAATGAATAATTCTCACATGGTTACCATGCCTTGCTAAAAACAGAATTGTTTGCTGAGACCTGTTTGGTATTTCAGCTTTGTTTCTGATGAACTCCATCAGCTGCATTTTAAGACTTCTCCATCTGCAGGGGGATCCAACATCTGCTCTAGCCTTGGCTTGTGTCCAAATACGTTCCCTGTTTGTAGGTAGTGATCTTTGCAATGTGTGAGGCCTTACTGAGTCCTTGTTTTGTGCTAGGAAAGGTCCTGCAGTGAAATAGCAGGAAAGACAAGAAACAACAGTGGGGAGAAAGGAGGGGGAAACTATGGAGTCTGAGTGCCACTGGAACTTATTAAAATGTCAGCAGGAGCATTTTAAAGGCCTTTTAGCTAATGAATTTCTCAAATGTTTTTGCTTTCAGATTGCCTTGTGCCACTTTTTCTTCAATGTCTCTGGGATTATTCTGTTTTACCCGTTACCTTTTACCCGGCTGCCAATACGCATGTGCAAGACTTTGGGAAACATAACAGCCCAGTACAGATGGTTTGCTATATTTTATCTTCTCGTCTGCTTCTTTCTTCTGCCTTTGTTTGTATTTGGTCTGTCACTGGCAGGGTGGCCAGTCCTTTTGGGTGTTTGCCTTCCCCTATTTCTTCTTTTTATTGCTGTGGTTGTAATTAACGTTATGCAGAAAAGGCGACCTGAAAAACTGCCTGAAAAGCTCCAAAACTGGGATTTCCTACCTATCTGGATGCACTCCCTAGAGCCCTGGGACAATATGCTTATGTCTTCACTCGCCTTCTGTGGGAAACACTGCTGTGGCTTCTGTAAGTGTTGCAAAATCAATGTCGAAGGGGAAGGTGCCAAAGACAAGCAACTAAAAACTACAGAGGTTTATGAAAACACCATGGCAATGGCTGATGAAGAAAGAGGTGGAAGAAGAGCACCAGCTGCAGCTTCTGTTGACAAAACAGGCACAAACAACACAGCCTTATAGTAGCGGATCAACCCATATTAGCAGAAATACAGCATAGGACAGTCAGGCTCTTCAAAACCACCTTGGACTATGCACTGAGGACAGAGTGAACATTTTGTTAGGTTTCTGAAACCAGTGATACATCACTCATCAAGGAATGGAGTCAAACAAGCTTGACAGAGTCCCTAGAAAATCTGTGCTCGGTTGCAAAGCTAATGACAGATTTGCTCACAGAGGATCTACTATGCGGTACCTTCCTGCAATGCTATCAGTAGCAAACAAAAGAAATCCTGATGTAGTCCCATGAAGAGAGAGATGAAAGGAGTGGCAATCAATTCAAACTTAAAAAACAAACAAACACTGCACTTGTAGAACAGCCTATCTAACCTACTGACTTATTCAGCAGAAGTTATTTTGTAATACCTAAAAAGCTCTGGAAATTTAAAAAAAAAAAAAAAAGGAAAAAAAGATAAATAAAAAGGGGAATCCTAATGTTTTCATTGCCCTATTTGCAGTGGTCAAAATGGAAAAGAGTGGTTTTCCTACAGTGGACAAAATCTATTCTACATGTGTGAAGGAAAATGAAATGCTGAGATATCCTTCAGAAGCTCTTGGAATCCTGGTCTGGCTTAAGGGTTTGCATAAGACCATTTGAAGTCCTCTGTATCTCCTTTAACACTGTAAACACAGAAGTTATAATCTTTTGTTATCTCAAGCTGAAGACCATGAAAGTAATTGCTGCTCCCCCTGTACTGTGCTTGGAAGCATCGGGTGGCTACCAAAGGTCTTGACTGACTCAGGATGTGGTTGTGTTGCCATTCCTTCCTCTAGATGGTCCTCTTCAATCCTGTTCACCATGTCATTCCACAACCAGAGGAATGGTGCAGAAGGAAGGACAAGTAACCAGTGTAGGGGAGGAGACAGCTGCCCCAGCCTGGGCTGATGCCAGATGTGTGTTCAGCTGTGGCTCCGTTTGCCTGAGCCACAAAATGAGTTTTCAGAGTAGTGGTGAAGATTGGCTTTAGAGTTACAGCAGAGGGAACATGCAGAGCAGATTATGGCTAGCACAGGACATATGGTAATGTTTACTGGAGAGAAAGGGATGTTCACCATCCCTTTGTGCTCTGAACCACCCTCCTTGGAAATAATGTGAATTTTACTAGCAGTTGTATGTAGCAATCCAAATCCCAAATGAAATCCATAACTGATGTTGTCACTATCATGTGTAGCAAATCCACAGGTAGAGTAATACTTGGTAGGAAGCCGCTTATGCTCAAATTTTACTATTAGTGATGTTTTAGTAATGCTTGTGAGGTTGTTCTGAATCACGGGCTGACAAGGCATAATTTCAACATCAGAAAAAGAGCATTTCCAAGATGCACAGAGTACTTCTACTGACTTTCAATTGCTCCCATATTGGTGAGTATGGGACGAGAACTGAAGTCCAATCACTAATGTCAAAAAAAAATAGGTGATTCAGTGTAGGCCAAGTGTCATTTAAAGCCAGTTTAAGTGGCTAAGTTTTAAATGAAATCTGTAATGGAAACACTGAGAAGACCCTTAGTGTAACATAGCCACTCAGTGCTGCTAGAACATATTTACTTCTGAACAGCTGTTTTCTGCAGAGCTTGGAATTCAGTAGGTTGAATTTGGCTATTAGGTAAATACATACGTTTTAGAAGTGAAAATGGTTTTCATTTACTTTTTTAAACTGACATTCAAACTAGTAAACTATGTTGCCGAAAATGTGTTCACAAACTGCATCCACACTGAGATTCCAACTGTTTCAGTAATTGTGGACCAGTGACAAAATGCTTAGAATTTGAGTGAATTTCCAAAAGATATAGTTTTGGTATAGTTCTGCTCTTTTGGATGTCAGACTATTCTTTCCAAAGTTATTTTCCTTGTTGTTCATGTAGCTGAAAAGAATTTTGTCAACATCTTATTTTTAAAGTTGAATTTTGATATCTTCAGTAATTCTTCATTTTATTCTCACAAATCTGGATGCTTTTAGAGTCTGTTTCTTTAAATCCCTGTGTGCATTTCCCACGCCTTTTTTCTTTGGGAAAAATATGAGAAAAATAATCAGAATTCTTTTCAAGTTTTCTCAAGTTTCCATTGACCACCCACTGAAAGAGGAAACATTTTAGTCTACTTTTACTCATTTCCTAAACAACATGCACCTTATTTTGCAACTTGAAGTATAGCCATGAACAGTGATAATAACTGTGGGAAAGCGATTCTTACAAAAGAATCAGGGTAATAATTGTCAGACATATCAGGACTTTATGCTTCCTCATTGTAACATTTCCCCTATGATCTCTTCTTGCTCCAAGCCATATTGTGCCGTTGTGTTAAGCAGATTCCAACGAATAAATCTGTTTTTCACTTGACAGTACATTATGTCTTGGCATATTTCCCCCCTTACTCTTACTAAAAGATATTTACACTTTATTTATAATTGTTTGAGTGTACAGAATTTTTCATAAGTTATAGAGAAAAAGGCTCGTGATTGTGTTATATATTACATATTTGAAAACTATGCAATGTTTATCTATAAAAAATGTAAAAAGGAACTACTGTATATTTTGTAATATAAGTTTTCAAATTGTTTGTAACTGTGTATACTGCATATTATGGAGGCTGTTGGCTCCATCAGCAGGTTACTTAAAGATTGTTAGCAATGCAGAGACAGATTTCTTAAAGTAAAGGTGTAAAACAACTACATACTTTCATAATATGGCTTGGCTTAATGCAGAAGGATATTGAACTCTACTTTTCTAGAAGATGTGACGTTTCTGTAATGAGAAATTTTGGAAATACAATGTTTCTAAAATACTTTTTTAAACTCTCAAACGCTATCTTTTATTTGTTTTGAGGACAGGATATAACTTTATACTTTGTCATGAATATTCGTCTTGTCTGTCCTCATGCATTGAATGTAAAAATAAAGAGAAGTTTTAAAAAAATAAGATCTTTTCATAATATGCTTATATACATCTCATGGAAGCTTACAGAAAAATAAGTATGCAGGTAAGTTCTAGCCTAAGTTAATGCAATGTATAAGAAATGAGGTTTATCATCAAGCACTAAAGAAAAGCACCTGTGTGTCCAATAATTTCATATGAATGAGAGAATTTCATATGAAGAAAAATAATCAGAATTGCTCAGTGCAGTTGTGTGTGTCAAGATATTTTCTGCCAGATTGCTGCAGACTGTCCTCAGTGAACGCAAGCATGGGAGAACCAAGCCAGTGCTATTATGGCAACAGGGTGCATGATGAGTTATAACAAACGATCTCTATCACTGCACTAAACTTGGGTTCTCCCTGTTTTCTCTGGCAAACAGAGTGTTTCCAAAATGCTCCTTATAGCCTGCAATGTCTGGCTTATAACTGGGAAAAAAATATCTATCTTACTCTTTTTTTTAGTCACACATGACCTATGGAGCTTAAAATTAGGCAGACAGAGAGAAATTAAAAGTACTCCTTAAATGTTTTAAAGATTATTAAAAATGGTATTGTTAAAAATGACACCCTAACTATGAGCTCAATGGTTGCTGAGGAGCCAGCCCCCAAACCAGCTCTCATTCCCAATTATACCATGCTTTAGTGAAATGAAGGTAGCAGAAGTATTTCTTATGACCCCAATATTTATGCACTATGGTGCAAACTGTCTTCTTTTGAAAATGCAGTAAGCAGTAAACACCTTAGGCCCATGATTTAAAACTTACAGCTTCTTACACCCATGCAAAAATAGTGTAATTTATCACCCTCCATGAATGACTGTCCATTGGGAATCAAAGCACGCCCAGGAAACACGCACAGGTTGTGTCACCCACCTTTCCATTTCCAAACCCTTTGCGAAGCTACCTGGGGCAAAGTTCAGCAATGTTTGTCACTATTTAACCACTAGCAGACAAGTCATAGAGCACTGAACTCATCAGAAGCCTTCAAAATTTTCAAACAATGCTCCAGCTGATTGCATAGTTGCTCATGGCACTGTTCTCCACTCTGTTCTCCACACTGTTCTTCCCCTCTGCTTGCAAACTTAACCATGTTGTCCACAGCCCCTTCTGGTGCTCCTGTGCTTTTTACCCACTGCTGGGCCACATTTGTGTCCCCAGTTTCAAACTCTTGATTAAAGTGCATTGAACTGCACCAGGGCTACCACTGAAGTGTTCTTGTTAGTCAGAAATGCTGATTAAATGCATCACTGTCTCTTTCTGTATCTCACCATGCAGTGGTGGGCACCCAGCCAGGTCCTTAGGACATTTGCTGTCTGGGACATTGAGAAAGACTTTTCTCTGATTTATAGCAAATTATTTGGGGGTGCAGGCTGGTGTGGTACCATTGGCAGCAGCTGAACCAACACACAATAGCACAGGATCTGATCAGGTCTGTTAAAAATAGTAAGCAGTGCAGAGCAAAATTCCACTATTTCAAGAGCTGCGTAAGGGAGGATACCACACACATACCAGGGAATGCCAGGCCATGTTTCAGTTGCATAATCTCGATGGGCTGTGCTTCCATGCAAACACTTTACTGCATTTGGATGTTTTTTTGCTATCTAATGGGCACTCATGGTGCTACCGTATGCCAGAGGCATGAGACTGTATGTGTAAACCCACTCCTGGTATTTTTACAGCAAGCAATCCGTAGATCTTACTATCTTTTTGACAATTCTACTACAAAGAAAACACATGATCCCTATGAGAGAATTGAGTGTTCACTTTGCATGTTGGATAGTAATCACACTGATTTTCATGGAGCAGTTCCTAAGCAGATTTACCCTAAAAATTGGGATCCAAGTGTTTCAGCAAGACAGAGAGGCAGACCAAAGCTAGAATTAAAGTGTCACAAACACTGTGTCTTACTCAGCACCTGACGAAATTCCCTAATTGCCATTTACACTTTTGGGGTGTATCAATATTTTTACATGGCTCAGTGTCTAAGGACACATTACCACGGCATAAACAATCAGCGTAATTACAGGAGCAGGTATTTTGCAACCAACACCACAGGTGGTAGACTTGGGTTTTTTACACAATGCAAAATGCATAAATTACAGGACACGCAAACAATTTATGGACCAAATGCTGCCCCTGGTGAGGCAATATGTGGCCAGAATTGACATTAGGAAAATTGGTGCACGTGTGTGCTGACTAATGCAATGGCCTCAGGCACTGGGTCTCAAAGGGTTGCCAACTGAAGGCTGGCTCTGCTGTTGCTGTGTAGTACAAACATACAGTATTAACTCTTGCTTCTTGCTTCCAGTTGTTATATTACCTGAAAATATATTCCTAAAGATACCTATCAGTGCAACTTCTCTGTCTTCCTCAAAGGCTGTGCTAGAACAGTCAGAAATACTCCCCAGTGGAGTGGGAAGCATATGGCTGCTCCCTCCCACTAGGTGCAGAGCATCCTTTGGTCTGTGCTTGAGGACAGGTGTGACATAAGGAGCATTTTGGAAGAAACTGGCAGTACCATGGCTCAGATTGTGGGCTCTTACGCTGGAAGTGGAAAGAAACTGGTCAGAGTTATGTCCTGGGGAAATCTGCTGAGCCTGGTTGCTGCCTTTGGCCAGGCGGGGAATGTCCTCACTGCCCTCAGAGCTGACACCTCTGTATGGAAAGATGAAAGAAGAAAGGAGCAGGAAAAATCCCAAGAAACTCATCATGTCTCAGGTGGGACAAACCTTTGTACCTGTGACAGCCCTTCTTCCCTCCCCTCAAACATGCCAATGCTGCTGAAACAAGGAACCCCCCAGCTGATGTTCACCCAGCTTGGGAAAAGTAGAGCCAGGGAATGACATTTTGTTTTGCCCCCTCCCTCCCTCCCTCACATTGCAAGCCTGGGATGTTGGGGCTGGAAGAACAGAGATCCAAAATAGGCCGGAACTTCCAGGGGTGGGATGAGTTGGAACTGATACTGGGGCTGACTGGTTGGTTGGACCTGGTGGTTAAATGACTTCATGTACATCTCAGCAGGCAGAGATTAGTTGGTATTCATCAGCAGCAATTTCAACACTACCTTGAATCACATGGAAAGGATTACCTTTTACTTCCTTTGGAATAAAACAAAATGCCTGGTGAGCCTAGCAAGGCATCCTAAGCCCAGATGCGCAGAGCTGGTGGTCCTTCTCTGGGTACCTCATGGTCATGGATATGATGGAGCACCTCCTGTCCACACCTCCCCGTCAGGTAGGAGACCACCACCCGTGCATTCACAATCTCAACAAAGCCCTCAATAAGATGGGCTCAAAGCATTCACTGAAGTTGCTCAAAGCAAGAAACTCAGTGCTCAGGGGCACCCCATCCCAGCAGTTCATCTTGGGCAGGGGTAGAGGAGGCTTCTCAGCCTCAGCAGGACAGCAGCCAGGCCACCTGTCCTCGGGTGTGCACACGTGGAGGGGTGCTGCTGCCTTGAGTGCAAGTACTTCATGTGGGTACATTTGGGATGTATGTCTGCAGCTGGAAGATTGACCTAAGTGAGACAGCAGTCAGATACCGGTGGCTATAAAGCTGAGATATTACAGGAAGGAAAACAACACTGTTGAAACCAGTAACTGAAAAAGAGTCAGAGAGGTTTGTGGATCATTCAAGGTCACCGTTAACTCCTCTGGAGAATGAGAAGTCTGGTTCTTGGCAAATTTGGAAATTCTGATTCTTAAGTGGCCTTCCACTGTTGCAGTGAGCTGTGCTATGATGGATATGGATATATCCTGATATCCATATCAGCTCTAGGATCCACAAAGGCAAGACGCAACCCCTGGGTGTGTTAGGGCATTTGGAGGGCAGTGAAGACCCAGGAACTGTGGCAGGATGCAACAGCCAGGTATGTTCTCCTGAGGCACTCCCACACTTGCCCCATCAACATGGTGGAGCTGTATCTCAAGGACACCCTGGTTCTTGGGGCCTCCAACATCAGGACTCAGGGCTTGGGGCTGGCTCAGGCACAGGGCAGCATGGAGAGGTAGATCAGCAAGGGTTCTTCCCTCATTTGTTCCATCATAGATTTAAGCCAAAATGTCAGATAGATGAATTTTACGATACTCAGTGCTTTCTTATCAAATTCAGCATTTGAAAGGTTTAGCAACCTTTTAAAAACTGACAAGGGAGACTGGATGGCAGAATTCCTACAGCATACATACATTCAGCATCTTCAATGAAGCAAAATATTGTTAATGGAGAATATCACAGTGCTGAGAAGGGATTTTGCACCTGATACGTAGAAAGAGCCATTTCAACACTACCTATTGATATGTCCTGGAAATTCTCCTAAATGCAAATCCCAGAGGAATTTAAAATTGCCTCACCTGGGCCAAGTACCTCACTCAGCTCAGGAGCACACATCAATATTGGCCTCTGTAGGGCACAATTTTCGAAGTGTGCCTATACCTGAATGTGCACATTATATGATAGGCAGTTCTTAATCTTGGGTCTGCAAATGACTAGTAAGATAACTGGTGCTGTGTAAGATGTCAAAGCAGTCAAAATTGTTGTTTATTTTTAAGTAACCACATGTATTTTTACACATACAAATAAGAAAATAAAGTAGAAATGAAAAATACCTAAATAGCCCTCAAAATGTTACTTAATATCTATTGGATTACAAGTGAATACCATTCAAGGTGGGCCGGAAAACTTCTTTTTTCACTAAAAGCTTCAAGCAGTTTTTCAGCTTAAAAAGGATGAGAAAATTGCCCTAGAGAGATAAAGTATCGCAAAGAGCTAAGTCAGGGCTCCTGGGGCACAGTTGGTGAGGATTAAAAGTAAAATCAAATGATTGAAAACAGCTGAAAAGTGACTGAAGAAAAAACCCTTTGCAATGGGCAGTCAGCTTCTCACTTACTGGTATGAGTCAGAAACAGTTCTGTATTTTTGAGTCTGAAGGTTAGCTCATGGTAGGCAAGGATGTTCTTGGAGACACACTGTCTAAGACTGTGGCCATTTAATGTGAGGTAAGTGTTTAAGTCGTTTTTATTTTGGTGCCTGTTAACTTGGTCTGATCCCACTGTATTGTAGCAGGAAGAAATGAGGTTTCTATTCAGAGTATTTTCTTGAACCAGAAGAGATATGTGAGAAAGGAACGATTTTTTTTTTTCCTTGGGCATTTCAGTGATGCTCTGAAGGATGAGGATCTTTTTGTTGATTTTTTTTTGTTGTTGCTGGAGTGTTATTTTTCTCTTTCCTGGTCATGAGCTAATTTCCATGGAAGTTTTAAGCACAGGCAGAACTAGCTCTGCTAGCTGTGTAGTGGGCACAACGGGAAAACACTAGTTAAGAATTTGTTGCTTCCGTAGGAGAGCAAAAAAAAGGAGTATGGCAATAGATATCTATACATACTTATTATTTATGATCACTATAATGCTTTAGGGACATGGATCAGATTTTTGTGCTTTGGGTGCTACTAAATACAGGGTAGAATGCTTGTCTTTCTGAAGAAAGCTTGCACACTGTGTCATGTGGAAGATGGCATAAAATGAGTCTAAAGATCACTACAAAATGTGGCATACCATGTTAGGTTTTTCCTGAAAGATTTTTCACTAAAAATGTATGCAATATTCTGGATTACAGAAACAAAAAGTCCTTTGGGAAGAGCATTAGGTGCATGTGTCCCAGATCAGATGTCATCAGTAAAGAAAACCCCAAAATCCACCGCCCCTAAATGGACAGATCTTAGCCCTGTATTGGTTTCCACAGGACCATGCAGAAACCGAGAAAACTAATGAACACCAGCAGGGCTCAAAATGCTGGCTCTGGGTTAGGATAGCAATGGAGGGTAAAACAACTCCTGATAATGTTTATGGAGCAGACACACTCTGAAGCCAAGCTCCCATTTATATCCCTGTGGCACAAACACAGGTGATGTTGACATGACTTTCACATTTCCCTCTGATATATCAATAATTTGTAGGGGCATGGCTGTTTTGTCTGGAGCGAGAGATGAAGACGTGAACCTCCTTGGACTAAGAGGCTCTTGAGCTCTGCTTCATCATGAGTAGATTCCCTGGTCACAAAGCTGTTTTTAACAATAAAAAATATGCCTTTTTATATGAAGACAGTAGTATAATCACATAACTCTATCAGTGTGTTAGGTATACATATTTTATTTATATATATGAAAAAAAGGTAGCAATAGAGTAGCAGGTTCTCAGACATACTAGATACTGGGACACCTTCACACTGACACTTTTTTGGCATTTACAGTAACAAGAGGCTGTAATCATAGATAGTCAGAAAGATGTACCACAAATGCCTCTGAGTTTTGAGTTCCTTGGTACTATTTCTCTGAGTCTTCAAGAGTGCTGGAGCAAATTAGAAAAATATGAACATATGCTATTTCAAATGGATGTGAGGACTTATAATTGCAGATGCTAACAAATTTAGGTGTCCAAATTTATGCTGTAAAGCAGAAAAAGACTTGGACTGAGAACTGAATTATTTTGAATTTGTAAAAATTGATTACCTGAGTGTTACCTTTGTGTGAATAAAAGTGTTAGAAATACTAATCGTTAATGAAATTGGACATTCACCTCCCAAATTTGTACTTTAGCTCCTGAATACTCACACCTGCCTAGGCCTCTGGGCCTTTCTCCCATGGTCTTTGAATAGGAAAAATACACCTGTAAAGGCTCAGGTTTACCATCGGGTCTAGCAGAGTAATTCAATTTTCTATCACAAAACACAAGGACAATCATATGAAATGTCTCTCTACAGTGAAGGGAATTGCTCTGGAGAACTGTTTTATTTGTGTGATGGTACAAAGTCCAGTCTTTCTGCAACAATAACCCATTTCTATCAGAAATTGTCCTTCATGTTGTATGCAATATTTCATCTGGAAGTCAAACATCCAAGGAAACAGTCTAATTCATTACTTTTTAATTGGTGGGACACAAATTCTGAGGACATGCTGTTACATGTGCTTCTGGCAAGCAGAAGTATTGAAGGAGGACACTAAGAGAGTGATTCTATGTTCTGAATCTAACGGAGGTAAATCAATTTCTGTTGTGATGTAGATTATGCACCTCATGCATTTGCTTCCCCTGTGCTTATAAATGTACATTAGCATGGACTGCCCTTCAGTGGTTGAGATATATGCTGGGGCAGTGGCACAGAGACTATGGCAAGGCTAAAAATACAGAAAAGGTACTGGGTATAAGCACCAGATCACAGTCAGCCATGTCCTGGGCCAGTTATGGATGTACAAACTCTGTGATGCTCCCTGTGGCATTGCCACTCAACATCAGCCGATCTAACGCTGCTTATGACCTCAAGTTGGGTCAAGCACTATTGCAGTCTGGACTTCACCCATTATTGTTGGCTGACAAGGAAAAGTTATCTCTGCACTGTGGAGTGGAGGTTAACTTCCTAATAGCATCTGGTATAGCCCATGCAAAGAACTACACCAATGAATCCTTTTTGAACTACTTTGTCTTGACTCGTGGTACACAGAGGCTTCCAGGTGAATATTCTGTGCTGTTGTAAACAAAGTCACTGTATTTATCAGAGAAATGCACTAAAGACCCAGAGAACTGCTCTTTTCTTTCTGGATAGAGAAGTGATGGAGAATGTAAAATACTTTGAAGACTCTCAGGACTCCAGCGACTGTTATGTTTGGGTTTTTTTGTGTGTCCTTGTCCCTTTTGTTTTTCCATTGCTTTAATTCATTCATAGCCAAAAAAAAAAAAAATTAGCTTTCTTTTACAGCTAGCCTCAATTTTAAGCACCAGACACTGAATAATGGTTCTGTGTGTTGTGCTGGTCTTGGCTGGGGTAAAGTTCATTTCTTCCTTGTAGCTGGTACGGGCACATGTTCTGGATTTTTGCATAACAGGGAGATGTTTGTATTATTGCAGAGCAGTGCCTATGCAGTGTCAAGGCCTTTTCTGCTCCACACCCCACCCCACCAGCAAGGAGGTTAAGGGTGCATAGGGACTTAGGAAGGGACACAGCAGGACAGCTGACCACAGCTGACCCAAGGGGTATCCCACACCATGTGACATCATACTCAGAATATACAGCTGGGGCAAGAAGGAAGGGGAGATGCTTGGAGTGATGATGTTTTTTTCCCCACATCGCCTTTATGTGTGATGAGCCCTGCTTTCCTGGAGATGGCTGAACACCTCCCTGCCCATGGGAAGTGGTGAATGAATTCCTTGTTTTGCTTTGCCTGTGTGCACAGATTTTGCTTTACCTGTTGACTGTCTTTATCTCAGCACATGAGTTTTCTCACTTTTATTCTTCCAGTTCCTTTCCTCATCCTGGGGGGAATGTGTAAGGCCGTGTGGGCCTTAGTTGCCCACTGGGGTTAAACCACAACATGTGTCAAGGAGATCAAGGGCAAGACAAATATCTGAGATATTTCAGATGAATTATTCTTTAGTTAAGTAGCACTGATACTGTGTATCTTCAAAAGCCACATATTTTAAGCTGAACTTCTTTATCCTAGGCAAGTAGTTGTTAAACACTAGTGCAACCATTTAAATGTTTCAAAGAAAATCCTTTTACTGGATTCTTATTCTTTCTGATTCTTTTTTTTTCTTTGTTTTTGTTTTCTCTCTCTTGCTGAGTTATCATGTCCAAGCTTTCTTGGAAAAGTCCATAGGTATTTTAAGATGCACGGATGTTCTATTACTCAAAATGCTGAACAAAGTAGTTTTTATCCCTGATATCACCAACAGTGTGTCACACTATTCCTCCACACAAACCCGTGCAAGGCTGGTAGTATGCAAGTGCCAAGGATATCCTGGTATTCTCACCGGATATTATTCAAGATATGAAAATTAAGCTTTTTATCTCCTTTTAACATTGGAAAGGCACAGAGGGTATGTTTGCAGAGCACACTAATGCAGTGCCACGTGGGACAGAAGAATTTGCCCTAGGAGAGCCAGAAAAACTGGCTGGGCAGCAGCAAGGCTGCCAGAAAGCCTCTGGCCCCAAGAGCCGCTGAGCTCGCACCTGCACTTGCCAGGGTTATCTCTGCATGGCTGTTACTCCTGTGGTGGATTTCGGGCTCTGTAAGGACATGCTTTTAATCAGTGCAGATAACCACTTTTAACTCTGTTAGTCCAAATTGGGAATCCAAATAATGTGGCCAGAATTACTCTAGGCTATGAAATATTTGGATTAATGTCTTTAATTTGTGGCAGCTTTTCAGGTCAGTAAATTAACTATTAAACATTAGCTTATTGGTGCTTCTGAAGGCTGATGGTGATTTTATGTATAACTTATTGCTTGGGATCAGACACAGCTGATCAGTAAAGCCTTAAAAAGATCTAGGGGGAAAATTTCTCATCACAAAATCACAGAATTGGGTAAGGTTGGAAGGGACCAGAGTGTGTCATGTGGTCCAACCTCCCTCCTCCAAGCAGAGTCATCCCAGAGTACACAGCACATGATTGCATCCAGATGGTTCTTGAATATCTCCAGTGAGGGAGAGTCTGCAACCTCTCTGGTCTGTTCCAGTGCACAGTCAATTCCTGTGCATCAGTTTCTGCCCATTGCCTCTCATCCTATTGCTTGGCACCACCGAGAAGAGCCTGGCTCCATCCTCTTGACACCTTCCCTTCAGGTATCCATAGACATTGATGAAGTCCTTTCTGAGTTATCTCTTCATGAGGCTGAACAGGCCCAGCTCCCTCAGCTTTTCCTCATAGGAGAGATGCTCCAGTCCCTTAATCATCTTTGTTGCCCTCTGATGGACCTGCTCCAGGCTCTCCATGTCCCTGTTGTACTGAGGAGCCCAGAACTGGACACAGCACTCCAGGTGAACCTCACTAGGGCTGAGTAGAGAGGCAGGATCACCTCCCTCAACCTGCTGGCAATGCTCTTCCTAATGCACCCCAGGATACCATTGGCCTTATTAGCCACAAGGGCACACAGCTGGATTATGGACATCTTGTTTTCCAGTAAGATCTCCAGGCCCTTCTCCACAGAGCTGCTTTCCATCACGTCAGCCCCTAGTCTGTCCTGGTGCATGGGGTTACTCTTTCCCAGGTGCAGGACCCTGCATTTGCCTTTGTTGAATTTCAGTCAGTTCTTCTCTGCCCATCTCTCCAACCTGTTGAGGTCCTTCTGAAGGACTGCACAGCACTGTGGGATATTGGCCACTCCTCCAAGCTTTGTGTGAAACAATACTGGGCCTAGTATTGAACCTTGAGGAACAGCACTAGTGACAGGCCTCCAACCAGACCCTGTGCCACTGATTATGTTCCTCTGGGATCACCATTCAGCCAGTTCTCAACCCATCCCACTGTTTACTCATCCAACCCACATTTCCTGAGTTTGCCTATGTGGATATTGTGAGAGACAGTGTTGAAAGCCTTGCTAAAGTCAAGGTAGGTGACATCCACTGCTCTCCCCTCATCCATCCAGGTAGTTATTTCATCATAGAAGGCAATCAGGTTGGTCAAGCATGATTTACCTTTAGTGAATCCATGCTGACTACTTCTGATCACCTTCTTGTCATCCATGTGGATAAGAGATGGCCTCCAGAATGTGGTACTCCATCACCTTTATCTGACTGCAGGCAGCTTCATCTACTTCCTTCTCCTGATCAGGCTGCCTGATCTTCCAAAAATTTTCATATTTGTGTAACAAAAAATAGTTTAGAATTTTCTACATTAGAGCAAGTGTATCTGGGTTTCCCCTCTTGGTATTGTAACCAACAGGACTGCACTGGTCAACTTCTTTCCTAGGACTAGCATGCTGTAGTTGACTCAAATATGAAATCAGAAGAGCTGTCCATGCACAACTGGAGCTCATCCATTTGAGAAGAATTCTCCTAGGCAAAAAATGGCCAGGCACCATTAGGGGAGGTTTATGGACCAGGACTAATTCCAACAAGCAGCAGATGAGTTAAGTGAATATCCAGGAAGAATTCAACTCTTTGCAGCCAGGCAGCAGAACCTGACCTTGATTAGTTCATTAATATATATCTAGGCAGGGAGATTTGCTTCTAACTTGCACAATTACTTGCTGTGTAAATCCATTACTCAGGCTGTGCCGTAACGAACAGACAGAAAATGCCAAGCAGGTATCTCGGCTTTGGCAGACTGTCATAAAAGGGCTCTGGGTTCTGCTAATGGACTTGTGCATTTTTCTGCTCACCTGGCAGAACTGATAAGAGCAAATAGCAATGTTGAGTATTAGGAGCTATCTAGGAGGTTGAAAAGTGATTAATGAGAGGTCACTGGGGACAAACGGAAGAAACAACAGGAATCAGAAAATGCAAACTGGGGAGGGAATTAAGGTCAAGGAGTACGTTAGCAGAAAGATCACTGAGCACAGTTATAAACAAACCTGTTGCAGCCAGTTTTCTTCTAAGGGATTATTAAGATGCCCAAAGGTGGATGGGTATCTGATAGCACTTGCCAAACAACCCAAGTACCTTAAGTCAATGGGCACACAGCATTTCTGGTGCAATTTTCATTTGAAACAACAGTGCTTCAGAATATCTAATCTGCTGCAGGTGGTTGGGTTTTTACCTTTTTTTTTTTTTTTTTTTTAAATACATATTTAATGTTTACTGTAACTGTAACATAAGCATATACTGCAATTATGCAAGTGATCTTCTCCTTTCCATTTTAGTTACTCATTACTCCTGATCTTGCCTAATTTTCATGCTCACTTATCTGTATGTGGCTGCTCAGACACCTTCTATTTAGCAATAGACTCACCGTTACTTTTCTTATTCCAAACAATATTTTGGTCTTTTGGCATAGGAATTAGGTATTTAGGTAAACATTGAAGCTGTGACACATTTCTTCTTTTTTCTTCATTTACAATGTTCTGTTGATTATTCAGGAATTGCTCCTGCCACCTACATCTTAGAAGATAGCATAGGAAATTGCTCTATGCTTGGGTTCCCCTTGATATTCTTTAGTTTCCTTACCCCTAGGCTTTTTCTAAAAAAATTCCAGACTTTTCTTTTACTTTTGTTCTCTTCCCACATCCCAGTCTTCTACTGCAGCTCATTTATGGAAAGATGGAGAGGGTATGTGGGTGGAATTCTCCAGGCAAAGCTTATTCAACTTGTTTTGTACCTTTGTGCTGTCTTTCATGCAGGATAAGGGTCAACAGCCAGTGTTCAATGTCATAGTCCATTAGTCAATGGGGACAGCTTACATAGACAACTATCTGCTATAAATCAGTTCTTTTCACAGATAATCCATGTTTCACACGTGGTTTTTAAAGACCATTTAATCTTTCCCAGTAGCTCAAATGGGAGCTATATCAATGAAGGGTATACTTATAATAGGTAATCAGTACACCAGGACTAATGACCATATATTGTCCCCTTTATAACTGAATAAAATTGCTATTGCAAGATATTAATACAGAACTTTGAATCCGTCCTCGTGCCTATTTATTGGGATGTAATGCTCACGACTGCATGGACTGGGAAGCAGCACCATGCAGTCAGTGGTCGCATCCACTCAAATAAGGATGCCCCCTACATTCGGGGCTCTCCTGCTACTACCATACTGTGCAATTCTTAAATGAACAAACTTTTCAGCGGTTTCAAATCTTTCATAACTGGTTTGAATTGCCTCCTTCATAACCTTGTAGCTGTTAACTAATCAGAACTATTCAACATTGATTTATTTTTTTAAGCTTATCTTCACATATCTAATCCTCCTGTCTTCCCATAGGGCTTTGATACGTTGCATGTAACAAATTCTCTCCCTTGTCGCTTGCTGTAACATGCCAATTGGTTTACTTGCTGCAAACTGCATTAATTTCAGATAACTGGGCACCTATTTTGTAAATAACACAAAATGATTTTCTCTGAAATTCTCTGTTGTCTCTAATTCATTTGCTGAAGATGACTCTGGGCTAAACCAAGGGAGAAAGAGAAAAATGGGCATCACTTGTACTGCTTACACATGACCTGTGTTGTTCAGAAGACTGGACTGCTATGAAATTTGTATAAGCCACGTATACAGAGCATTTTAGCTCTATAATGGTGATTTATTATTTCCTCGTCCCCATCCTGACCACCCAGCACTGGTTGCAGAAACAATAAACTTCAGTGATCTTATTTCATTTTATGAAAAACAGTTTTTGATACAGCATCTCTTTTTGCCTTTCCCCCTTCCCCCTCCCCCCCCCCCAATCCTTGTGGATGTAGCAGAACTACGTGGCTGCTTTGCTTAACTAACCATTCTCTATTTCTCTCTGAGAATTGGTTGATTCTCCGGGTTGTCGAACAGTAGCCCCCTGGATCTTACATTATTATCCTTCACCTCTTGTAACTTATTATTTTAGCCTTAAGGATTGCCAGTTTATTGTGAAGAGCTGCTTATCTTAACATACTTTAAGTATACTTTGGTAGAACTTCTGATGTAATAGGTAACAATAAACAAAGACTGAACTATTAACTGCTGGCGTCAAGAAATATATTGCAGCTTCAGCAACTGCCTTCTGAAATACAGATGTGAAATCATGTTTCTGGCAGACCTCCCCAAGTTAGTTAATTACTAGAGTAGAGAACATTGGCTTTGGAGAGGAAAATGGAGTCAGCCTAACTGCTAACACTTAACTCTGACCTGTATGTACACAATCTAAACTCCTGGATTGCAACACAGGGGTTGCAATAACACCACCACCACCACTGACAAACTCCCGTGGGATTAATATTTCACCAGGGGCTTCAATTTTGCTACATGTGACATTTGTAGTAAAATACACCTTGCACGTGTAGCTAACTGCAAGCAAGATTTGTCATATGCACGTCCAAATAGCTTTTTGTGACTATTTAGCTCTACTTGCCATTTGGTACCTAACACCACGACTGTGTCGTGACAATTGTCTACTTCTCCTCAACGGCTACACTTGACTTTCTGCAATATTTCAGGGTTTACCATCTAAACCTGTCCCAGTTTTAATACAGATGTACACTGCTTTTCTTTTATTAGGTGATAAAAGCAAAGTTGAAAGAACTCTTGAAATATCCATAAATTTGTGTTAAGGAATTTGATGTAATCAAATTTATCAAATTCTGCAACTCAAAACAGACTCAAAAATAATCGGAATCCATTTGAAGTGGATATCAAAAGCACAACATCTAACCCCAGCAACTCAACAACAACTTAGTATGTAAGAGTCAAGCTCCTTTGTAACACATCGCAATACCTACCTATACATAAAAAGAGCAAAAGAGGTACCTACAACTTTAGTAAGAACAAAAAGTACTCTTTGCATAGTTCTTGATCAAATAATGAAAATCTCAGTACCATGGCCCATTATTTACTTTCTGAGCTGGAGGAAGGGGGGACCTTCAATATCTTAATTATTTTCCCATGACTTGTCAACAGAACTGCTGCCTCAAAGCATCAACTCTTCTCTCTACACTTTTTAATTTTCAGTTTTCAGCAAGTGAAACATGCCCTGATGATATGTGTGTGCAGACACTTTATATATATATATATATATAGATATATATATATATGAATCTCTCTTGAAGGTCAGAGCTCTTTTTCCTTTTCAATCATTCTTTTTTTACTGAAACCTCCTGTGTCTTGCTTGAAAAACAAAACAAAAACTCTTCCAGGTCTGGTCTGTGAGAACACTGTATTCCTCAGAGAAAGCGTGGCTGATTGTCCCATTTGCAGCTAAGAAAACAGACATGTAAATAATGATCTGGAAAATTTGCAACTATTTCATTCGACCGGTGCTTTAAAAGAAATTCTTCCACATACAGGCTGAATTAGAAAAATATTTTTATTTACAAGAGTAAATAATGTAGTGCAAGGCGAGTGGATTTAACCCTCAATAATGCATAGATTGATGCAATTTATAGTCTGTGATCTACATCGTTTTGCAGAGGTGATTGCACACCTGCTGTAAAGGTTAGACCTTTCCTACAGCCACTTTACAGACAGCTTTAAATCAGACAGAAGGTATTTGCACTCCATACATGTTATCCATCTATCCCATCCACCATTTATCAAATTAAATAGGTGCCTTTTAGAGTTACTGTAAAACACAAAATAAATCCTTGCCAGCGTTATCTATGGAAGAATCCAAAAAGAAAATATTTGTTCACTTTATGTCACCTGATCACACTTAAATATTCTTTTATTTATTCATTAGGGGAGCTACTTTCTCTAATCAGTTGCTCTTGGCAGGGAAGGAAATATTCTGTTGTGTCCACCAGGGAACTGCTGATGCTGGTAAAACTTTGACTAGGGCTTAGCCAGCAGAACTACTACATTATGACCATACTGCAAATATTCCTGGTGTGCTTTCTTTCAAAATAAAACACTTTTTGCATAATAAAAATAGAATGCAATATAAAATGCAAAACCCCTAAATGTTACCATTGCATGTACTGAAGTCCTGGCTGGTGTGCCACAGAACTTGGAAAGTGCTGGTCACTGAGTTTCCCTTTTATGTAATTTCCATGATTCCAACCTGGAAAACTTTGGTAACTTCACCAAAAAATAAGCTCAAATGCAGTAAAGGCAATTTAATAAGAGATTAGATGTGTAAGTAAAACTTCTTCATCAACACCTGTGGGATGTTTGCTCATTCTTCAGTTAGGCAAAGACTTTGCATATTTCCTTCCAGGTCCTTCCATGACATCCAGTATGATCATGTGTTTGGTACAGTGAGACACTCTGCATTATCTGTTTGGAGTGTTAAATAAATTACAGGGATAGTTTTCCTCTATAACGGAGAAATCAGATCAGTGAATTTCCCTACAAGTTCAGCTGTTGGGCTGCATTATTAATGCCACGTACAGGGTTGGTTGCCAGTTCTTAGATTTGTGGTTGCTCATATCCCATCTTCCCAATGGATGTCAACCTTGAGAAAACTACACTTCAGCTTGCAACAAGAGGATTCTGAGGGTTTGACTCCTGCTGTGCTAAATCATTTGAAAAAGTAGTTTCATCTTGCTGTACAAGTCTGGCAGCATCCTCGCTGCTATTCCCTGAAGAAGAAGGGGCATCATCTGACAATGGTTCTGATCTTCTTCCAGGAGAATTACGGGCTTCAGAAACATGTCAAAAGAAATTATTAAAAAATACCCCACTGTGCCCAGGAAGTCTATTAACCAATGTTTAAATATTACGTGGATATAAAGTTACATATGAAGGTAATATTAAAAGGTTAGGAAATATTGACAGAAGAATATCTAACTATATACTTTATACATATGTTGCATTATTCCCAACCTACATAAATTATAGCTAGTAAGAAAAGAAAGCAGAATTTCAGAATTACTTTCATATTCAGTGCATTATTCACAGCTATATGTCTTAATTCAAATAATATTTTGATTTAATGGTGTTGGTTTTTTTAAAACTATTTCCTATAGGTTTAGGTTGTCAACATGAAAGTAATTTTTTTCTGTATTTTATTACAGAAATATGTCAGAAAACATTCTTTTCTGACATAGAATTAAGCTGCCTACTGGGCTTAAAACACAATGTAAGAAAATTTATTTAGTGGAAGAAATTATTTTCATAACTGGTCATATTCACTTCACAATTTCCTGATCGAGATCAAGTCTTGTGATTTGAAGTGAAACACTTGATTGAAGCTGGAAGTGCTTTTTAAATGATTCCTCATAATTTTTGCATGTGATGGTAGGGGTTTTCTCCCCACTCATCAGCAATGCTGTTTTGTCTGTGATATCTCTTTCAATGTGGTAAAAAAAGTGATGTGTTAACAGACTGAAGTCTGGCATTTGATTTTCTGTCCCTTAATATTCTCTATCTCACCAGAAGAGACAACACAGAGTAAAACTTTCTAGTTTAGGACAGAAGAAATCTGCAACTCCTGACTAGATGCATTTACTGATTCTATTACTGGTCAGAAAAGGCTGAACTGACTCTTCCTAAGTTACTCCAAAGTACCAGCTCTTGGCTGGTACTTTTTCTCCCACCTTGTACCTGAATGGATCCAGTCATATGCAACAGACAACACAGTTGCACTGCATATTGCAGAGACAACAGAGGAAATCAAAGTCATATAATTACTCTAACAATACTGCACGCTGAGAGATAGGAAATAATCTCATGCAGTTTGTATATATAAAAACTTAATGTTTTTATTAACCACGTCCTCTATCAAGGGAAATTGTCCAGAAACCAACAGGCTTAAAGCTAAGCTTTGCTTCATCCACCCTTTTTCACCAATAAAAAAATGACTTGCATGTCAAAGAAGCTACTGTTTAGAGGTATCTCTCTCAAATCTAGAATTCCTACTTTTATTTTTGAAGTTTTTACTGAAATAAAAAGATCACTCCTCTTTCTACAGTTTTACTGTGACACATACTTACCAGATAAAGACTGAAAAGACTGCACTGCAAATGCAACGAGAATCGATAAAAGGAAGGTTCCCATGAAGTATATCTGTGACAGTAATTTTAAAAGACATAATTAAAGCAATGCAGAGCGAAGATGGTGTTCCAAATGAACTGTACCTTTAGTAAAAGAGCAATACATACCAGAGTAGACTGTAAAATATTGTTCCAGACAACTCTCATGTAAAAATAAAGCAATGCTAATGAGCACGGACTAATTGATTCTTGGTTACTACTATTCCAACACCTACAAGAAGAAGATTAAAACAACTCATTAGTCCTTTCTACAATTTTGTGGTATCAGTCATCTGAGAATCTCAATGGGTTTGCAGACAACCTCAATAACCCAGAAAAACAAATAAATATCATCATCACTACTTCATAGATGGTAAAGAAAAAATCAGAGAAATTCCAGATTAAACTTACTAAGCACAGAATACCTTACCCTAGGAGTGTATTTTTTATATTCTTATTAGTCAGCAATGGGTCTAAGCATCCAAGCTACGCTTCCCAAGCAGTCAGAGTACAAGTTCTACTAATGTGAGCCAACAGCAGTAGGACTTGGATTAGACATACAAATTTTAGTTGCCTAAGCAGGATGCTGGAGCCTAAACCTCCTTTAGAGACAATGGAGCACGACAGGATGCAGTTAGAGCTTGAAGAGTGCTTTCGGTGACTAGCACAAGGTATCTCCTGTGGGGTGAGCTGAGCAGCTCTCTCAGTTCTATCAATTAGGACTTCACCTACTAGGGGAGTTAAGAAAGTTAAATCACAGGCACCTATTTTAAGCTTCGACTCTTTTTTTTCCCAGCTGAGGAAGCAGGGGTGGGGTGTCCATATTCAGAAATATAAATTTTCTATATTCATTTTGTTATAAATATACATATAAATTAGTTATAAAGTCATAAATTTTATATATAAAATATATAAAAGTACATGCCCTTCTGGACAAAAGTGTATGATGATGGAAAAACCCTTCAGCACTGTCAGCTCTGGAATTACTCACACAGCAAAGCAGGTGGATTCAGCCCAAGTAAAGGCAGAATTCAGACTCAAGCTTACAATCCCAGATGTTCCAGAACCCCTGTTTATCTAACCAGCAGTCCCATATGGAGTGAAAGTAATTTAGGGTACAAGTTCAGGCTAACTGCAGTGCAGAACAATTTCAGGAGATTGTTGGAGAATAGACAAATGAGGTTTTCATGTCGTATCATCTCCACTTTTTTGGGGTCACACAATACTCAGTAGCAAAACAGATGACAAACCACTTATTCTTGGTTCACACAGTCATGTATTAAACATTAGCTTCTCCTTCCTTAAGTACTTGAAAGGGAAATCCACCAAAGTATAAACTTTCCATTCCCACTGTGCTTTCCAACACATGTTGCTTTACCCAGGTCAAGGAAACCCAAGTTCTACACCAGAACCAGAGCTCACAGACCAGGTGGTTTGTGCATAAATAGCGCTGGCACAGGTAGTTCAGGCAGCAGACATGTAACCTTCTCAGAAATCTAATGCTCTGTGCCACAATATCTGTAACAGGCTGGAACATCTTTGCAGAATCATTAAGGAAGGACTGCTAGTATACCAGTTACACACTTTAAAGTTCTGTATTAAATTATGCTATATTTATCACTGAAATGTTGGTTTGAACTGCACACAAACCACCAGTGCCTAACTTAGGAACTTAAATATATTGAACTGGAAAAGACCTCCTGGATCATTAAATCCAGTCCTGCTATTCCAGGCAAGCACATATAATCAGGTCTCTTTAACAGGCATAAACTGAAACATATTTAGGGAATTCAGGCATTTTGAGTATGTCAGCCTTAACCTGCCTTAAATCATAGAAATGAACAGAGTTAATAATTACAGGAGTTGCTGTTCTCCAGAGTAAATGCTATTTATGTGGAAAATCAGAAGATGCTGATTAAGGGGAAAAAAGACTCACCTGTAATAAAGTTCCTGAAGAAGTGATGTATTACTAGAATGCAATGCTTGATCAATTTCCAAGTGATCCAGAATGTAGGAAGGTATGGAGTTGCCTTCTTCTAGAACAAGGGCCAAATTAAAGAAACCCTAACAGCAAAAAAAGCATGCATGCTTTTTAACCATCAAATTTTCATATGTATATCTAAACATCAAGAATCTAAATAATTATAAATTTCTTTTATAAATTCATCGAATACAATGTGATATTCACTGAATAATTATGAGACCCTTTTCTCCTAACCATATGTGCAGGTAAACACTGAAAATGCAAAAGAAGCGTTTAGATGTTATGACACTATTTTCTTAGAAACCATCAGGAAAAAGACACGAGCTTTATTATTTTTAGTTGCTCTTTAAACACAGCCACCATATCAAGCTGTCATCTTTCACCTACTATGGGAATACAGACTGAAAGCAGAAATGGATTTCTATTTTGTGCAACTCCCCTCCAGTTAGCTCTACATGTCAACAGCATCTGGATAGTGAAAGTGAGTGCAGAAATTTCCTCCAGACAACTTAAGTCCTTAGTCTTACAGTTTTGCCTAGTTGGACAAATCTTATGCATCCCTATGTCTCTTCAGAACCATGAAAATGAACACACAAGACATATTACAGGATTCCCCATCAGTTTGGCTTTCATAATTTAAAGTAACTGTTCATGCATCTCTTCTCTCCTTTGGTAGTTTAGCAGTAATGTCTTGTCCCAGTATCCTCAAAACAGAACCCAACTATGCTACCTCTAATAACTTCACATACATACAAGATACTGTCTGGAAACATTGGCATAGGGACAGGGAGAACAGAATGTTACAACCAGGACAGTTCAGGAGGGTCTGAGACAGGAAACTCAGTGCTGAAACACTGTATGTCTTTGGTAATGTGACATGGTGAATCTTTTAATTATAAAGCATTTTAAGATGAAGCCTTCGTGGTGAACAAATTCACCCTAGGATTTACTCAATATACCAAGGGAAATATGCCAGTCCTCTTTTTTATATTCTAAAATGGCAGAGGATTGGATTGGGATAGAACTCAGCAGTCTAATAATTCTTCCCCTTGTAATAGCAAAAACGCCAAGGTCACAACTGGGTCAATCGTGCCAAGATAGGTAGCACTGAATTAGGCCTTTCACCTTTAGCTGATAAAACAGACTAATTCTAGGACTATCTATTTATGCTAATTTTACCTTCTATTATCCTGAACCAGCAACTACTGACTCACAAGGTATTCTGAAATAATTGTAACTTATTGTAGCAGGTTTCTTCGGTGCAGATGTAGTCAAACAGAAGCATCAGTCTCAGTTGAATTCTCAGATTGTTCTAAACTCCAGTGTTTTATAAACACTTCACAACTGCAGACCCACCTGTGAATCCCCCTCCAGTGCAGCTTGTGCGTACATCCGCATTGAGAGCTCCAGGTCTTTAGACTGGTTCTGGTAACCGTAGTAGTAGAAATCGCCCATCTTCAAATAAGCTGTGCAAGAAACCAGTAGAAGGTCATTTAGAATATTTGTAGGAATAGAATTAACCAACTATTAATGTGATGGAGAAGTTAGTAGTAATTATATTTAAAGGACAATACTAAAAAACAAAATTACTCTTTCTCTCTGGTTGTCTCTGTGGATACTTTACATCAGCCTCCCACTGAAAATATATATATCCTGCATGAAATTTCTCATGGTCTAGAAGCAGTCAATGTCCAGAAAATACTGGACAAACATCTTTCTGTGATATTGCCCAGTAATGAAATGCATCAAAAGAGAAGGCACTGACCCAGACAGGAGCAAGCATGACATCGCACTAAGCTATGCTAAGGAGTTTAAAAACTCCCAGGACTGTGTCTGACCTAAACTTTCCTCAAATGGGTTGAAACATTTCTACACCTTGCACTGTGCATCTGTAGCAGCTGCCTAGAAATCCCACCTGCTTTTTGCAGTGGACTACAGCAGAGCCCTTCCAGGAAGCAAGTTAGTTACCAACCCAACAGCAAGGGCAGAAAGGCTCATGGATGGGCTGGAACGGATGCAGTGGAAGGCCATGAATGCTGTAGATAATCATCAGGAAGAGGGATCCCCTCATCTATACCAACGGCATCATTCCAGGCCTGGCTTGGAGTGCACTCTGCAACAGGCTGTGGACTTGAGGTCACCCTGCATTGCACTGATAAGGTAGCCCTGGAAATCTCCACTGCCAGGATTACACTCTTCATCCCAGGCCCTACACTGGGGATTTGATCCTACACTACTGCAGAGAAGGGTCTGAGATAAAACTCCCCTTCTGCTACTGAGGAAGAGATGAAGTAATAAAATTCTACCCCTGTTGAACCCAGCAAGTCTTCTCTCCTTTACCTGAATGGAATCACAGTCCCATCCCACGAGTCTAACCTTTGGAAGTTTCTCTAACGTAAGATTGTACCAGTGGATCTACTGAAGCGTCAACCAAACTGCACCTTGCTAAGGTGCCTACAAGCTCCTCAGGAAAGCTAAGAGGGTTTGTCAGCTCCTGTGGCCCCAGGCTATATATATCAGTGTTCAGTTTCCACACATTTAAATTTTCCACACTGTGTATTTAAACAAATAGCTTGAATTATTTTTACACTCCACTTTCTCACGTGCTTATTACAAACCACTTAAATGCTCTTGTGAGACAATCAGATCAGTGTTTTTAAATGTTCAGTAATGCTTTCAAAGGCACCAAAATGGCTCAGTTACTAAAGTCATAGATGTAATAAAGTTTAAGGCCTGAGGAATGTAACTTATACGTAAATAGACCTTTTTTTTTTTTTTTTTATCAGAGAATCCTTTAGTTCCCTAAGGTAAGTTCTGCCAACATTGATAAACTCTGTACCCGAACAGAAAAGCTAGTAATAAATTAGATAAGGAATCCTTTAGCCTTTATTAGTTTCTCATGACTCAATTATGGAACAGAAGTATATTTGCTTTTGGATTTTCCCTTCCATAAACTAAACAGCAGGAGCTCCTAAAGTCTACTGCTTTTTTTTTTTCCTTAAACTTTAAACTTCTTAAAATGAGTCAACTGCTCAAACTCCTAAATATCTAGCTCCTCCTCAGGACTTAGCTTTTTTACCTTATTTTATTTTATTCAAATTTTATACATTTAATGCCATAAGAAGGAAATTTTCAGAAAAGGTGTGCTGAAACACAATACGTAAGTTATCTTTTCTTCCTCAAAATTCCTATCAAAACATTAGAAAGGAAATGCATGATTAACAGGGATTAATCTTCCCTTAACTTGCTCACTCACAAAGAAGTCGTGACACAGTTTTTGAAATTTAAAAAAAAGCAAAATTAAAATTCAGAAATAATTCCTTATACATACCAAATGATGGAGCATTGACTTGAGAAACAGAGAAATTGTAGTATCTCCAAACACAATCAGTTGCTAGGTATTTCTTTGCCAGGTCCTTTAAAGAAAATAATTGATTCCTTAACATCACAGGTAAGAGATTAGGATCACATTACTATTAACAAGTGTTCCTTTTGGGATAATAAGTTGTGAATACATTTACTCACTGGTCTTTCTTCACAGATGTGTGCTAAATTTGACTGTGACACTTCAATCCCAGTTTCAGCTGCTAAAACGTAATGCAGCAGAGCTTCATGCCTAATGTTAGATGAAATAAATTAATGAAAATCTAACAAAAATAACATGAATTTTAGTTACAGTAAAAAAAAAAACAACAACTGAAATCACTAAATAAATTTATAAAATCACCTACGAGCAAACTTTTGGTACATAGTAAGAGCAAGAGGCTGGGAAACGCATGCAACAGCGACATGTACTGGCAGTGCTCGGCATAACCAGCCGTGCCGGACCTCGGGAATTCGAAGCCTTCTCCCTCTTGTATTGCAGCTACAACAGCTCGAGTATGCATTTACTCCAAGTGCCAGGCTGACGATAAAAGGGAATTGATATAAAGCCCAATTGTCTATCTAAATGTTTCAGATAAAACATTCTTAAAAGACTCTTCTCTATTAAGAAAAAATCCATAATTAACTCAGCCGTGTATGTACCTGTCTAACATTTATCTGAATACTTCTTCAGTATGCTTTACTGTGTTATTTATATGACTTGTTTTGTTTTGTCTTTTTAGACTACGGGCTTTTTGAAACAGGCTTTGTCTCTCAATGTATTTGTGTTAATAAAACATATCTCAGTCTCTTTAAGGACTCTTGGCACCTCACTGACTAAAACAACTAAAAAAAGCTAATATTGCATTTGCAGTATAGCAATTCAGTATTGTGATACTAGAGGGGAGCAGCTCTCATATTCTCTGTCACTCATCTATTCTATATCATGAAGACTACACATTTAAAATTAAGAGGAAGCCTTTAAAATAACGTGTGTACTTTCAAAATTACAAGATAAACAAAAAACCCACTTGGTGTACTTTTTTCCTGCTAAAATTTACTATTAAAGGGTCATGCTTCCAATGATTTTCTCCACAACACAAAGCTATAGCAAGTTTCAGGTTTCGATGGCTTGTTATACTGGAAGTGAATACAGTCAAATACACATTTGTTCAAGAGTAGGTGCTTAAGCAAATGAAATTATGAAAGCAGTTCTCCTGCAGTTCACTCCTGCAGAATTAGCAGGTGTAACCTCCTGTTTCTGCAAGATTACAAATTACTCCTTGTACTTGCCCTGTAAAAACATCTAGGACTAGGGAGACCTGTGACTACAGAAAGAATTTGGAATTCCTAAGCTGAGAAATTGATTCATCTGATTCTTAGGTCTCAAAGGGCAATTCAGAAAAGAAATTACATTTAAAGCCTTTAAATCAGCCTGTGAAGATCAAACTGCCTGTACCATGTACTGACAGATGTGTAGAACACGTGTCTGCAAACACCAGTGACTGAGGAACATATATAACTTGGTCTGGTTGGCAGTGTTATAATTTACACCTATGCAAGGTACATGAAGAATTGTTCAGGAGCAAACATTTCAACATGACCATACTCCTAAACCCAGAGATGAGTAAGACCAGTATTTATAAGTAACTACCAATCATTGGCATCTCTTAAATGGTGCTCCAGCAGATTTTTCCTCCTGGCTGTTGAGCCCAGACTCTCTGGAATCACAATGATTTACCTGTAATCTATCTGTGGATGTTCATGCTACTGCAAAGTGAGCTGGACAGAGTCACAGGTTTGTACAACACAACATAGTACAAAAATATCAACAGAGTTTTTCAGAGTTGAAAACTGAGCTCAAGCCTCAGGAGAAATGTCTGTGATGAACTGAGTAAAAAGACACTTCTAGGAATGGGTTACTCCAGAACAGTCCACAGACAACTCCTTGTAGATCTCCTAAGCCTGAAGCACTAATTAAGTACTTGCAGGGGGACACTGTAGGACTAAATGAGCCATTTTAGTTGTGTTTTAATCACATATGACAGTCTGATGCCAGCACGTACAGTATCTGATGCTCATGCCTATAGCATTGCCTGGAGGCTATTTTAAAACCTCTTGAGTGGCTCATTGGATATTGTAGCCTCATATTTTACTTACAGAAAAGATAATATTAACCATACACAGAAAAATGAACAAATCTAATTCAGCAGACTGAGTTTTCATGACATGGAATTATACGGAAGAAAAGAGAAAGCAAAATACGGGGTTTGGAACAAAGAGAACCTTTAAAGTGAAAGGTGTTCCTCTGGTTAATCCAGTGCACATCGGACGCCACAATATTATGGACTGAAAACCACGATGAGCTGATTCAACTATTTCACTTTACAAAATCCTTATTTTTCCCTTGATTCTGTCAGAACTGTTGAATTATGCTTTGGGTCAACTCCTCCTTCCCTTTATGTCACTGGACGCTTTGCAAGTGATTTCAGCGGTGCTACTATTTTGTTCTTTCTTTGAGGTGATCCCAAATATTAATTATTTTATCATGCTATAAGTAAATGAAAAATAGAAAATAAACTAAAAGGGAACAGGAGAAACATACCATGAAAGTTCCAGATATGCATTGAGAGCTCTTCTGATTACGTGACCTAAGTAGCCATTCTTCTCTGCAATGTGTTTTGCCCATCTGTGAAAATGATCAAACAAAAAATGAACAGTTATACTCCAGTACTGTTATCCCACCTCAAGCTGATTCAGTGAACACAAAAGGATATGGGATCAACTTCTGACTTCTTCTGTAAGCCAAACTGTGGGATTTAATTGTAATTGCTCATCAGTCTTGTAACAACTGACTGAAGTGAGAACATGATGTCTGTTCATCTCTATGAGCGTGTTAGAGACATCCTGTTTTTTTCTTGGCAATTTTTTTTTTGAGAAAACAAATGTAAGTTAAAAAGTGCTATCAGTAGTTATCTGTCTTTTTTTCCATGCAAAATACCAGTTCTACCAGATTAGGAGTCTGATATTTCTTGAAAATCAAAAAAAGCGCAAGGCTTTGTTAGATATAACCTTTCCAAGTAGTTTGATACGATCTCTACAAATTGTTCTGGAAAACATAAAAAGTACTAGAAGTACTCAAATATCTCTCAAAATCTGCTGGCCATTTAAATAATACACACAGTCACGCAGATCAAACTACTGCAAAAGAACTTTTTGTCAAGGAGGTAAGCACCATGAAGTACAAAGCTTTATTTAGACTATGGACTTAAAAATCACCAGTAACGAAAATATTCCCATCAGAAATATATTGCCATTTAGTAAACGGTCTCATTCCTTACATTACAGCTTTTTCTGGATCTCTAGGGAAGTCTTCCATGTTTCCTGTGATGTAGTACAGAGAGCACCGTAAGGTCCCTTCTATATGTCCTCCTTGGGCAGCTTTATAGAAGTAGCGTGCAGCAACTGTCTGTGAAGAAGTAAGAGACAATCAGCAACTCTGCACTACTAATATTTATTGAGGTTTTTTTCCTCAGGACTTGTTCCACCAAATGAATTAAAATAGGCAATTGGCTAATGAAGGCAAGACAGTTCAGCTACTTTTAATGTACTTAGATGAAATTAATTCCTTTCTTCTAACTTTTTAATAGTTTAGGCCAGGAAAAGTTTTGAAAAACATATATTCTGGTAATATAGGGATCAACAAATAAAAAAGTGTCTAAATGTGTAAATAACACCTGGTATTGAAGCATAAAAGTCTTGTACGTACTGACAGAAGTAAAATTAGTTATTCACTACTAGGAAGATTAACAAGGGATCCTGGAGAACAGGACTTTTGCACTGGTGATGCCAAGTAACAGCTGTGCAGCAGCAGAAATGCTCAGTGTGTCCAGCAGTGCACAACCACTGTGCTCAAATCTTTGAAACTGGTTTATAAAAGATAACACAGGTTGAGTAAGCAGGGCCAGAACTACAAAAGTGGGAGGGTTGTGTGGCTCTCCATGTTTTACCCTCAGAAACAGTAATCTATAAAGTAAATCAAAACAGCATACAGCCTGAAATAATTTATTTGAGGAAATTATTAACCATCAATATATGTTTTCTGTGACTGAGTATAGACTTCAGGGTGTCCATCATAGCCGTAACTTCTCCTTGCCCTCGGCTTTGGTGATTAAAGAAACCTGGGTACTTTTAGGTGTATTCTTGTAATCAGTCCACTCTGAAATGTGTTTTTTGGCCTCCAGGAAAGAAAAAGGTGTTTGCCAGATACACATGTTGTTGAGCTCCACTGCTGCTGGCAGCAAAAATGCTCACTGACTGGAGCATATCCAGATCTCAGAATTCACAAGCCACACTGGAAACATCTTTTAGCTCAAAGCATGAGGTCTGCCTGTGTTTATTACAGCCTACTTCACTGTATTTGTGCTGTTGGTCATAAAATACCTAGTTAATTAAAAGAAATATAACTAAAGTAGACCCTTCCTATTGGGGGAAAAATTATTTCTCACATATCGATGAGAAAAGTTAAGGGGTGGTTTCACAGAAAGACAAAATAAAATACTGCAGTCTACCAGAACTGTAATAAATAGTTACATTTTCAAGTCTGGAAAGAAGGCTCTTCACTGCAGTTCTGAGGTTGGCAGAAGCTACGAGAACGTAGCATAGTTGTTCACGGGTTCAGGGACAAGGTTGTGCTGTTTCAGTTAGTGTGGAATTCTTTCCCTATATACTTTTCAATCTAAAACTGAGAGAAGCCAAAAGATCACGTGATGTGAGAGCACACACTATCTTTCCTGGCTGCTGCCACTAGAAGGAGGAAAGCAGAGGCAGTCACTGGAGCAAAACCTGAACCTGTTTTGTTTCTAAATAAAGGGAGTACAAACACATGCACACAATTCTGACTATTTGAGTAACATCTCTAAGCAATCTGACTGAATCCCCCAGTAAAACCTTTCTTTGTGATAAAAGCTATCACAATCCAATTCAGAGTGAACACAGTAATCTCAAGAAAGAAGAAAAAACTTCTAAAATGGGCCCTAATGTAAGAAATAGTACTGTTAAATATTGACTTACTTGATTTCTACCAGGTACTCCAGGGTAAATCCCATCTAAATATAGGACACCAAGGTTGTATGATGCATCTGGATTTCCCAATTCTTCAGCAATTAACCAGTGTTTGGCTGCTTTCCTGTAGTCTCTTTTAAAGTTGTGGTAATACCATCCCAATCCATTCACTGCCTGGGGCAAGCCCTGATGGAAGAAGAAGAGCAGCCTCAGGTCACACGTTTGATTCTGCTTTGGGTCACTTTTGAAACTAAAGGTTATAAAGGTTTGCTGACTTTTTTTCCTCACTACTCTTCCTCGTGGCCTCATATTTAGAGTGAGGAATAAGGCTACAGTGTTCTCTTATTTGTCTCAGCTGTGTCTGCATTCAGACTTTCACTTGTTGACAAGAACAAATTGTGACAGATTTTTCACCTGTTTCCTCTGCAAGTACAAAACAGGACACTTATTCTTGTGAACTCCCAGAACCCAGTTAGTAGGATTAGCAATCAGAAAACCCAGTTCACTTAAACTAGAACATTTCCTTAAGAATAAATAGAAAGCAATGAATACGGACCTTTTTAGTGCTGCTTTCAAATTGCATTTGATCAACATCACACAGATCTGCTTAAGATATTGCTACTTGCTATTACCAAATTGCGTCTTTGCATCAATAATTATGGATCAAGAGGAGAAAACCTTTTTGAGACAGTTTTTATTTTTATTGCAATGAGTCACCAGCTCCTTGCATAAACTGGTGGATCATATGGGGCTGGAAGTATGACAGCCTGTTATTAATTTACCCATTAGAAGGTAAAAGTAGTTAAACTTTTCAATAATTGTGGTGTTGTTTTTGAATAGAAAATGTGCTCTGGAGTCTCTGAGTTCAAGGACAGCAAGGAAATTGCTGTCGCTAAGATTCTTCCTGGATATCTGTTCCTCGGGTCCTGAGTCAAGGGAATTTTGATCACAGCATGAAAGCCACTCAGTTTATTCAAGCCTTTCCCAAACAGGTAGTAGAACAGGTAGTCTCTCCTGTTTCAAAAAAATCATAGAACAGGCACAGGGCTAGTCTCCCAGTTTGGGAGAATTTGGCTTTCGATATTCATGGTGAAGACACTGAAGAAGCAACAAGTATTTACACAGAATTATGGTAACAGGCGTTTTATATAAATCAGTTTACTATTATTAGCACCTGGCATAGGACTTCTACAATAAAATATTTATTGCATATTACCTTGGCTGCTGCTTTCTTCATCAATTCCAACGCAAGTTTCATATTCTTTTTCACACCTTGGCCCTAGGAAATGCATATGTGAAACAATCAAATGCAGGCTGATAAAAATTCACTTCTGCACATTCAAAATGACTTTTAACACTGATACTATTATTTACTAGGTGCCATTTGGCTTTAAACAGTTACAGCAAAACAAGCAGCTTTGTGTTCATCCCTCCTTCACAGCTTTATAAAATCTCAGTGATTCAGTCTAGGAACATTTATTTCATCAGTATATTCAAGTGATTTTTATGAGTAAATAATATCACAGATCCTTAATTTTTGGCACCTAAGCAAAAATGAATAGCATTCAAAGGGGCATAGGTTGCTCACGGTAAGAGCTCTCAGCTTTCCTGAAAAAGCATGTAATAGAGAGGAAATACACAGATATCATGTTTGTGATATAAATTAACTCCAAACACGGGTCAAACAGATCATGGGTGCTCAAAATTAACACAAGCAAAACTAAAGCAAGCATTTCGTAGAGAACAACCCCGCACTGTCAAAGGAATGGGTGAAAGACTTAAAGGTTCTTCACTGATATCTCTAACCTTCAGTGCTCTGTAGTGTTTTATGGGTGACAGCGCTCAGCTGATATACCTTATCTGACTCAGGTGGGTTGGTTATGCTTCAGTTTAGCCTCTGCTGTCTACTGCTTCTAGCAGGGAAAAACTGTCTGCAGAGACAGTTTAATTCCAAAAAAACCCCAAATCCCAGAGATCTAATAGAGGGCATTTTAAGAAAGGACCAAATTTTTACCTACATCTCTACACCAAGGCCTATGCCTACTAGCCAGTTGGATTTTTGAGGTGACAAGACATTAGGAAAAGTTAGGACTCACTAATTGGGTGGTATTTTGATCCTGAATCTGGCTCAGAACAAAGTGACTAAACTGCTCTTAACTAGCTCTTTTTAAAATTTTGTGCCTTTCTGATAAAAATCAACATTAGCTTCATGTCCATTGATTGATTTTCAGAGTAAATCTAAAAGCACTTGTACACAGTCTTCACTGCAGACAACTTCGAAACATCATGTCATAGGCATGATTATTTTGAAGTGAAAACACGAAACTTGACTTACCTTAAATAACACAATGGCATAATCATATATTAACACTGGATCTTCTGTTTCTATTGCACCCTTTGCATACCATTCTACTGCAGCTTCAGGATTTTTTGCCACTCCTTGTTGGCCCCAAAACAGCATCTGAGCCAACCGTTGCTAAAAGAAAACAACATAAGCAGTAATGTTATAAATGCTAGTATTGAAATGGAATTGCAGGAGCAGACTTCTTCAGCTGAGATGCATTTCAAATGTGTGAACAATATATAGTTATACGTCCTCAACAGTTCAAAAACGATTGGTTATCAGGAATATTCACAGCGCTTCCCAGTGGTGGAATGTACTGATATTAAATCTGGAGCAGGGATATTTTTACAGCTGTCAGCATCTGGATTGATTTAAGTGCAGAGATAAGTGATAAAGACAGATTTGATGCATCTTAAATGGCTCATTATTACACCTATTGCTGCTGGTCTCAGATAAGGAGCAGTAATTGCACTGTATCAAATACAAACTGAGGGAAAAGGATCAGAGAAGGAGGCTGCCAAGACTTGACAACTCTTCCCTTTTGCCTTGCATCATTGTTTTAGCTTTTCATGCTTACTGGATATTATCAGACAGAAACATAGGAAATTGTTCAAGCTCATAAAAAAGAAGCAATTCTGGGTAAAAAGAGAAAACATCTGTCTGTTTCACTCTCCCCCACAACTTTTCTACTAATCCTATAGATGTACATCCCTGACATGTGTCTAAAACCAAGAAAGAGGAATTTTATCACTTTATACCTGTGCAGCTGCATTTCCTCTTGTTGCTTCATGCTTTAACCACATAAAGACATCACCATTTTCTTTTGTTTGAGCTTTTAACAGTTCATCATCCATCAGTCTTATAGTTTCAACAAATGCCTGAAGAGTAGGTGAACCAAAAAAAAATTATTATGCAATGAATTTACACATCTGCTACCAAAATGAAAATGTTTTCCATTTCCTGCTTATCCCCAAAAATTCATGATCCATTCTGGATTTTAAAATTATCATCACTCCTCTGATGACCAGTCCATTAACTATTCTTACATTCAGTGTAAAAAATATTTACTACTTTGTTATAGTACAAAACTGTAAGTCCACTCTACATTGGAAAGGTACACCAAGACACCCCCAATCCATCTTTTAGTTTTACATACTGTTAACAATGACAAAGAAGTGCTTTTAAGCCTTTTAAGACTTTCTACTGGCTGGCAGAAAGCTTGATGAAGACCTGCCCCACAGAACTCTACGGTATGTCTGCTGATTTTTAATTCTTCAGCAATTAAAATCTCTCCATTTTCTGTACAATAGTAATTCTTCCTGATAAGCCAGGACTCTAGCACTAACCTACCTTGAGTATTCTTTACAGATCAAGTTGTGTTACCTCTTCTTTAGCAGCTCATCGTAAAATCATTTTATTGTAACTGTATCAGGTAACTATTTAACAATCAAGCAATTACATTTGATTATAGAAAATGTATAAGTATGGAGAGGATAATTCATCTCTTGCATAAACTTCATTATGTCTGACAGATAATTTGCTTAATAAACACATCCAATTATATTCATAATTAAAAATGTGAGTGAGGAATTAGGGCCCAAGAATAGCAACTGGACTTTGACGAAAGATAGGCATGTGGACAATTCTGAGGATTTGAGCCTAATTTTGATTTTGATTCCCCTGGTTAAGAAACAAAGTAATGATACCTACATATAATTTGAGGGATTTTTAAAAATCATCAAATCATAGAATGATTTGGGTTGGAAGGGACTTTTGAAAATCATTAGTCCAATACCTCTGCCGCTGTCAGAGGCATGAATCAGCTGATTTGTAAATCAAGACAAAAATGTTGTGGCCACACAATTAATATTAATATGTGAAAAATAATTTGCACAGAAGACAAATTCAGATACACTTATAACTCTTTTACCTGTTCCCCTTTTATATTGTGTTGATCCAGCGATGTCTTTATTGCAATATTACTGTAATAAGCATACGACAGCTCCAAATCAAGTGGATAGTTATTAATGCCTTGATAATGTTTATAGCCAAGATTCATCATAGCAAGTCTCTCATTCCCCTGAGCGCCAACCAAACTATACAGCAGTCCCTGACAAAAATCAACAGACATAAACAAGAGTGAATTCATTGCATTCATTGCACATCTCACAAGTTTAGCGCTTTTCAGGAGATTACAGGGAACCAGTTCATACTGGTAGCTGATATACTAGCTATACCATGTAAACATGATATACAGTTACAGAAAGAACAGCCCTAAAATAGTTAAAGTGTCTTATCTATGTATAGAAAGACTTGAAAGAAAAACTAGACTCTAAATATTTTTCAAGTATTGCAGTTATTCTGCCACCTCTAAGTGTGCAGCAATTTTTTAATGTCATTTTATTACATACTGTTTATACTCTTACACTTTTTATACCCAGCAGTGACTTAACTAGTCCACTGATTCCAAGTGGAGCTTTCACACTGAATTCAGTGCAAACATATGGAAGTTAATGAACAGCATTTGAGGATCTTACCCTAGGGATCTGACAGAAGTAGCACAGGACCTGTGGACTGATAGGATTTCAGCACAAATCTCCCTTGAGATACATGTTAATTGGTCTATGTACCACACATTTGCCCAAAACCATTTTCAGTACTACTATTATTTTTCACCTGCACAGATTTAAAAACAATAGTGTTCCATTTGTGCTGGATATTAAATTATTTCCTACACTATGTGAAGCAGATCCAATGATGAAATGACTCAGCCTCCATAATTACCACTAGGTGTACTCCCTAATTAGAGTATAAAAAAGGTTTTTGTCTAAGGTTTCTTGTGTTGGAGGAATTGTAGGTGAGCCTGGTCTCTGAATGGCCTCTCAGAGCTTCTTCCAATTTAGCGTTCTGTAACCACAACAGCCAGATCTGCTATTTTTTATGAGTGTTTTATATCACACTATTATATATATCACATTATTATATATACATATATAACATTATTATGAGTGTATTATATCACAATGAAATATCTGTTGGTAATTTTAGTGCTGCCCTCTTCCCCTGACAAATAAAAAAACCTTCCCTTTATTTGACCTTGAAATTGAATCGCATGGAAACATATCAGTTATTTGCAACCTGCCTAAAAGGTCAGAAGTTCACATACTCTGCAGCTGCTCAGCTGAAGCACAGTCACTTTTTTCCAAAAGAAAACTGTTCTACTTTGGTTACCCTTAATCATTTGACCATAATATACTTAGTGCCACATTTTTGCACACTGTAAAAAGGGACTTCTTTCCTGACTGTACTATGCACCTTTTTCCCTTTACGAAATTTGCCTGATGGAAGACTTTTTTCTTACCCATCTACAAATGACTGTGGGTGTCTGAAGGGCTATTACCTCATCCTTGCTCCACAATGACTTGGAAAAGCTGTACATTCTATGCTTTATGGTTCACTTTACCACCATTTTTAGGTCTTACTAGATCATTGCTTTCCTTGTTCTGGATGAGCAGGATAAAGATTCCAACCATCAAGACCTCATAAAGACATCACTACCATCAAGTTATTTACAAGTAGCTTTACAGGGGAATCCCTTCAACTACTGACTGGATACAGGGGGGGCCATTTCAATTTTTTTAATTCAACTGATCATAAATTCATTCCATTTCTAAATTGCCCTTAAAGGTAATTAGTTTCACAGACATAACCACACATATTAAATATACTACCTTTATATGATCCACAGACACACCGAGCCCTGTTTCAAATATAACTGCAAGAAAATAGGAAGCCTTATGATATCCACAACAACTGGAATCCATTAGGAGAGGGACAGAAGAGCCCATATTGCTGAGGCCATTGGCACTGGAGAGACCTTTCACAACCTTCTCAAATATCCTCCGGCCAACTTCTACAACTGTATCACTGCCATCTTCTAACACTAAAAATAAAATATAAGAGGCATAGTTATTGCAAGCGTTAAAATTAGGAATGGATTTCCCCTCCTTAAGTTAATGGGACTGAGACAGATTCTGTTATTTTTCATGCTGAATGGTATTCTCAATGCAGACAACAAAAATTCAACCAAAATACAAGGTATATTAAATAGGAAGGGTGAATAAAAATCCAAAAGACCGCCTCAAAGTAACTAACCACTAAAAGCATAGAGATATTTCTATGATTCCTTCTACCTAAAAAGCCATCCTTTCATCTGCAGCATATTGCAACACATAAGCTACATGACACTCCTAAGTTAGCTGATGTGAAAAAGCAATGTATAACACATGAACTGAGTCAAAGGATACTAACTTACATGACATATATTGTGGAGTTATTTAAGAACAATAAAAAAACCCCCATGATTACCATCTGGACTACTGAAGTCTATTTCTTGTAACAGTTTGAACAATGTGTGGTACTTTTCCCTGAGTTCTTTTCCCCACATGAAGGCATCGCATTTGGATATTTCTCCGTATTTGTGAATCATCTCCAAATAATAGTTTTCATAGTAACCTAGAGAAAACAATATATTTAAGACAAGAAAGATGACTTTATCGGCCTTGAAAACAAGTTTCTGGGAGGAAAATAGATGTTTCTAGGGTAAACTAAAAAGTCACAGACAAGATGAGCACATTCTTGACACACAGCAGTACTAAAAACTCCTACAGCTAGCATAGGCCATTTAAAAATACATTAAGATTTCTTCTTCCATATTCTGGTCACAATGCATGCAATCGACTGCTAATTAGAAACATAAGCTCGTTTTCAGCACACATTTGAGCTTCATTAACCTGTTAATTACTGACTGTTAGGCAACTGTGGCAGAAACGTTCCTGCAAAACTCAAGTATTTTTGGGAAAGGGCTTAAAATACATTTGCCTTTAGGGTCATTTTGAAAAAGAAAGGCAATTATATAGACTACATGTAAGCTTGAAAGTATTTCTTTGTCCCTTTAGGCATCTGTCTTATTAAATATCAAGATGATTAAAGTTTGTATTCCATGGTACTAAAGTATTTGCAGGGAAAAAAACACAGTTTTAGCTACCAGTAACAAAGCTAAACTCTTCAAATTTCATTTTTTTCTTGTCATGGCTGAATTAAGATTACTTTTGATGACTGATCTCCAGATTATTTTAAGAGGAAAGAAAACAGGTCTCCAAGGATGACATTTTAAAACTCCTGTGTCATAGATCAACACTTACAACTTCTGTGAGCTTTTTCTCCTTGCCTTACAATATATCTGTACTCATGAACTATTTCTTGAATGTCCATACATCTCTCGTAGTAGAGTTCAATTTGCTCCACTGTGTCTTTGTCATGAAGAGGATTAGAAATCTGTAAAAAGGCAAATGATGGATAAATGTATCTGTATCTGTTGTTGTCTATGCTCAGCTAGAAAGAAGCGTTGTGGGTAAATAACAAAAGGAAACAGATTATTCATTACAATCAGTTTATCTGGCACATCATGTGTCAGACAACCTGATGCTGGCCACAATAGACTATGGCTTTAAATAGTCATCATAATCCAAAAATCATGGATGAACTTCCAAAACTGACCAATCCCATGTGACTTTTACCACCAATTTTAACAAAACTATAGATTATCAAATGTGTCCAATACTGTATAATCAGAAACTCGCAACAAAACAATACTGAAAACAAGTCCTTATTAAACATAGATTTATGAACATTGCTTTACACACTCATGGCCCAAAGTATTACTGTTTAGAGTTTGAAGTGGCAACTAACATTGCTAATAAAGCTAATGTGCTCCCAGATACTATTATGCTTCATAGCTAGTTTATCACTTGGTAAGAAGTCCGGTTAAAAAAAATAAAATAGGGTCATAGTTGGCTGCTAATATTTAAACATTCTCAAACAGTGCTTTCACTTACCTGTTCTGTTTCCAACACATTGAGACGATAGTATTTCACAGGTCCAAAGAATGCTTCAATACCACTTACATATCCACTGCCTCCAAGAACAAAGTATCCAGCAGTGTCATCATAATAGAAATCTTCCCTAAAACTTGAGAACATAAAAGAGAAATAAGCTGACTATCCAGAGGCATTGTGAAAGAAAAGAAAGAACTTATTATCTCAGAATTTCTGTAACTGACACTCTTATACTCATTGCCAGGATCTTTTTCTCTGCTTATTTGTTTATTCTCAAAATCTACTCTATCATTTAGTGTGAAAAATTTTGGGAGTAAATTTAACAAATCCTTTGTCTACAAACATATCAAACCAGCAGGGTGTTTTATTTCTCTGACCTGTAAGTATCTTCTAATTTTTTATGCATCATTGCCCAACCTCAAAGATTTCAGTTCCACTTCTCCCTTGCACTTTTCTAAAATTGGTATATGAAAATTTATGTCCTACAGTTATTATTTACAGATTTTCAATTTCTGGTTTGTAAAGCACAGCAGAGAAGAAACAACACTGAAATCTGCCATGCTGTTTACTGCTATGTAGTTTCCTTACTAACAGTGGGGTTTTTAATTATTTACACAAGAAAGAGTCAATCTTAAATTATAGTGAAAGGGAACAATTAAAGATTCATTTTAAAAAATTATTTGGTTGCTTAGAATAGAGAAAGAATACTTCTGATAGCAGTTTTGCTCTCTAACTAAGCAAAGTAGGTAACAATTCCACTAGTGAAATCCTGGCTCTCTCACAGCAACAGCAAAACTTCACTTCAGTAAGGCCAAAACTTCATTCAAAGACTGATCCTAACGACATCGATCTGGTAATCAGTTTTTAGTGAGGGTTTTCAGACTCTAGTACTATATCATGCACTGTGTTAACTCAACCAACTCACGGCATTAAGAAAAACATTCAGCTCATGCCCAATGTAACCACAGTAATGCAAGCTAGTTTTGAAAGCATAGTGTGGAAAAAGACCACAGACGTTTTGAAAATCAACTGGAATCTCAATTACAAACTTGTGCTCTCCTTCTCCCATTTTCTGTATCTGAACACACACACATGTTCCTCCACAAAGGGGAAAATGCTGCTTACGTAAAAGATTGATGATGATATCTTTTCAAATTCTTCCCAACACTGCTTACTTCTATCTAAAAGAACATAGAATATTAATTATAATAAAAGAAATGTTACAGGGTACAATTATTACAGTCTCACGTTGCTCCAGGGGACGTTTAGATTGGATATTAGGAAAAATTTCCTCACTGAAAGGGTTGTCAAGCACTGGAACAGGCTGCCCCTGGAAGTGACGGAGTTCCCATCCCTGGAAGTGTTCAAGAAATGACTGCGTGCAGTACTTAGTGCTATGGTTTGGTTGACAAGGTGGTGTTTGGCCAAAGGTTGGACTCGATGATCCTGGAGGTCTTTTCCAACCTTAATGATTCTATAATTCTTGTCACTCAACAGACACAAATCCTTCACCTCAGGGATGTTCTCAGTCCACTCTCTGCCCAGCCTGTATTTGTGCTTGGGATTCCCCTGACCCAGGTGCCACACCTTGCACTTGTTGAACATCATAAGGTTCCCATGGGCCCATCTCTCAAGCCTGTCTGGGTCCCTTTGGATGGCATCCCTTTCCTCCAGTGTGTCAACCCCACCACACAGCTTGGTGTCATCAGAATGCTTGCTGAGAATGCACTCAATCCAACTCAGTCAATCAAAGCTGATTTCCCAAAGCTGGATGTCTGAACATCCCCTGACAGCTTCTAGTTTTAGATTTTTCATTCTTTTAGTATGTGAGCATGTACAATTTACAGTATTTCTCTCAGTCTCAGCTATTAATGAGCTTGTCAGAGGCATAATGACATAAGACTTATCTCAGCCTTGATCCTGTAATTCTGTAGCAAGCATACCTGCCCACCCTTGAAAGAGAGATCCAGTCGAAACCATTGCTTCAGAGGAAGGCTGAAGCTAGTTTTCACTGCAAGGTCATCACCCCTCATGAGATGCATCTGAATATGCACATAACCTGACAGAAATAAAGGAAGAAAAAGGAAATAAACACCACAGAAACATTAACAGTAAGAATGGGCTTCCTAATGTATTATTCCCAGTGAGTCTGTCCTCTTCATCCTCTTCATCTCCAACAGAAATCTAAGCACGCACCAAGTCATACATCAGCTCTCACAGAATCCCACAGACACACACTCCACATTTCAGTTACACACCTCGGGTACTAACGCTCAGCCTCCCACATGAAACCACAAAATGAAAGCCGACTGTCCGAGGGACAAACAGACTAAACATAAGGCAAACAGGGAGGCTCAAACATCAGAAAGCAGATGTGACTTGCAGTAAAAAGCAGAAAGGAACAGTAGACAATGGTATCCACTCAACACTGACTGGGGGCATGTGAGTGCAATGATCCAGTACAACATGACTCTACCCCCACCCTGCTTAGACCTGCAGACGCTAGACTCGTGGTCTGAGCTCTTAAGACCAGAACAGGCTATTATGATAGTCTAGTCTAACACTGAGAATAAAACTGGCTGCAAAACTTCTCCAAGCAAATCTCATAATAAATCTGGTAACTTCCCTTTTTGTTTGCTTTCAAAGAAAAGCATCCAGTTTCTAATGGATAAACTAATTATCTAGATTGGTTACAAGACAGAGAAAATGAAAACAGCAAAAATAACAGAGGAAAAGATCAGTTGTGAAACTTGCAAAGAAGGGAGGAAAAACATATTACAAGAAAGCCAGGTGTACGCATTTAAAACTCTGCATGCTTATTTCCTCTGTGAGCCTGCCAGCCAGCTCCCAGCTGTCTTCTGGCAGGAATATTGCAAGCATTGAGAGACTAAGATGGTCCTACTACCTCTTAACTTTTTTCTTGGTCAGGGAAACAGACTGGGATTCTTGAACACTGAAATGCAGGCAAGACCTTGAATCATTTTGTCTTTTTCTGAGGCTACTTCAAATTCTAAAAAAAAATTCATGTAGTATGTATATAGGAATTAAGAACAATTTAAAACAACAAATAAGAACAAAGTTTGTTCATTGAGGTAAGACTGTTTAATCCCAGTGTGTGTTCCTAGCCTGCAAGATTTAGTCTGTTCTCCAGATAAAGCAGATATTTCCTGAAGTCAGCCACGAATAGATGCTGTTCAACTATTTCTCAGTTTTCCCCTATTAATTTAGTAGCTACTCTCCTATTGAGACACTATAGTCAAAAAGAAGCATTTTTCAAGGAATCTGTTTTACAAAATATGTCTGATATTATATTTTTATAAATGTTATTCCTAGGCACTGATCTATAAAGACTGCATTAGACCCCTTCTGAAAGCCATTAATAATATCCCTTACCTTCCTCATTTAGAAATACAGCAGGAGTACCATACATTTCTTTCGAATCAATAAAATAGATTATACCACACAGATCCTTTTCACAGTGATGGAGTAGATATAGCCAGATTGAAACGGTGAACCTGAATGAGCAAAAGCAAACAAAAAATCCACTCCTGATGAAAACTCTCTCTCTATAGTTTGAAAAGCATGCATTTCACTTTAATTTAGCAAAACTTTCTCACACATGTAAGCTTCAGAACAGAACACATTCTCTGCAGTGAACACCTTCAGAACAACCACACTTAAGACTCTTGGACCTCTGATCTCTTATTAACTGCAGACTTTTGTGGTAATGACAGAAGAGAGTAAGGAAGCATTATCTAAACCAATTCTAGAATACTGGGTCAGAGCTACTTCCAGATCCCATATCAACAAGGAACTAAAACCACAACAGAGACATCTTGGAGCCAACCTCCCCCATGCAGGCTACAGTACAAAATCTCCAGATGCATGGTCTTGTCATCAAGATTGTTGAAGCCAGTAACAACTTCTGTGTCTTCTACACTAACAGCAAACTGTGAAAGTGTGCTTGGAGTAACAGTTAAAAATTAATCCAATCTGTGGATAGTACAGATAGCTATGAATAACTGTCACAGAGATATCACAGGATAAATAAAGGTAGAGCCTTTGCAAACTATAGAGCAGTGCAAAATAAAACCTCACAAACTTATAAATGTCTATACAAAGCTGGTTGAGGCCCTAAAAGCTGAACTTATACCACAATATCTAATTTTAAGGAGTTCCTCTGTGCCAGACTAAGTCTGCTTCCATGCTTTTAACAGAAATTTGATCACTCATTTCTGTAACATTGCCATAGCAGTTGGGCTGATGCTGAATGCCTTTGAAAACTGAACCTCCAATGTACAACTCAGCAAAGCACTACAATTATTATAATATCTGATAAAATAGTTCACTTTTCTTACTGACTTTTAGAAGGAGATACTCAGCTTTTGCATTTCTTAATTAATTAATAAAGGTCAATATTTCTTTATAATACTTTAGCACTGGTTGAGCTTGTATTGTTTCTCTCTTAAGAAATTCCTTAACATAAGTACTTTTTATTATTTCCTAAACTAAACCAATGTTGATCTGAAAGCCTAGCCTGTTCTCTTGCTTTAAACAAATATAAGGGTGATTAGGTTTTCCCTAACAGAAAGTACACTTTAAATAGCTAATATCACCTTTTCCACCAGAGATGATACGTGGGTGAAGTAGAAAGGTTTGTAAATCACAACCACTTGTATATTGATTGTTACGACCTACAGGCATAAGTGCTTCCAGAAATACTGCTCATGCTCATGTATCGCTCTTTTTACCTTCCATCTCTGCCAATATAGCAAACTCAAATGCTGCAGTCTCCATTTAATCCTTGATTGCCAGGCTGAGACCATATCTGTTCTGGACACATTTCCTGGGACAGAGTTTGGAACAACGCTGACTCATTTCACATCCCCCATTGCTGCAGAATGACAAACAGCATGAGTAGTCCCTTACAGTCCCAGCCTATCCTTGCTGCAGGCTGTCCACTGGTAGTCACCTCAAATGACAGTTGTCTACCTCCAGCTCTCTTTCTCTACAAATCCCTGACTTAACCCAAACAAGTAACTTTAGTTAGATCCATCTGCTTCTATTGACCTTTTGGTGCAGTGGGGAACCACTGGTCACATACAGAGAACTGAAGAAAAACTCTCTTCCTCTTCCTTAACAGAGCTATGCCAGGCTGTCACGCAACCACAACACGTACTGGAGACATCACTTGAAGGAAAAAACTGTGTGGATCAGGTAAAGAGCTTCATAAATTCATGCCATGTATTCTCAGCCAGAGCTTGAGCACCTCAGTGCCAGAAGCTGAATGCAACTGTGTTGGTGAAAAAAGGGCAGCAGGTCGTCACCCATCCTGAAGAAACCAGGAGCTACAAATTGCTCTGTAGTTATGGCTTCAGAGCTATAGTTTGAGGGTTAGTAATTTGCATGCAACCTGTGCTCTCTGGCAAGACATCTTCAGCACTCTTCCCGTGCTCACAGGTCAAATGCAAACCAGCAGGCAAGTTCCAGTTCCTGCAGTCATTTCCTACTTCTGTAATAATGTTGCCACGGTAAGAGCATCTGGTGGAAGGGAGGTATATTTATGTATTTCTTTTCCTCTAAAGTTGCAAAATATGACTGAAGAGTTGTGACAGTTTTGGGAAGGGGAAGAAGAGCAGAGCAAGATGATTTTTTAAGAGCAATTCCTCTCTAACTGAATAGTGTGCAGGGGCTAAGGACTTTTACTCCTGTCTAAGTAGGAGAGTTTACACAACGATGGTGGAAGGAAATAGAGTAAGCTCAAGCTGGAAGACTTATTTAGGCAGAGGATTCTGTCGCTAAGGGCTTGTCAGCTCCAAAATAAACTAGAGTGTGAATTCATAGGGATAAAGCTGCTCCATGCTGCTTGCCCTTGCAAGAAACCTTACTCTGTACTTGGTCTGCAAAAAATGTTACAAATGCAGATCTGTTTGTAGTGCAGAAAACCCCAGGCTAGCTAGTCCTAAGAAAGCAGTCTGATCATGACAGCTAACTCACCCTCCTAACTGTGCCTAGCCCACTCAGTTATACCCACTACTGGCTTCTCTTGCATAGCACCACACAGACACGTACTCTAAGTACCTTTCTGAGGATCAGCTTAATCCAGTCCAAAACTCAGATCAAAAGTAATTAACTAGATTAGTTTTGCACCTTTTCTCAAATTAGTAGGCATTATTCCTTTAACTTGTGGTGTAGCCCAAGATTTTAAGTACATTCTATAGCCTTCAATAATCAACTACAGCCCAGTTCATTTATCTGCCTATACTTACATGGGATAATCAATCTGATGTTGTCTGGCTGTCTCAAGTTCTCTGTTTTCAAATTGTTCAAATTTCTTCACAATTCCTGTTTTTTCCCCACTGGAAGCATATATAAATTCAAGAATCTGGACCCCATCTGCAAAATACAATCTTTCTTAATCTGCCAGACAAAAAGCATTGATAACCAATTAATTAGCTCACACTCCTACAGTCAAACATTTAAATCACAGATTCAAGGAATGACGTCCACTGACATCAGTGGGTTTTGACTGAAGTTGCTTGAATTCACTTAGAAAACAGAAGACCATACTGCTACAAATCTCCAGGCTTTCTGTGATGAAACAAGCTGAAGGGCTCGATGTCTTCAGTCACTTGCAAGGGTAATCTCACAGTTATGAAGTTTACATGTTCAACAATGTTTCCCAAGTAAACCATCCTAGGTAACATTTACTACTTACTATCGGCAGTCACTTTTTAACAGCTTATTTGTGTTCTTTGTGCCACGCTAATTTCCTTGGGAAAAAAAAAAGACATTACACCTACCACTTTCATGAGGGCACTGAGGTATCCTGTTTGCTCGGAGCATCCACAAATAGTCAGCACCCCACTGAAGACAAACTTTGTGGTCCTTATATGGCCGTTCAAAAGGTGGAACTGCCTCTAAAAATGTGTAATTCTTGGCAACTGCAGCCTGGTAGTCTTCATTCTGTCCATCATCATAGTTGCTAGCTGATTTGTGACTAATCCATGCATACAATATCACACTATGCACTATTATTGAGTTTCTGATGATATAATCATCTCTGTAAACCATGATGCTCGGAAATTTCAAGTGTACTTGTCGCGTTCTGCTCGCGTAAAGGTTCTTCTCAACCTTCCATCTCCTTCTATACACTGGTACACCAGTCCTGAACTCGGAGGAGGCTACTGCTTCCAAATTGACAATACAAGGCTTAGAACATAAATACTGAACTGACACCTCAGAATTGTTAAGAACTTTCTTTTCTAAAATGTTTAAATGGATAAAGTCCACATAATCCATGTTTTTCTCAAACTGTGGATTAACTGCTGTTGTCTGTAATGTCTCCTTTCCAAAGGACGGCACAAAATTCTGGAAAAAAAAAACCAAAACACAAGCATGTTAGCCAGAGAATCATGTTATCCAGAGTATTTAAGTTTACACGATTACTCATATACTCACAGCAGTAACAGAACATTGCACAAGCAGAAGGTTTATATAGCATACTTTAACTCCAAAATATGAGGTTTCTTTCACGCAGCAAGTAGATATGGATTACTGGAGAGCTACCATCAAGATTTTAAGGAAAACAACTTCCCTACATCAAGTTCTCAAAGTTATACATGCCTCTACAAACAAACTGTATTTACAGGGTGTATCCTTCAGCCCTTACGCAAGTGGAATCCGGTCTAAGATAGCGGCTTACACGTCATGCTATTTACACATGCTCCTAGGATCAGGCCTAAAGAGTGTACTCTAAAGCATACCGGCATATATTCATCACATAATTGTTCACTAGTATTGCCACTGCTTCATGTTTCAGTATCTTCTTAAAGAGTTAGCTCATTTTGTTACCTGTCATCCAGGTACCTGAAGGGCAGAATAACAACCAAGGCAGCTCACAATGGTTTCCTGAGAATGAATTCATATAATGTTTAAGGGCTTATTTTTGAAATGTTCCTATCCTAAAGATGGACTTGGAAATCTGAGCAGCAAGAACAGCGGGCTGCATTTGCTCAGCTTTTGCTCTCCACAGCTATGTACACTCTAATACACTTTGAGAGCGAGTGCTTGGACACACACCAGAATTATCCTCCATGCTGAAGTTCTTGTCTCTAAGACTTCAAACAGCTCCTTTTCTTTCTGCCCTGCAGTCGGCATCCGGCTTGATGCACTGCCAAGGATATCGGGGATTACTCAGCTCAGAGGGCCAGCCACCAGCATGGCACTTCTGCCAGGTCCCTTGGTCTGTCTAAAATCGGAATTGCCACTTAGAATCATCAAGGAAGCTGGTTGTCAAGATTGCTCAACATGAGATCTGTCTTGGATAACTTTTAACTTTGCTAAGCTCAAACAAATCAAATTGAAATCTACATATCTTGGATTGACAGCTTTTTCACTGTGATTTTCAAAGTATTTAAAAGCTTAGGACTAGTAATTAGTACATTTCTAATCACAGAAATTCTGTGCTGTGCACTTGAAAGACAAGACTTTGCCTGTGATCCAATATAGGGATCAGTAAAAGTCCCTAATGATAAACTATTTTGCTTTTTATTTCCTAAGAACTTGTTGACAGTCCTTGAGAGCTACACTTAAAAAACATCAAGTCAGTAAGACCTGGAAAGATGTAAATACTAGGAAAAGTCAGGACTAGGTTTGGCTATACTACTTCTGTGTTCCTATAGATGAGGATTTTGGATTTAACCATGTGATCAAAAGCTGTTTTCCCCCCAGTTCCCTGCCTTATAAAGGCATAAAACAGCTCCAGGATTGTGAGTGGAACACAACTGTGCATAGAGGCGAGTAATTTACTTCAAGACCTTGACTTTTTTTAGGGCAGACATTGGAAGACATAACGGAATGGGGGGACTTTGGGATGAGAAAGCTAGATATAATTGCTGGTAGATGGGTGGTCTAGATCATTAAATTTATTTAGTGATCCAAGATATTTCTGAATTTGTCACTTAAACCATTTTCCATAAGAGCGACCAAATGCTCTTTATCTCCTTGTGTCTGACAAGACACCTGAAGTGAGAAGGGCAGTGATGTTGAACACCGTTAAACATATGTAAGCACTAAGACATGCACTTTGAACAAATAAAATGCTACAAAAATGCAAAACACTCCACAATGTCAGTATTTAGACTTTCTTCAATAGGTACTCTTGTCAGTGACAGCCTTCCTCTGTGCCTCATTTCCCACTCTGCAGAATGAATATTGTAAAAATGACATGTACAGAATGGGTTGAAAAAGGAATAGCAATAGGAGGTGGGTGTCCATTGAAACACATATGGAATATGCACAAATACTGAGATGAAAGTTGACGAGAGAACCTTGATTTTAATACTAATTTGAGTATCCTTCAGAGCTCGGCTTGACAAAGATACCATTCTTTTAAATTGCCTATACAATTTTTCTTTGGTTATAGATATCTTTAAAAGCATTAAAAGCATATAGCAGCAGCAACGAATTATCCTAAACATCTTGTAGTTGATGGTTATAATTCACATTTCTTGATCTTACAGTAAAGAGTATTTGTAAACAGCTTAATCCTTGTGATACGGAGGCTGTGTCATGAGAACGACGGTAATATATTATGAAAGCAATGCCATGTGGTTGTCAGAAAATGTAAAAGTCTACCAGGTAGACACTACAAAGCATTGTGGTACCACTGTGTGCTTACCACACACACACGTTTACTGTCAAAATACACAGAGCCAGGTCAGGTTTATCCAATACAGAGATATGGGAACTGGTCACCAGAAGTGGTGGACAGCTTGGGTCTGGCACAGTTCACTAACAAAGATGCAGCAGTGTACAAATATGTCCATCTGATTTCTAGTGAATGACAGAAATTTTGTGGTGGGGATCCCAAGGCAGGAAGCTCTGCAATCCAAAGCCTGTTCCTTGTAGAACAATTTCTATGATGTTCCTTAGGAGTGCTTAAGCACAATGCACCATGACTGCTGATACATAAGGTTAGCTTCAGCCCTGCTGGTCTTAGTGCTCTTCCCTTAGTGCCTGTTCTGACAAATGACACCCAAAGAGTTACTCAAGAGACTTTACTTTGTATTCTTTGGTCCCTGGGTATTATCTGAGGCATCTGCTGCCAAAAGGCATGGAGCATACTTGGGTCTGCTCTTACACCCCCCTAATAAGAGGCTCACCCAGTAAAGAGCATGGAGCAAAGGACCCTGAGCAACTCGACACCACTGGAGCTGTGGCAGAAACTGCAGACTATGAACTCCTAGACCATGGCTGAGTCTCTGTCACCGCTTGGTCGCCTCTACGCACTGCTCCCTGGTGCAACGCATAGTGTGCTCATTGCTTAAATGTTCCTCCTAGCGTGTCCCTCCCTGCTGTATCAACACAAGGCAGAGTTAATTATACATCACCTCTGACTACATCAAGCAAGGATGTAAAATTACATTAAACATTGAGCATGATCAGGAGACTTAAATATAAAAGTTTCCCAGTACAGTAAAGAGTCCAGCTACGCTGATTCAAAATTTTACCATAAACTAGGCAGAGTTCAACAAGACAGGCATAAACCCTTTGTTGTGTGGGGTAACTTATCCACAAAAGCTGTAAAGGCTTTTTTCTTTACTTAAATCCCGCTGAATCTGAATGAATTAGTCCAAGTCATCCCACCAGATCTTGGGATAAAAGTCACTGTGGGAGGCAATCACAATAGGTGTTAGGAAACTGAACATCTTCAGATAGACAAAAGATAGAGAAACCATTCTTCCACTTTCTGGAGTCAGATCTCAGCAGGACCCTCCACGAGTTTACCCCTACAGAGATTCCACATAACCCTATGAAACTGCACGTTTGCACAAGCCTGAAGATAATCACAGTCCTTCACCTGTGAAAGCCTGACACGTCATGCTACATTTTAAGATGCGTGAAAAGAAGACAAGACAAAAAGGGGTGTTGATCTATTGCTCTCGATCAGCACCAATATGGTACAGGAACACAAAGACTTTAACCAGAGCTTGTGTTTAGCAGAATAAAATACAAAAAAGCAGCTCAATAGATGCCCCTAAAACGCTGCTGTTTCCGTAAGCCATGCAGCCTTCCGTGCAGCACCATGCTCAGCCGTTCACCTGTAAGCAGATGTCAAACACATCCTCCTTCTTTCCACACCAGAAATTTAACGTCACCCAGGACAGAAAGCTTTTTAACACCTGGATGTGACGACCCGGCACTCCCCAGCTGGATAAGGTCCTGGGGGCCAGGCCGGGCAGTGGCGGGGTCGGCTCGGAGGGGCCGCCCGGCTCTCTCTGCGCCCCGCGCCTCCCGGACAGCGGCCCCGGCTCCCCCTGCGCCAACAACCCGCGGCCCCGCACGGCCCGACCCGCCGCGACCCCGCGCTGGGCCGGGCGCGGGGCAGGTGCGGGGCAGGCGGCACTCACCGTGAGGAGAAGGAGCAGCAGCGAAGGGGGGCGGCGGGGCTGGGCTGGGGTCCGCATGCTGCTACTGCTGCTGCCGCCGCGGTGCCCAGCGGGTCCGGGAGTGCGAGGCCAACCCGGCGACAAGGATGCGGCAGATCCGGCTTCCTGGAGGAGGGGCCGCCGCCCGGGCAGGGCAGTGCGGGGCCCCGCGCCGCAGGTGCGGAGGGGCGGGCCGGGCCCAGCCCCAGCGGAGCTGCGCTGCTTCCCGGTGCCCCCGCGCAGCCCCGTCCGGCAGGCGCCGGGCGGTGTCCCGGCAGCGCCGCGGCCGCCCGCCCTCCCGGCGGCTCCGCGGCGGTCCCCGCGCTCCTCCCCGCCCTGGCGCCTCGGCGTTGCGCTGCCAGCGCGGCCGCGGCCCGGGGGAGCTCGGCGGTCCCGCCGGCGGGCGGGGCAGCCTTAGGGCGGGGCGGCGGGGCCGGTGCTCATCGCTCCGGGCGGCCCGGGCCGCGGGGACAGCGGCACCGCCACCTTGCCCGCACTGCGCCCCTCCCGCCGCGCGGGGGCGCTGCCCCGGCCCGGCCCCGCTCCGTCCCGCGTGTCCCGGAAGGGCTGCGCGCCGTGACCGCCGGGCCATGGCGGGGCTGTCCCGCACCCTCGGCATCTTCGGCGCCTTCGCCGCCGTGGTGGCAGCCGCCTTCTACCCCATTTACTTCCGGCCGCTGCTGCTGCCGGAGGAGTACAGTGAGTCCTGCGCGGGGGGAGCGGGCCAGGCCGGGCCGCGGGCTGGGGAGTGCTGGGGCTGCCGCTCGGGGAGTGGGTCCCGAGGGCTTTCTGCTCGCCTAGGATGTACCTAAAAACGAAATAATAACCCTCGCAGTACTCTCGTTTCAAGTTATTGGCCAGCGCGTGATTAAAAACAGCCTTCAGCTGCTGTAGAGGATTGAGGTGCAGCTAAAGAAGCTGAGATCTGAGGGCTGGATCACTTCTTCGAGGAAGGGCTGAGAGAGTTGGGGTTGCTCAGCCTGGAAAAATGAAAGCTACGGGGAGACCTTATAGCAGCATTTCAACACTTGAAGAGGGCTTATAAGAAAGATGAGGGCAGAGTTTTGAGTAGGGCCTGTTGCAGTAGGACAAGGGATGATGGTTTTAAACTAAAAGAGAGTAAATTCAGAGCAGATAAATGGAAGATGTTTCTTATTGTGAAGGTGGTGAAACACTCGAATAGGTTGCCCAAAGAGCTGGTAAATGCCCCATCCCTAGAGACACTGAAGGTCAGGTTGGACAGGGCTCTGAGCAACTTAATCTCGCTGAAGATGCCCCGATCATTGCAGTGGGGTTGGACCAGGTGATCTTTACAGGTCCCTTCCAACTCAAACTATTCAATGATTCTGTAAGCTGTTCGAGTTTTGTTCTCCAGCTGCAATTGAAAATCTAAATGAACAGGTTTTTTACTGGTTGTGATGATTTGCTAGAGCTGATCTCAGTCTACAGAGCCTCTAAAACTGATTCCCGAGGAAAACCCCGCTCTCCTGCCAGAAACTTGACAAAAACCGCAGCTGACTTTATCCAGGGAACAGTAGGAGGAGCACCTGTTATTCCTCAATTCATGTGAAATACCACCCAAGGAAACAGGAAAGTTCTGGTGGAACCAGCCTTGCCTCCTTGCTTTAAGTTTTATGAAACTAAGCAAAATGTTGGTGATAACTTGTAGATGCATGTGGTTAATCTGCCAAGACAACAGAGGAAGAAGAAAAAAAAAAAAAAAAGGAAAAGGCTAACAAATTTATTGATTTTATGGGAGCGGCTTTGGGTTTGCACCAAAACTGAAATAAAATTTTACTTGCAAAGAAGTTTTTATTGAAGGAAGCTATGCCTTTAAAAAAACCTTATTATTAGTTCATGTTTGCTTAAGCTGTACTTTCCAAAAATATTATACGTATGTCTCAGCATTAAGGAAAGAATAGAACTAATAGACCACTTCCTCCTTTGCCTTTGTGAATTACATGAACAGATGTTCCTTAGTAGGTTAGGGATTTTTAAATCTCTATTTAGGAAATAAAATGAGTGATGCACAGTTAGTGAGTGTGTAAACTTGCAATTTGATACCTGATTCTGAACTTTATTTCTTGCATGCTGCTCAAACTCTCCTCTGATCTCACCTTTATTCCTTTCCTATGTGTTTCTCTTGATGGTCATTGCTGCAGTATGAGAGAGGCACATGCATTCATTATCATAATGCTTTAGGCAAGAACGTGAAATTTCACTATTGTGGTACTTGAGTGGAAGTATTTAATCTTTGGGGTACAAAGGATTTTTCAGAGACAGTCTGATAAGCTGTATGACGACTTCTATAGAAGCTCCCACCCTCTATTGGCTTGATCTGTGGGTGAATACTCAATATTTCTGTGTTTTGGCATGCTGGGTCCCAAAAGTTGGACGTTTTCATTAGCATGAAAACATGGTAATCCTGCAAAAGGCAAGAATGGATTTTAGTTTTCTGGAGTGACATTCAACTATGTAAACAAGAAATGCTGTCTTTTTTTTCTTCAATCTTGTTTTTCTTGTGTGTCTCCCGAATTCTGCACAAAGGAGGTACATTGATATTCAGGAAGAAGACTTTTCTGCACAGCTCTCACACATCTTCTGAGGAGTTCCTAGCCGTTTAACAAATCAAACGGAAAGTACTTGGAAAAACTGAATGTAATCAAATCGTTAATATGAACCTTAAATTGTGCACAGAGGAGTTTGACCTAATTTCATACAGAAATGTTATAATTTTGTAGGTTTTTAGCACCTCATTTTGTGGCCTTGAAGTTTCTAATATTTTCCTGTCTGTAGCTAGCTTTAAGAATGACTGTTTCCTCATATGAAACACGTAGTTTAGTGGCAGTGATGAAACTTCGAGGCCTTGAGCACAGACCTTTTCCTCGTGAATTAATTGAGACATTTGACAGCTGCTGTCATTCATTTGGGGCATTTTCACAGGTTTTGTGATTATCTAAATTGTGAGACTTGTCCCTTTCCCTACCCTGTGAGGTGCCTGTCCCTCTCATCAAGACTGGGTCTTCCTCATCATCCTTTTTCTGGCTTACCTGTTTTCCAAGTTGTTTACAGGCCCCACACCAGTCTCCCTGTTGACTGTTTAACGTCTTATGTGTGTATTTCTCCCCTGTTACTTCTCTGCGCTGATTTCCTTGCCTGACCAGTTGACAAATCTTTCTGTTCAACCCAAGTGTGTTCCTGGACCTCTCAGACTGATTCCTGTTTTGGTTCCTGCCTCTCTTCTAATCTTAGCTTCCACTTAAAATTAAATATCTTTCTCCTCCATGTCCTACAGTAAGTCTCAATCCTTGTCCATATCTATTCTGTTCTTCCTGTCTGGGTTTTGTACCTTTTCCTTAGAAATGAGTTTCTTGAGATTTTGTCTGCTAAAACTGAATGGAATTACCACGCTCAGTGAACAGAGTTGGAGAAGCTGGATATGCCTCTAGTGCCTGTCCCCTTGAAAGGAGAATTAGCTACGCTGATATTCCTGCTAGTCTCTAGTAATATTAGCCTTGTACCTAGACAGCCTGATAACATGTAGTGGCAGTGCATTCCCAGTGGGATAGGATGTTGGAAAATTTTGGTTTTAAGGTGAGCTTAGTTCTGAGCTTCCTCTGAGAATGTGCACCCTACAGTTTTTTAAGGGCTTCAGAAGTTCAGTGGTGTGGGCAAAAGGCTAATCCAGCTGAGCTTTGATTTACTGCTTCAGATTACCACAGTGGTGAAGAGCTTAACTGGAAGTGAAAGAAAAGGAGGGACATTTAAGAAGAGAAAATAGTATAGTTTTCTCAATTTCTCTTCTTGGAAATGGTTTAATCTTTTGAAGAAAAAAGAAAAGCCTGAGACAGGCCCCATCTATGGAAAAATATCCCTCTGATACTGAAATTTACAATGTTTACAAGCAGTAATTTCAGAGGTGCTATCATGAAATCTACTTGCAAGATATTTCAGGACCTGGAAGATGTCATTCTGGAAAGAAAAAAGTATTTTTAATAGTTTCATGTTAAGCAAATGAATGATAGCTTCTAAAAGTACTAGTTATTCCTGAAGTGTTGGGATCATGGCAGGTATTTTGGCATTTTTTATTTAACAGTAGTCATTGTTTTAAGATGTTTATCTTCTTGTTTGTAGTCTTTCAAAATAGACTAGCTGTTAGTTTCTTAGTAAAGTAAGAAAGAATACTACATTTGCATTGTGTAGGTGGATACTTGGCAGAATTTTACTGTGTAGCATCCGGAATTAATAAAATTTTCAAGATCATTTGATTGGGTGCAATCAAGGTATCTGGTATTTTCTTTTTTTTTAACAGTGTCCTTTCTGTTCTGTTTTCCAGAGAAAGAACAATCAATAAACCGAGCTGGTATTGTTCAAGAGGATATTCAGCCTGCAGGTATACTTGATTCATGTGTTTACATTGATTGTTTGAAAGACCTTCTTGAAGTGAGGCCTGAATATTTATGTGGATTTAAGCAATACAGTGAAGACTACCTTCAAAGAAAATCTATATAATAAACTTGCCATGAAATCATTTTTTCAGGCTAATTCTTCACTGGAAAATTATGGTTTTAATGAAACTTGTTTTAAATTGTCATAACTGGCCAAATAAGTTGCAAAATTTCTGTTATCTTCACACTTTGTTAAATAGATGCCAGTTTCCATTTCTGATCCAGCTCAGAGCAAACCAGAACCATGGGTGGGCTGAGCTGCAGCTCAGAACATTATTGCACCCTAGTTTTGTGGAATACTGCTTTACAGCTCAGCTGAAACAGTTTATGAGCACTTTGGCAGTGCCTTCCAGCCTCATGGGTGCATGGGCCGTGCAGAAATCCACTACACATAATGGAAAATTTGGAATGCTGTGCTAATAGCTTTTTGATCTCTACTGTTGCTGATGGAAGGTGTAGAAAAGCATATGAGGGAGATAAAATTCAAGTAGGCAGACTATCCTTGATAGTTCATTGTTTCATAATGGTAAATGGAAGGGCTGTTCATTATGCAAGGTTGGCACTTCTCGATTAAAGACATGAGAGTGCTTGTCGTGATGAAACAGAGGATATTAAAGGATAATTCATTCCTATTTTTGAAAAAGCCTAACACCAGCAGCAGGACAAAATCAAATAGGATTAAAACCATGTCCTTATTACTCATATCAGTTAAATCATGAGTGCAGGACTTACTTTCCAGGGAAGTGGTGAAATGCTGAAGAGTAGTAGGAAGCACAAGTCTGGTAAACCTGTCTATTTTACCAACCATTCCAGTGGACTGGACTGGCTCATTTATCCAAGATATAGTCACTTGATGAGGAGTTCTCCTCAGTGTGACTGTTTCATCTAAATTTAGCTGCTGACGAGAAGTTACGAGATCCATTAGTGGAAAATTGAATCTAGAAAAATTTAAGTGCAAGGTGCAATTCTAGATGATTGATCCAACAATATTAGAACACTTTATCTATGAGTGTGATAGATTTTTCCATTATCTGAAGCTTAAGATCAAGATGAGGTTGTCTTTTATGTATTTTTGCAAGCTTAAGCAGAGTTGCAAGTTAAGTGCAGAAATTGTTGGATTCTTTTATTGTTTAATACACAAGAGTGGATTTTATTTTTTTTTCTCCAATAGTCTAATTATGAACTGCTGATTGATTTGTAGGGTTAAAAGTGTGGTCTGATCCATTTGGAAGAAAGTAATGTTGGCGGCTGTGCGTGTTACAAAACTGAAGATGGACATCTTCAGCTGTTTCTTCTGCCGCTGAAGTGTGTCTTTGGGTGTCGCTGGAGAAGAATTCTGAGTATGCTCTGAGGGCACGTGAGGAGCAACAAAGGCTACTCGTTGGAATCCCAAGAGATAAAAACATCCTAGTTTTGACAGAGGATGCTGCTGCGTAGCTCACAGACTGTTAGAGAGCTGAATGGTTATTGAGTGTAGAAATGAAATACTTATTTCCTCGAGAAAAGGGAAAAGGATTATTTTAAAATCTGTAGACACTTATAGAATAAATTATGAATAGAGTAAATCATGCTGCAGTTTCCTCCCTAGTTTGAGATTTACTTTCTGTGGTTTTATTTTGAAAGTGTGGTAGAAGGGTATAATGGGAGAGATCAGTGCAGAAAATGCAACATGGTACATGTAAATTTGTACATTAAAATTTTTAAACCAATGAGTGCTTTTTTTTTCATTTGTTTTGCAAGTGGATGTGGGAGGTACCTTGGCCACCTGGCAGGTGTCTCTCTGGCCATTCTTCTTACCCCTACTCCTCAAAACGGCAGGGGGAGTAAACAGGATGACAAAAGGCATGAGTCCAGATAAACACAAGGACATTGTTTACCAGTTACTTTTGCAGGCAAAGCAGTCTCAACTTGGTGAAAATTATTGTAGTTTATTGCCAATTAAAATAGATTTGGATAGTGAAGAGCAAAAATTAAACCAACATCTTCCCACTTCCTCCCTTTTTTCAGGCTCAACTTCACTTCTGATTCCATTTTCCTCTCCTGAGTCTCTGGAGTGGTGGATGGGGGAGTTGCAGTCAGTTCTTAACAGTTCTTCTGTTCCTTACTCCTCCCCTTTTTTTCCAGTGCCTGTGCTGACTTTTCACGAGCTGAAATTCCTCCAGGAAATGCCCAGCTGCTGTGGTGTGGATATCTCCTCCAACATGGTCTTCCCTATGGGCTGCAAGGGTCTAATTTCTCCGGTGCCTAGAGCACCTCCTCCCCTGCATTCTTTTTTGATTCTGGTGTTCACCTGCTGTTCCTCACTTATTTCCCTTCATTCCGCTGCTTGTCAGATGTTTTGTCAGATGCTGTGGCCAGCAGGGGGCAACTTCTATAGCCCACCTTCTGTGCTGCTGAAATCTGGACCGATACACCTGATACAGGAGATCAACCAAGTGCTGGGGTTGAAAAGCAGATGCTTGAAAGAATATTTTTCAAAAAGCACTTTTTCATGGTGAGTATAATGATCATTAGAAGAAGTGAGTAAAGGATTGCCTCTGTTGAAAATCTTCACCCAAATTGGGTGTCTGTCTAATAATAGGTTCTGAATAAACTATGTGTTTTGAGATTTCAGAAAAAAATAGTCTTTGACCTATATAACCTATATATGGGCACTGGAACAGGCTCCCCAGGGAAGTGGGCACAACACCAAACCTGACAGAGTTCAGGAAGTGTTTGGACAATACTCTCGGGTACATGGTGTGACTCTTGGGGTGTCCTGTGCTGGACTAGGAGTTGGACTCGGTGATCCTTGTGTGTCCCTCCCAACTCAGGATATTCTATGATTCTATGGTTACAGAATAACATAGCATATTGTTCTTGAGTACAGGTCAGGTAGCATGTATGTTTAGCCATTTTTAGCCATTTTTTTCTGAATTAATTTTAGCACTGCATAAATGATACACAGCATTTTAAAGACCATTGCAGGATCCTAAATGTTTTGAAGAATGTATGCACAGTGAGTGTTATTTCTAAAGTTAGAAGATGTTAGTTTGTAATTTTGTTTTGGACACCACGCTTTTATTGGGACAACAGACGAGCGACTCAATGTTTACAGGGTCCATTTCCAAATTGCCATTCTGTTACTTGCTATTCCATTTCTACATGTCGTTGTCATTACTCTCCCACTCAGACAAACCTTTCTTCCTCTGAGTTTATGTTTTTATTTAGTCTTCTATTATCACTAAGTGTTAGGATATTTTGAGTTTGCTTGCTGGGACAATGTGGCCATATTTGATTCCTTTGACTTCCTGGGTGATTTTTCCTGATGATTGGAGCCAGAGTGAGTGCACACATTCACTGAAGGGACCATAGATTGGTTTGGGTTGGAAGGCATCTGAAAGATCACCTAGTTCCAACCCCCTGTTATGAGCTGGGACACCTTCTACTAGACCAGGTTGCTCGAGGCACCATCCAACTTGGCCTTTAACACTCAGACAGTTGCAGCACAGTTGTTTAATCCAAAATATCTCCTAATTAAAATAAAGCATTGCTTAAATGCACCTACTCCATCTGTCACATGAGCTGCAAAACAAAGAGTTTTAGGAGACAGTGGGAATTGTTCAATAATGTTGCATGTCTCTTGGTAACACAAATACTTAAAAACATCATGGTAGTGTGGAACAATTAACTAAATCACTTGGGGTTAATGTTGTAACAAAGAATATGAAATTAGTTATTTTGGAGTTACAAGATAAGACAGTCTCTGCTGCTTGTTTACTTTGTGAGTCTGGATCTTGCCTAGAAAAATGATAGATGGTTTCAGAACAGTGACTCTTGGTGGCAGGTGCAGGGCCTTTTGTCTTCATATTACTTAAATGTTGTAAAACATTTGAGTACCTGGACTCCTTTATCTAGGTTTATAGAACTGTACATGTCTGTTGGTCATGATCTCTAGTTCATTCTGGTCCAGAAAAGCTTGATAAGTTTTGTAATTGCCAGTAATTGCCTGTAACAGCCGTTCATATCTGTTGAGTACTACTGAAGTGAATCTAAACTCTGAAAATGGTGTACATTGCTTTTAATGATCATCACTTCCTACTCGCTGTGATCCACCTAATAAAGCAGGCTGATTGGCCATGGCTTTAAAGTGTTAGGGTAGTGAATATCCTTTTCAAAGCTTTGATGTTTTATCTGGATAAAGCTGTTAAGTCAACAAGGAATGTACCGCAATAATTATCCAGAATTTACACTGACATTTTCTGAGTGTTCTGGCATTTGCCAGACTTTAGACCCAATTCTCATGTGGTAAATCCTAGTCCTGCAGCTGGCTTTGAGACAATGCTTTGTTCTGCTCGTGGATGCTGGGCATAAGCCTCTCCTTGTCCTAGCTACCCAGTGCCAGGTGAAGTTCAGAACAACAAATTGTGCTCTCTTACTCTGGAATAAAGAGTTTTTTGCCACTTTTGTAGCCTTCAACAACTATTATTTTTCAACACAATCACGCAAAGATGTATTTATAATTATACATAATTTATGTAATTGTTAGTAATTGGGAGGGCCTGGGCCTGCCTTTTGCAGAGGAACTAGGTTTGGTAATTTTCATCAACCTGTTCTGATTGTTCTGACAGAAAGGTTGGGACAAAACATTTGATAAAAATGCCTTCTTAGAATATTTTTAAAGCAGTTATACCTATTCTGTAATATAAATGCATTTTGCTTATTTATTCTACCTGGATCATGAACAACAAATATAAGCTCAGCCTTTGCAAGACTGAAGAAAAGTTTTAAACAGTGCTTTGACATCTGAACAGAAACTAGTTTTACTAAATTTAGGCCTGTGTTTGTCTGCTGATGTTTTGAAATTATTAAAACTTGTTCCATAAAGAGAAAATCTGCCATTTTGGTCTCAACATAGCTTAGTTGTGAAGCCCTATAGACTGTTAATGATGCAATGAAACCCTCAAGTACAAACACTGCCTAAGGAGTAAATACAGCAACAGATACTGACAAATTGTCAGATTATACATGAGCAAGAAGGAATAACCTCAATAATAAATAATATTCAGCAAGAGAAATCTCATGGGATTCTGAAAAATCGAATGGGGTTTTTCTTGATGAATACTCTACATATTTATTGAGATTATTCCAAATGATGAGAGGAGACTTTTTAATCAGTAATACTGAAAGCACATCAAATAGCCTCCAGTTATCATCAATTTTACTCTATGTATACCGTTCTACAAAAAATAGTCCAGAAAAAGAAGCCGTTCTTGTGATTTGCTGTTTGATAAACCGAAATAAAGCATGTGTTCTCCCTTCTTTTAGTCTGGCAATAATTAACTATCCTTTTCTCAGTACTGTGTACCCTCCTACTGACCTTCATGTTAACATGCAGACACAGCAGTAAATGAAAAGCTGTATTGGCTTTTTGAACATAAAAAGTATGTTTGCTAGTGGAAGGAAATTATTTTCCAGCTTCTGAGAAAGTCCTGCAGAATATACACTGTTTCTATGTGCACAATGTATAACAGGAGAGAGCAAAAAACAAAGTTCAGGTCAAAGCATAGTACCCTATGATCTGAGGTCTCTTTGTGCATAGTGCAGACTGTGGGCCTTGCAAGAAAAATGGTGCAGTGTTTAAGACACTGTCTTGGAAAAAAGGACTGTTGTAGTCAGTCCTATACTCCACCACGCTGTTGTATGGCAGCAGGTAAGTAATTTAGCCTTTGAGCTTCAGTACCATCTGTAAAATAGCCATAGTACTCCCCTTCTTTGCAATTGAAGGTAAATACAGGAGTGTGAGCTTTTCTGATCCTCTAGAAAACATTTTTGGTTTTTTGTCTGGGAAGTTTTATTTATGGTTAGGAACAATTGGTCTGGATTTGTGTGAGAATCATGTGTTTTAGTTCCAAGAACTTAAAAGGTTTTGAAGAATCTTTTCCAAAAGAAAACAAGTGAAATTTCCCAGCAGTTTATTATGTTCTGAGTATGGAAGTTTTTTATTCTGCGAGTCAAACAGAAAACTCATCTGCTTTTCACAATACTAATATTTTTTAAGAAGATCTCCAAATTTGAGTATAAACTTCTAGTTGAAATTCAACCCAACATGAATGTTACTACAGCTGTACAAAAAAGCAGAGAATTGATCAGCTTTTGTTGCTGGACCAGGTGACTCAGCAATTTCCATTATTTAGACTCACTATTTCCCATTTCTTCTGTAACAATGGGTCCTCCCTTATGACCTTGGCATACCAAAAGAAAAATAACTGAAGGCCTTTTTTGAGAGCTACAGGTACTGAGCAGGCTGGGGGGTGAGGAAGAACTGGAGATACTGCAGGGAAGAATGTTCTTCCTGTAGCACTGGAGAAACACTTGGAGGTAGAGTGCTGGATATGAAGAGGAGACAGGGCATTTTGGTCAGTTAAATGGGAGCATGAGGGACATAGGACATAATTCCATTGGATTATAGCCTTCAGAGGCTCTGCTGCTCACACAGCAGATTAAGATGCCTCTTTCCCTCTTTTCAGTTTTCTCCCCAGCAGTTTGGAGGTTACCCTTTCTAAAGAAAGTTCCTAGGCAAGACAAAGGTTATCATGAGCAGAGAGCATCTAAGGAGGAATTATGTACCTGTCCTTTTCTCTAGCCTACCTCGAGAGGCCAGATATCATAGAATGACTTGTATTGGAAGGGACCTCATGCTGAAAAGTAACTGTCAGGCTCCAGGTCACAGACAAAGGTGTCTCTTTTGCTATCAGCTTCTTCCCATGATTCAGAAAGGTGAGTATCAGCAATACCAGTCAGGGTAGAGGAGGAAGGAGTTCCTGTTGCTTCAGCAGAAATTCCTGTAGGAGGAGTTCTCAGCAACCCATTCACTCCCTGAGCACTGGCTCAGGCACAGTTTAGGAATATATTCCACTGTGAATGAAGAGAAACCACTGTGGATATTAACCAGAAGTATTTGCTCCCCTGTCTATTATATACAACTTTTGGGGTGCCAGCAATTGTAGCAGGCCAGCATTGGATCTGTAACTCCTCCCATCTACAGATATGAGGAAGGTTCATTGAAGAACTGGAACTTGTGCCATTTATTTCTGGCTGAACAACACCATTAGGAGTCCTCTGAAGCCTGGAAAGCAGGTAATCTTAGTAAAAGAATTTTTGCTCTCTGCCTGTAGCTTCTACTGAAATCTCTGTTCCCCTGGTTCTTCCTGTGGTCATCTTGTGAGTGGCTAACATGGGCTTGCTGAATGTTCCATATAACAAAGAATTTCTTGTAGTTCAGTCCAAAGTCCCGTGTCCCTCCCAAAAACCTTTGGGTATTTCTTCTCCCTGAATTTTCTGTGTGTTTTAAACATCACTTGTGTGATTTTGTAGCCTCTGCTACTGGCCTGTCACTCTCTGCCTCTGGATTAGAGCAACAATGTCAGCAGCACCCTTAAAGGAAGCAGCCTGTGAGGAACTGTGAGGATATGAGGGAGGCATTGCCATACATGAAGTCTGGCAATCAATCCTATAATATGTCTCAGAATTTCTCCTGGTTCCTTTCAGCTGACAAGCTTTTGGTTCATTGCAAAAACTCTTGTTATTATTCCTTATTGCATTTAGCAGTTAAATTTTGTCCCATAGCTACCATTCCAGCTATTCTTTTGCTCTGACATTGCCTTCCAAGTTGTTTAATCAGAACATTTCATTAGGATACTGCAATTTCTGTGCCAATTGTGTTAAATTTGTCCTGGGACAGTTCTTTGAGGAATGCCACCAGTAATATCCCTCCAGGCCAATGACGTCCCATTTGTCATTTCCGCTTTAGCTACTTCCGTGCTTGTCTTACAGTTCTTGCAGCTCCCAATTGTTTCCCATGTGACATCATTCCAATGCTTTGCTAAAGTCCAGAGAGAATATATTCCTTGAAGTTTTGTCATGTTGACAGGCTGGTTGCCTGATTAGGTAGAATGATTAATACAATGGGAATTAGTACCGTGGGAATTTTCATTTCTGTCCCCACTTTTCATTATGTCACAATTTGCCATGATTCTTGGGTGCTTTTCTGGGAAGAGGAACAAATAGACAGATGTTTTCCAAAGAAGTGCCTGGACATTCTCATATTCCTTCTGTCTGAATGCATCATGATGCATATAAAATTAAAGACTGTCTATTAGAAGTACCTAAATGTTGCAAGAGTGACCTGCCTCTCCAGCCCAGGCAGGAAGGAGAGGTTTTTGCTGCTATCAGTTTCTTTCAAAAGCTCAGAAGTTCATATTCATCCTGTCTTTTGTCATTGATTATTGACTCACAAGAACTAGTCTTGGCTAACTGAAAATTGCCATAAACAGTACAAAACCACAAAGCTGGTTTTATTTAGTCAGAAAAAACATTACTCATCAAACTTGGAGAAGAGGAAAAGCAGTGAGCAAGCCCAACTGACAAAATGTGGTTAAATGAATTGTCACATATGCAGTCACCAGCAAAAGTATTTAAGGGGGTGAAAAGAATTTACACCTGGTTCTGGTTTCCACAGATCACTGGTTGCCTATTGCTTAGAAAGGCTCCTGACAAGGCAGACATGACAGCCAGATAATGACTGCTTTGAAGAACATAAGGAGTTTCCCTTTGCCTCAATCCTTAAGAATCATAGAAGAGAGACAGGTAATGGTAAAAATACAGTATTTCAATTGTGCCAATCATTTGAATAATATTGATGGCTCGTTGTGATTCATTTGTGAACTGCTGCATCCTTTGGGAACTCCTTGTATTATGATTTGCATGCTCTGTTGGATCCTAGAAATTTTAAAACTGTCTTATTTCATCCCATTTAATTCCTTATTTACAGTCAGTCACTTTGCCCCACCCTTTTCCAGTAATCTTCCCGTGACGCCATGGTCTAGCTAAAGTTCTGATCACCTCTGAGTCTCAGAAGAGCAAAAGATACTTTGTTCCTGGTACTTTCTGTCTTCCAAGATAAAGTAAGTCACAAGTGTGTGTGACCCTCTGTTGAAGCTATCATGAATCTTCACAACCAGTTCCTAATTCTAGCCCTAAATCTATGGAAGATTTCTCATCTAGATCATTTTTGCTATTACATTTGCAGGCAGACAGCTCCAGCACCAGAATTGTCCATGTTAAGTGTTCTGCTGGTAGAACAGAAGTGTAAAAACACAAATTCAGTTTCATTACAAAGAGACATTTAAGACTGCCTTGTTTAGGAACATGGCTCTTGGGGCAAATATCTACAAAAATTATGAGGCTTTTACCACTTAATTCTGTGAGGATTCAGCAATTATGTCTCCTCTTCAGGTTTTGAGATAAATCCTAGGAAATATTGTAGTTCCTACTTACAGTATAGCAGTCTTCTTCACTCATGGTCTATCTGTCCTGAAATAGATTCCAAGCAGGGTTTTCTTATCCCAACTATCTGAAAATTACTTCTGGCATTTTCAAGACTGCATTCTGGGTGAATAGCCACCTTTGTGTATGAAACAGTTTATGAAATCATATCTCTGCTATATACAAGAAGAATTACAATATTCTTGTCTGCTTTGCTAATGTTACCTGGATGGGAATAGAAGTTGTACCCTCTGTTCTCTAGTGCTAGTTAATGTGTTGACTATTTTGTTACTATTAAACTTCTCTTTCAGAAACAAGGCAGGGGACAGCTCTTGAAATTATCTGTGTATTCTAAGTGTGTATTCTTTACAGTCAGCTTCATATGAGTATTTCTGTGTTGAATGCTAGCTGTTATGTTGAAAGTCTTTCTCATAATTCTACAATCTTGTATCATTGTACAAACATTGATACACAGTGATACTTTATATAAAATAAGGAAGGGCCCTATCCACATATATTTGCAGATACTGGGCATCTGAGGAATTATTATGTTTAGTACAACATTGTTCTGTGTCTTTGCTGTTGTAGAAAGTGACAGGGAAATTTTGAGAGGAATTATGCATATATCCTTGCCTCAAAGAAAGTGAAAGTGTAATGCCACAAGTCTGCCCTGAGTGTTAAACATCTGCCCAGTGTTTTTCCACTGTGCTTGCATTTCATTAATCACAAGGGTCATCAATAATCTTTGCCGGGACTATGTTAATTCTACCTGAATCCCTAATCCCAAATCTGAAGTAGAAGCAGTCTTTCCATTGTTCCTTCAACGATGTGCTGTCTCAAAAGCAGTGGTATCACAAAATCACAGATTATATACTGGAAATGACAGTTGGGGGTCATTTAGTGCAGTTCTCTGCTGGAAGCAGGGCTAACCCCAGAGTCAGATCAGGGTGCTAAGGATTATGTGGTGTGAAGGTGTCTCAGGAATATGTGCTGTCTTGTAGCTAGTCCCTCAAGCTTGGATGAGTCAGTACAGAAGATCATCACCTCTGGGAGCACTGCAGAATCAGTACCTACTTGTCTGAAGTGTAGGTGGAAATATCATTGTGTGTTTTGGTGCAAAGCTCATTAGACTGTACCATGGACTGTGGTATTGATAATCTCTGGACTTAACACTGGAGAAAAAACATCCTTACAGTGGTTATAGGGTTCACCTTTGTCCCTTTGCTGTTAGTTAGATGACATAATCAAAAAATGCTAGACTTTAAACTTCTTTTCTCTCTTGAGGGCACCAACAGTGAGATCTACATGTGAGTGACTGAATTCATCTGTCTTGCCAGGAGGCTCTATTCGGCCTGCAGTATTTTTAAGGAAGTAGAAGGTCATGGTGAAGTGACCTCAGTCTTTACGTGGGCCCGGCCTGGTCAAAGGACACTCCTAGAGAGCTCGATTTGCTTTTCTTACCACAGATGAGGGAGTGGTCTCCTAATGAGAGTATGGATGGAACAGGCTTTCGAAGAGGTGTTTGCAGAGAGGAGGTGAGGAGGTATTTCTGAGTGAATTGGTCAGCCATACTCCCTTTTGAAGCCTCATTGGCAGGAGGGCTTTGGCAACTGGAAGGCAGCCATGCAGTGGGGCATGAGTGGTAGCCACACCTGTCTCCGCCCAGCAAAGCAAGAGCCTGCTTTGTCCAAGCTCACCAGCAAAGGAATGGGGGCTGCTCAGCCCAGCCCAGTCCTGGACAAGAAGAGAACCATTCCTCCAATACACCTTAAACAGTCCATACTGTCTATTGGTCTTTAGCCTAGGCACTATTTCTCTTTCTCTAAGGGAGGGCTGAAACCTCTCTACACAAGATCTTTACAAACAGTCGTCTCCCATTTCCCTTGGGCCAGAAATCATTTCAGATGTGCCAGCTGGGACTCGGCCCCTGGGCTGATTCCAGCACCTCTGCCTAGTTTTATGTCAAAGTGAGCTGGCTGATCCCGTGGGACGTTACAGTGTGCCCTGATGCAGGTGGTGCTTGGGAAGGTGCTACCGGACTTCTGCAAAGAGGTGGAAAGTGACAGTGGCATAGCTGAGTGGTGGCCAAGCAGTGATTTCCAGTTCCTGATGTTTATTTCCTGGTGAGTGAGTGGCATGTTTAAGAATATTTTTAAATCTCATGGTGGTGTGATATACTAGCTGCTTTGCCTATTTCTTTTGTGTTGAATTTTAGAATATCTGTGACTAAGGGTATAGTTACTCCTGCACCTCAGAAGAACCCTCAAAACAGAGACTAATCAGCTGGATAATTTCCTACTCCTAAGTGTCTTAATGTAGGACAAAACTTCTCTTTTGGTATTTTCTGTGCTGCTTGTTTTCCAGTGAAACAAATTTCCTTTTGATATGAACTACCTGATTCAGTCTCTAGGGAACTCTGTCTTTGTATTCTTCTTGTGCATTATTATTAAACAAAAAACAAACAAACAAAAAAACCCAAACCAACCAGTAGCCTCAGCGATCGCAACTGAAGAATGCAGACTTTGTTCCCAGGGAGAAGGTAAAAGGGAAGAAAAATTGTGTTTAGTTCTATAACCAAAAAAATTCTTCCAGAGGAGAACAGTGCTAAATTTTCCCCTTCGAAGATATTGTATGTAACTAACATAATTAATTATAGAATTATTCACATCCAGGAATAAGGATGTTTTATTCAATTTCTTTTACAAAAGGGAAAAAAAGGATTCTCAGTCTGTCAAATGCAATGTAAGTAACATTTAAAGATAGTTTCTGAACACTGATAATGGAGGAGAGAGTGGGGAGTTATGGAATAAGGAGGATTGTCTCATGCACAGCGATGGCAACAAGTAAAAGAAAGACTGAATGGCTTATTTGCAGTTGTGGCCATAACTTTCTGTTAAAATCTCATCTATATTCAAAACTCTTGCCAAACATTTGCTTTTGCCAGTTTCTGGATTATTTATCAGTTTAAATTGACATAGTAAGCTTTGGACCCATGATGTAAGTCAGATGTCTAAATCTGGCATTGCGTAGAGTGGGTTTTCCCAGCCTAGTAAGCCAGAACTCAGCCTGTCAAAGGTGTCTGCCATGAGGGACTAGAATGAAGTCTGACTCTTATCTGTGGAGCCTGCTTTTGAGAGTAGTACTACTCTGTGGCTGTTAAAATGGGCTGGCATACTTTTGGTGTCTTTCTTCAGCAGGGTTGCCTCTTTCTCAACTATCTGTTTATGGCTCCTTTTCTAGCAGCTTCCTAGTGACCAGCCTCTCTTGTTGCTGTCCTCTCAGCACAACAGGGTTGAAGCTTTGCTGTGGGGGTGGCTGCTCGGGGAGCTAAATGCTGTGCATTCTCACTGGAGAGAGGAATCCTGAGCTATGGGAGTTACATTTCTTTGGATGAGTCTTCATGCATGGAGGGTTGTGCGTGAATTCGCAAGCCCAGGCAGAGGTGACACCTGTTTTCTCAAGTGTAAATTCTGGCCCCTCTTCCATTACTCAGTTTTTTATAAACTGAAGAACTAAAGTAGTCTCAAGTTGTGCTACTTGTCCCATGCAGCTCAATTGCTGGGGAAGTCAGGTCTGCTTAGCTACAGGAATCCCAAAACACCTGCCCTTGAGGAAACTAGCTTGCACTGCCAGCTGTTCTGGGCACTGCCTGTAGTCCACGTCTCTGTGCACTGTCACAGGGGACAACTTTTGTGATCATTTTCAGAGTAGTGCATGTGCTTTATGAAATCTTGTGTATGACCCATCACTTGGTATACCAGGATGTCTAGAGCTACTAATGATGATTTCTGTCCTTGTCTGCTATAGAAATGATATGTTTAAATGTAGTCATAATTGCTTCTCAGATTTACCACCTGTGTTGAATGATCCTCAGTGGGGATGCTGTTCCTTCTTCTCCTTTACAGTCTATTCCCTGCCGTGGCTGGTTTATTCTCACAGAGTTTCCTGTGTAACTAGGGTCATAGTTACCTTTGATAGTCATCTCCTCAAAACAGATGGTTGCAGCTCTACTTCCTGAAGATAATATTTGGCTCTGCTTGCTGAAGGGGATGGTTCACCATTCTCTGTTGTGGTGTGACAATAAATCCTCTCTGAACTTTCATGCCTGGGCAGAGATAGACATGCTGATAGTCCTGTCTCTGCTTGGAATCTACAAGACCCAGAAGTCCTTTGAGTAGTAGGCTTCTGTGTCTTGCAGAAAATATAGTTGCATACTGAGTATCTGCCTAAGCAAACTGCCGGGTCTCCACATGACTTTCAGGGTCATGTGGAGAGAGCATGGCTGGGTGTAAGACTGTAAGATCTCCTGGTGAGTCAGCTTGCAGGTGTATTGGGTTACCTGGTGGGCAGCTTGCTGCCAGGATATTTGATGGCCTTTCTCTTGGCTGCAGCTTTTCTCTTGACACATCTGATTGAACTTGCAACCATCGTGGGAGGTTGTGGGGCAGAGGGATGTTACAGTACTAGCGCAGGTGCTGCCCTCAAAGAACATGATGAGAGTGAGGCATGTGCTGAAAGCAAGAAATCCAACAAGTCTTCCTACCTGGGGTAGAGTAAAAGGTCTCTTCAAGTCAGCCCAAACTTTACATTTTCACTCTAGACATTAGCCTGTTCCCTGAAGGAATAGACCCACTTTGTAAGGATGGATGCACTCCATGTAGTGAAGAAAAGTATAATGTCAACAGGCCTTTAGGGTATCTGACTTGCTATTTAGTAAACAAATACTTATTTAAAAAAGCCCTAAGATGGCATGGTAACCTTCTGATGACCTTGCTGAGCTGTAATACATATGGCTGCTTTGTGACAAGGGTTCTGCAGGCTGCTATTTTATAGCATTAATTTACCTCGGCTCACTTCAGAACAAAGGAAGGCATATTTATTTAATCTTTCATGGTTAACAAGGCAATGTTACTGAACAGGCTGCCCTAGTATTTCCTTTGAAAATAATGCATTTTTCTCTTTGGTCATAAACAAGTCATAACCCTATTTCTGCCATGCTAATAATCAGTTTCAGGCTCCAGTTTGGCAGAGTACTTACATGCTTACTGAAATGCTACTGTCAGTAGCACTTACGCATCTGTTTAAAGCTAGATTTGAGAACCTGAGAATTCCACTGAATCGGGGCCCCAGTGGTAATGCTTTTAATTGCAGTGTAAATCCAAGTCTTCTCATTGACCAGCAGATGGGGCAAGTAGGCCTCCTTACAGTTATCGTCAAGATTTTTTTTTCTTTTTTTGAATGCAAAGTTAAAATGTAGCTGTCGTTGGCTCTTAGTTCAACAATCTAGTTTGAAGGCTCTTTACCTTTGTACTGTAAGGGTAAATTATGTGCTTTGACGTAACTGGACTATTTTCTTTACAAACATGTGTCGTAAACAATTGTCCTGTTCCTTGAAATTCTGAGATTTAAAATTATGTTCCTTTCTTTACACAGGAATGAAAACAAATCTTTTGAAGGTTTTGTTGTGCAAAGATATGGAAATGCGTGTTCCCTCCCCAAAACTAGCCAATAGTTAGATGTTTACAACACTCACGCGGATGCAAGGGATCCAAGTTTTAGTCCCTGGTAATCTTCCATGTGCCTGAAGAGTGCACTAACGACAAGATCACCTTATTGCTTTTGGGTCATTTTCTTCAACTCCCTCCTGCAAAAGCTGTTGTCACTTTCATACATTTATTGGGGCACCAGACTTGTACAGATTACATGAGTGGCCAACGTTGCTGGCCACATTTGCTTTCTGCCCATGTTTCTTACTTGCTGTTAACTCTTAATATGATGTACTTATCAAAAGAGAGGGTGATCCTCAAAATAAGTCAGTCACTGAATACTGTCCTTTCTAAGGAGTAAAAGCTTATTCTTGAACACATAGGAACATAGAGCCCTCAGGTTCCTGTTAGCCACAATCACACTTCTCTATGTTGTTTATCACATCAGCTCCTTAAATGTGATCTGCTTTGTCCTCACTCCTTGGAGCTCAGCTTGGTAGTGTGAATCCCGGAGCTGGCTGTGTTCTTACACACAATGGGGTGCAGGTGCAAGACCCATTTTTTGCCTTACACTGAGGCAAACAACTCCTCAGGTGCAAAGCCCAGTGATGATGGGGAGCTTCTGCTTTTCATATAGACCAGACATAATGGCTTGTCTATTTGGGTGTATCTTACCCTTATGGAAGCAGCTTCCATCGTTCAGCCTTGAATAAAAAGTAACAATTCATCTATCTTGTTTTAGAGTGGGGCAAGCTTCCTGAGATAGCTGGGTGGAGGGGTGAAGAAACCTGTATCTATACCAAACTATCCATGCAAATACATCAGGTTAACATAAAAGAAACCAGCTTGGCTAAAGATATAAAAAAAACCCCAACCCCCAAAACCAACAAACCCCACGTCTTTCTCCTCAAATTTTCAAAAACTGAAATGGGGGAATAGATGTGAGCCTACCTTCTCAGATATGTAGAGTGCCTCAGCTGCTGGACTTTAGTTTAACACAGGGGTTTGTGTGTGTCACCATCTGTCATTATTTGTTTGTGATATTCAAAACTTCTCTGGGTGAAAGGGACCACTGAGGAATTTCTGGCTGGATTAGCATGACTTTGTGCTCTTTTTTGAAGCTGTTACATGGTTAACTAAGGGAGGTAATACTGAGTGCAGAGGGGGTTACTAGGTTGAAGCTGGTGTAAACTGAGAGCAGCTCCTTTGCAGACAATAAAAGTAACCAGATTTTGTAGGTCTCTAACCTGGTAAGTCTGGCTCACCTTCTCCAAAAGTACATTATACAGAATCTAGGCATTACCTTAACCTATTCCATATTTTGGAAGAGCAATGTGTGTTATCTATCACAAAGGTTCCTCCAGCTTCTCTCTCTTTTGCAGCTTTGTGACGCCCTCAGACCTCATCTCTAACACTTCCTCCTACGTGGTGAGCAGAATGATTCAGACCGTACTTCTTGCACCCAGATTCCTACAGCCTGCCTCAGTCCTGCTTTTTTTTTACTTTCCATTCAGTCTGCTGACAGTCCTACAGCAAAAATTCCTTTGGCTCCTGCCATATCTACCTTTGCCTTTAATGTTTTTACTGGCTCACTGTGTTTTGAGCGAAACGTAAATTTCTCAGTGCATTTGCAGCCAGTGTTTGCATTTTGTTCATTTGGTGTGTCTTGACTCTCCAGCATCCTCTGACTTCACCCCTATCCTCGTAGTCTTCCTCTATTTATAATTTTCTTCATGTCCTTCCCTGTTCCCAAAGAGATGTTCTTGTCACAAGCTGAGCAATGTTACGAGCTCTTAAAGCCCCTACTTTCCCTTTACTCCTGACCTTCCAGGAAGAGCTGGCCATTTTTCTCTCAATTTTCTGCTTTGTGTATGGAAAGAACTGCTTTATAAGAAACATGCTGCTCCTTGAGTAGGTATAAAACATGGCTGAGACTGCACAGGCTTCTCAGAAACATGGGTTCTGACACAAATGCCTCATGAGGCAGCTGGAAACACCTACAGCATGCGGTGGTTTGGAGTAAGCCAACTGTTCAGTGACATGCTGGCCTCTGAGGAAAGCTATGCATGCTCTTCGCCAGAGGTATCTCAGGAGGACTGGGAGCCTGTCTGCTATTTGGCTCCTCACAGACAGCAGATGTTCCACGAGAAGGTGAAACATGCAATAAATGACTGCATTTACTTGAAGCAAATCAGAGCTAAAGCAAAGGCAGTGGTCCAGCCAAGTGTGTTTACTGCTGTGAAAATGCCTTTGTGCTGATGCAGCATCTTTCGCCCAAAATCCCTGAACATTTGGAAAGTGTTAACAAAAGTAGGCTAATGTCAGTGTTTACAGATCTATTTGAGCCAGGTTTTTGCTGCCTCTTTTGGATGCTGCCATCCATATGGCAAACACTGAGTTTGGTACTGCTGTGGCTACTTGGCTGTGCATTTCCTTAGCTGCATAGATGGTTTCTGCAGCTTTTGTTGAGTTGGTGCTGATGCAGCTACATTGGTCAAGGGACCTGAGCAGGGTAGCTCAGGTAGATACACATGAGCTGTGGTCACTTTAGTGGAAAAATAAATTTGTCCTATTTTTAGGAGGGAAAAAAATCTATGACCCGAACTGAAGACAAAAGACAAGTCCCAGAGATACATTTCTCTTTTGTACTGCTGCTTCTGAGGGGGAGAAATGGGAAAAGTGAAATACTGAGTAGATTATCATTAGTGAAAATAGGTTCAGGCTAGCTTGTGCCATGTCTACCTACTGAGTGAATGTTCAGATGATGTCTGAATGTTCAGATAATCTCTAATGCAGGGAAATGTCCAGTGACACAGAAGAGAGAGAAGTAGTCTCTTCATGGGTGTGCATACTTTCCTCGTGGACCAGCAGATACATCTTTGGATACTTATTTTGAGATCCAGAGGTCACTTGTTAGTCTGCAGTGGCATACAGAAAAGGACTGTATTTTTAGCCAATAGAAGGGTGTTAATGCAAGGATTTCATGTTCTTTTTCTAGTAGGGAACACGCTGCCAAATAAATATCACCTGGTTCAGAGTATGTGCCAGGGGTTTGGCGATGAGTTAGGAGCTCACAGAACTGCAAAGCCCTGAGCACTTTCCAGCAGAGCCCTGGAGACTGATAGCTCCAGGATGACTGGAGGATGGTTCTTCCCCACCAAACTACCCCTGGCAATTGTGGTGGCTGGTTCCTCCCCAAAGGTCTGGTGGTCCTCTCAACATACGAAAGGGGGTAATCTCTGAAAATTCTTGGAATGGATAATCAGTAGATGTCCTTCTAACTTGCTCACATTTTACTGAGAAACTCTTGCTGTCCCCTTGTCCTTTGGTCAGCTCACTCTTGGTGGTTTTCTGTGGACATTTCCCTGAAATGACCTTGCTAGAACCAAAGTGAAACAGAAGGCACTACCCCTGTTCTGCTCTGAGTCCCTTAACTAGAAAATGTTTTCAATCTGTAGAGAGGGCTTTTTCTTCTCTCTTTGGTTCTCTCTGCTCCTTGGCTGCCCACAGTGACAGCCATAACTGCTTGATTTGAGGGAAGCTTTGCATGTGCAATGAGTGGCTCCTTCTGCTAACAATTTGTTCTCTGGGAGCCCGTTGCCACACAGTAAAAATAAATTTCACTGTTTAGTACTTTCCTGTTTTGTTTTTCCCCTGCTGCTGGCAGTGAGTTGACCTACCCTGTTTTGGTTTTCAAATTTGTCTTTCTTTGTCCTTCTTATATGAGACAAAATCACAAGATTAAATTAACAAGGATGCATTACTGATGTGTACTTTTTTTAGTTATCCTGTGTTGCACTAAAGTTCTGCATAAAATGGGGAAAAAAATGCAGATTACATTCTGGAACAATATTCAGTTTGGTTTTCGGATGAGGAAGAAGACAATCTCATTTCAAAAAGTCTAATGGTGTGTGCTGAGTAGATATAGTCTCCATGTAAAAAGCCTTTTTCAGCCATCCTGCAATGTAAACTCAGTCTTTTTATAAACAGTCTTCATTTGGCTCATTCCATCCATGTATGCTGCTAGAGTGACCAGGATGTTTAGCACATCAGACCTAGCTTCACAGGGGTGAATGTAGGTACTGGAAGTTCTCCAGTTGTAGTAGTATGCATGCCCCTGCAACCTCTAGCTCAGAGTAGGGTAAATATTTAGAGTGGCTGAGCCCAATCTGGGCTCTGTGCTGTTTTAACTAGATTATTCCTGCCTACTTTAAAGCCAGCTTAGGCATTTATCCACTACACCAGAATCTCTGGGGAGTATGTGTACCCCTAATTGGGTATGATGAAGGCCACAGTCATGTTTTCCATGGTTCCAAGCCTGATGCTTAGAACACTTGAAGTTGTTTTTACTCTGTGAATGTGACTGCATGTGGATTTTAATACACAGAAAAACATACTATGACCAACTAATGAAGTCAATAGAGTGGTTACATTTGTCTACTTTCTCAGAAATTGTCATCATTCCTGTCTTCCTTGGGAAGAATAAAAGAAATCTATCAATCTAGACAATATTATTTCTGTATATTTTTTGTATCTTTTTATAGCATAAGTAGGTTTTGAATAATATAAATCAAGTAGTTTTTACTTTCTTCACTGACTGCTTCTAAGCAAAGGAGGACATCTCCGTGCACAGGGTAAAAGAGGCAAAGAGAAACTAACCCTTTGCCATTTGCACTTTACAAACCAGATCTTGAAAAAAAATTACTTGAAGGAGGGGAAATTTGCCACCTTAACATTGCAAATTATGTGAAACCAGTATGTCCTCCCACCAGAGCATATGTTTGTGGTGGGTAGGCGGGGAGATGCAGGGAAGAGGTGATGGTATAAAAATACCTTGTAAAAACAAATGTTTGGCTAGGGGAGAGAGTTTGTCACTTCAGCTAGACTAGAGGGGGAAACCAGACAGACAGGGGGCGGATGGGAGGGTGGGGGGGAGGAACTTATGTCACTTCAGCAAGGTAAATAACTTGACAGTGTCTCAGAAATAGCAGTCAAATAATTAGCTCAAGAAGATCAGATATTAGACAAGTAGGTGGCCCAGAAAGTTAAGAGTAAGGAGTAAAAGTTATTTAAACTAACAGTGAAGACCTTAAAAGAGTTAAACGTGTGGCAAATACCAAGCAGAAGGGTGACAGGTAGAAATCCCAAGATAAAGTGCACAGTCTTGCTAGCAGCCACTCTTCCTGCATTTTCATGAACTAAGAAGTATGATTTTTCTCATTTATCCTTATAATATCCTTATTCTAAGATAAATACATACCAAGGGCTGTATACCGTAACATAAATGCAGCTTTGTAATGTCCTGCTAGCATGGCTTTCTCTCTCCTCGTGCCATATGGAACACTTTGTACACTCCACAGCATCCAGTACTGTGCAAATGCGAGCAGACACCAATATGACCAGCCACAAGCCAGGGGAGGGAAGGCCAGGAGAGATAACACTCGATGTCCCTCGCTGCAGTTCCGGCTGGCGGTAGCAGCTGTCAGTGCTGGGAGGGCAGCCTCCTTCCTATGTGTGACATTTATAGTTTTTATTTGATTTTAATTGACTTGCCTCAGTGCTCAAGAAGGTGCCCAGCCCAAGGAAGAGTTGGCGAGTGCTTGAGAAAAAGAGAGAGAGAAAGAGGAGGGGAGAGAGCAGACTGGTGAGGTGCCCTTCACATCCGGTAATTTGTTATCCACGCATATATTTCCCTGTTTTACAGACAGCTTCAGATGCTGCTTTCCTTCTGCTTCTCATCACTCCATGTTACTTTAATGTGTGGCAATCTGAAAGTGGATTGAATGCAGATCTCCATGAAGAGAAGGTGCTTTGCTAAATCAGACAAAACCTGCCCACCTGCATCCTCTCTTATTTTGCTAGGAAGTATGTAATTCTTCTGCCTTGGTGGTGACTTTTGGTCACAGGTCATTCTCCCTTCCCCATGGTGTGGGGAATACCCTCAGGGTATGTGAGAGCTTATGGCAACCCAGCTCTGTGCTGACAGACTGGCTGGTGGGGCTTCTGAGTGAGAGGGATGGGACTGTTTTAAGTGCAGGCCAAGTTTCAAGGGTGACATATACTGTAGAAGCTCCTTGGTTCTCAATTTGCAGTCAAGGATAGAAAAAGATTTAACTCTCTTCTCCTGTGACCTAAAGCATTTTGCTGAGGTCTGTTGCACAGGACTAAACTTTCCGCTGGTAGGTGTTCACACAAATTTGGCTATTTCTGGCTATCTGCATATTTTGGTGAGCAGTCATTTCATACTTGCATTCCACTGAAAAACAACGGGTATTTTCCCCCTTCAACAAATTTCAAAGAAAATGCGCCAACAAAACTTCGTTAGAGAAATTTTGCATGCTCCAGTCAGCAAACTGAAACCTAGAATACCTTCTGAGCCCGTCTGTGCAGCTGCGTTGTCACTTTGTCCTCCAGGGCTGACTTAGGGTAGCTGTGGGGATTAATAGTTTGAGTTCCCTGACTTACATGTGTGTAATATTAATGAAATATTTTGGTGGAAATCTAGCTTTTACATTTCAGATTTGTTTCGTTGCACCAGTTGGTGGATTGAAACTGCCATCACAGCAGCTGCCTGAATATCATGTAACGCAACATGCCTTGATGCCTTGTCGTATTTCAGTGTTTGCTCACAGCGCGAACAGTCCCAAGCATTGTGTTGGTTTTTTATGAAGGACCAGAGTCAGGGAAATAGAGAGGATCTTTTTTCCTCCACTTTCTCACAACCCCCCAAGTTCTCATGCCTTTCCACTATCCCTTCCACCAACTTGGTGATTCACCCTTTACTGTGCAAGTGCTTAGGGTGACTTGCACCCTGGTAAGCAGTGCAATACAGAAAGCCTTTGTAGATGCTTCTGCATGTGTCTTACTGAATATACTGAGGTCTTCCTGGATACAGTGAGCATGTAACACTATAATACACTGAAGAGTGGATGTTATAATAGAGCTGAGAGATTTACAATTAGACAAGAACTTTTTTTTTGCTGGGGATGTTAAAACTAAACCCTAAAACTTTTCATGGAAATTCAGGACTTGTGAATTCAGGACTGTTCAATAACCTGGTCATTGGGTGATCTCTGAAATGTACCAGACCAAGTTCCAAGTTCTAGGGATAAATTAGAAGAAATAGAAATATGAACTAATCTCCCCAGTACTGTAGATAACTGTCTTAACTGTTGGGCTTTTGAGAAGGATGCACGAGTCTGATTTCTGTGGCTTCTTTGAGTGAAAACTCTGAGAGTCTTCATCCAATTCTGAAATTCTTCTTTTTCTTTTTTTGCTGTGATTAAAAGTCTGTGTTTTTGCAAAATGGAAACCTTGATATCCAGCCAGTTAGAATAATAAAAGTTTTAGGTATCTTGTGAATGTGAGGCAAAGAAGAAGAAAATGTGTTAGTTTATTGGCTCTGTGTGAGAGGAAGGTCTGGGCTTAATTTAAAAGTCAAATGTAAATATATTTTTTCTAACTTTGACTTGTGACAGATCAAGATTTGACATATTCTCGTTTTTCCTTGCAAGCTGCTAAGGATTCAGATGAACTTGATGGAAATCTACCTTTGACAGATGACAGCAGGATTTCATGAGTGATTTCTGTCTCAAGGCAACTGCCCCTTCTTCACAGCCAGCAAGTAGCAATAGCATTTTAAAAGAAGGAGTCAGAGAGCAGCTTGGTTTTCTCAGTTGTCATCGTTATTTGTTTCTCTCCTGGCCAAACCACCAGAAGCAGGTTAAGGATGACACAAACTAGCAACAAATCACGGGGTGGAGGACAGAGCATGTGACAATGCCCTGGCTATGGTGCAAACATTTGAGCTACGTTTCGAAAGCCCGGGTTTGTGTTCGGCAGAGTTCATGAGTGAAAAATAAAAGTCTTTGACGATAACAATCGACAACCTCAATCTCGTTGGTGTCTACCATTCAGAGAAGAGGCTGGAGTGGATCCCATCAAGCTGTGATTTGCTTCAGTACACTGGGGAAGGTTCCTAGAAGCATTCCCCCAGTTTCTTCACACTGTGCACTGAAGGGAAAAAAAACAACATTTGGCAATTTGTTGTCAATATTTGTATAACTCCTGATGCCACTAAAACTGCATATGCAGGCTTTAAACTAACAAAAACAAAGCCATGGCCAAGCTGGAGAGCTGGATTTGTTTCCATGCACAATTAGGTTTATTTGTTTAGGTCTCATTTTATTTGCTTTCAGATGACTCAGATAGGAGTATTGCAATCCTTTCAAAGTGAAGTAGTGTTCTGTGTATTTTGGGCATTGGGCTTAGCCAAATGTGGAAAGAATTGGCTGCTCAATAGTATTTTCCTATCCAGAGGTTTTTTTCAAACTTTTGAGAGGAACTGAAGGAATGTCCCTTCCATGCCAGGCTTTCCCCCTCTTCCCCTTCACAGCGTCTCTCCACATTATTGTTAAAGAGCACAGGAATTTTAAAACACTCCTCTGTTGTGCAATTGTTAGCAACTGCTCTTATTAATTGCTTTACCATTATGCTGCATATTTAAATTCTCGCTGGTGTCATCCATAACATGCTGCTGTGAGTGCCTTTTAACCCATTCCAATAAGTATATATGGATGGTGCCCTGCTCAGAATCTCCCATCCTGCTAGACCAGCTCTGGGTTTGCTGAAAATGATTTCCTGCATACATGAAGGGATATGTACACTTTGGCAAGTAGCCAAGTTTTCTGCTCGGAGTTAGTCACTAAGGGCAGATTATTTTCCAGTGGACATGCTTGCACGCTATCCGTGTTAAGAGAATTGTCTTAAGTCTCAATACCATAGTGTTTCTTATATTCTCCACCCCCAACCCCCCAAAAAAAATACAAAAGAAAACAAAAGTTCAGTGGTTTCTTGTTTCTGTCTTATGTGAGCAGGAGGCAATGGCTTTTAATTGGTGCTTTAGACACCATTGTATTTTTGTTTTTTTTTTTTTTTCCTTAGTCTTCTGATAATTTTGCTTATGGAAATATTTCAGAAAATGTAGACCAAGTGAATAGATCTGCATTTAATCTTATTTCTATGAAACATAAAGGTTAAAGGATTTCCTGCACTCACCAGAAGTATGCATTTGATTTATAGCCTTCCTTAATGCTCTTCCCACTCATACTCATAAAAGAAATATAGCAACAAAGGCTACTAGACAACCTATTTTAGAGTTTGCTCTGATAAAACCAAACTGGAACTTTATTCAGTCTTAAATGTCAATTCTAAAATTTGGAATGTTTTTCTAATCAAGAACAATAAACGTGGAAAGTGTCTTGGTGGAGCGGAGCCGTGGCTCAGCACGCTGCTGGCCCGGTGCTGCGCACACTCCAGGGGCAGACGGAGTCTGCACATCACGTAGTCCTCCCCGTGCAATAGCTTGCTCTGCGAGACTGCTTGACCTTGTGAAGGATTGAACAATGCTTGGGATATGTGATTTGTTGTTTTATTTTGCCTTTTAGAGGATAGGAACCCAAAATATATCTGTGACAAATGACCAAGTCGAGGAGGAATGTAAATCTTCAAATACAATAAAGAAGAAAGGAATAATATAAATTTCCAAACCTGTATTAAAACCAACCAACTAATCAACCAACCAGAACTTAAAAAACCCACACAAATGACAAAAAAACAAAAACAAACAAAAAACCCCCACAAAACAACAAAACAAACAAACAACAACAACAAAGAAAAGATAAAAAGGTGTGCAAATTGGATGGTGCCTGGAGACCTGTTCCATATGACACTTTATTTCCCTCCCTCTAGCTGTGGAAACTGAGACTGTCAGAAGAGATCAAACCAATTTAGTGGCCTTACTTAACACAGTATCGCTTTATAACACCTTCAGGGCATTTCGACATTGTGCCTGGAAAGCTTCCAGCTATTCTCACAACAGGGGCTGGTGTGCCGGCTGCAGCTCTCCTGCCCTTTCCTTACATGCACCATTTTGTTGTGCAAAGTTCTTTAACTCTAATGTGAGATGGAATGAGACTCTGGACTTCACCGGGAGCTCAGAGAGAAGGCTGGCTCAGGATCTGTCAGAGCTTATATTCTATGGGCTACTGTTAAATATGTAATTCAATTATCAAAGTATGTTGTTGATGAAGGACACTGAATTAACTTTACCTCTGTAAATAAAATGAGTTTTAATACACTGAAATAATGAGTTTTTTTACACTGAAAATGTATAATCATCCCAGACGTGTATCTTTCCATGTACATAGGAAAATATAAAGACATTTCACTGTATTATAGTTCCCTCATCACGTAAGAGACTTCCTATATTAAACTGATTTTTACCATAGTTAGGTTCCTTTAGTTGCCATGTGCAACTAAGTGGTAAGACAGAGACCTTTTTTGGCAAGTTATATGTACCTTTTGCCTTTTTACTTATAACACACTGTGAGCTACAGCTGGGCAGGTTGTGATTTCAGTCCAGGATGGTTTTACCCCTTCCTTCCTGCAGATGTGTAGTTGTGTAGGCAGATACTTGCTGATGCCTGGCTAGTAATTCAAGTATTGAGACATGTGGGCTTACCACCACTTCCTGATGTACTTTACAGGTAAGCCTGCAAGAGGAAAGAGACTCTGGGGAGGAAAATTAGGAAAAAAGAACTTAAAGCTTCAAAAGCATCAGTCTTGAAGCTACAAAGCAGAGTCAGGAAATGGAAGGAATCACAGAAGGCTGACTGCGCTTCGTTTTCCAGGTGATGAGGGACCTGAACAGTTTAGGACTAGTTAAAACTTACAGCAATGCCAAGCACAAGTAAGATAGCACACATTTTAGTCTTCTGTTATCCTACCTCTTTCTTATTTTCTCTAAGACAGAATTAAGTAAGTCTATATCTAAATGTATGCTCCTCTTTGACTTCAGAGCAAAGTAAAATACCTCACCCTGAAACATCTCCAAGGGGTGTATGTAAATCACAGTCTGGACAAGACATACATGCTTTTCATCTGTTGTAAAGAATTACATCTTAGCTGAGGGTGGGGAGGAGATGGCTGTCAGCCATGAAGGAGCAATTTAAGTCACCTGAACATTAAACATATCCTAATCACTAATGACAGCACCAAATGCTGGGAAGTATGAGGGGGGAAGAATGGTGGAGGAAGATGAACCACCAATGAAGCTTTGAGATCTGAACATGGCAGTAGCCAAGAAGACTCTGAGGGCTCAGAGGATACTTTGCATGGTACTCTCTGAAACTGGATTTTTTTCTTCATATCTGAGGCTTGGTACACATAGTCTGATTCAGTCTCATAAAAGAGAGGATAAACTGCAGACTGCTTTGATCTACAAGTGCTACTTGTTAAAAAACGGTTTTCTCCCCCACTAATGCAGATCAAGCCATCATTCAAAAATTAATTATTTTTATAACCCATAGAATTGCAGTTTGGTGATGTTTTGCTTTCCACTAATAATCTTTATTACCTTATCCAGTTAATTTTAAACAGGACCTTCGATCCGGGTATGATTAATAACCTTATTATAGTGATACATTTTTACTTCCTCATTGTTGGAGTTCATAAAGTTGCATTTCCCATCTTTGAACTTTATACTCTTCATCAAAGTGAAATATATCAGGCATCTTCATTCCAGCAAATTTTTGTATGTTGCTTTTCCTACGGTTACTTCCTTATTCCTATACCTGTGTGGTCACTCACCAGCAGATATAAGCTCCCTCTACGAGTGCTCTGAGTGGTGACTAATTAGCAGGTAAAGCCCAACTCATAAACTTGCAGCTGTGGCTTAACACTTCTCTAAAATGGCTACATAGCTTCCAGTCAGCCCTGAGTGCTGAAACATCTGTCTGCAATGGACCTTGGAATAAACCCTGTGAGTCAGTGCAGTGGCTTCGTAGACAGAGGAGTACTAGTTTCCAGTTAAGTAACACGTGGAAGTAGCCTATTTATGCCAAAATGGCACAGGTTTGAGTTAGAACACAAGTAGAGCTAAGCATCATGTATGTAGGTCAAGTGTAGAAGACAGTACATGCAGTAGTGAACTATAAGGCACAAGTGAAGGAAAAACTGCAGGTTGTGAGATCACAGTATTGCAGCTTGAGACAAACCTACAGATAAAGATGAGGAGAAGATGGCACTGTGTAGGAAGGGAAATCCTTTTCTAACTCTTCCAAACTTGCATACAAAGCAGAATTGCTGGAGAAGGCTCTTATTCATATTATTTGCCCTTTCTTCTCTCCATGTCTCTCTATTATCACTCAGAAAGGTGGGGGTAGGGGACTAAAACACAATGAAAGTACCCATGGTATTATGTTATCTGTCAGCCATGTGAAGAAAAGCCAGTGTGCCAGAGAGCAACACAGGTCTGTGGTACAAAACATGCTTCTGTGAGTGGGTGAATCTGGGGGATATGAAACTATGACAATATCTGACCATGCATGCTTCACAGGAAAGGGGGAAATCTCTGTGTTTGTACGTCAAGACAAAAATGCATTTTTTTCCAAGCTTATTTAATTCACTTCTTGCTAAGCTTTATGGCTTAGGAGTCCATTGTGTCTCCTAGTTCCTTTGTTTCATACTTCGTTTCTTCTTCCCAAGCACTCCACTGAGGAACCGTGTGGAGTCTGCACACTGCTGCCAGAAAGTGCAGTGCTCGTTGGGAGCGGGTGCTGTGTCTCTTGCCTACTTGCTCTATGCACAACCATCTGCAAATATCATCTAAGCTCAGTCTTGCACCTGTTTAAATCTCTACGTTCTTGCTAAGGGCCCCACTTTCCAGAGGACCATGTGTGACAGCTTTGTGTTGCTCCTGGGAGTCAGACATTCTCTCACTACATTTCAAGGGGACAGTCATCCCAAGAAGTGTTATTCCCAAACTGACCCATTACTGCAGGATGTCCACTGAGATGACACCTGCTGATTTCGTACAGGGTTGCTGGCCCAGGCAGCATGGACCAAAACCAGTTCACCAGTCAGCTGCTTTGAAATCACCCTTACCATCATATAAATTTCCAGCTAAAAGCAAAAACTGAGCTGTCTGCAATGAAATGTACCCCTTGCATAGTAATTGCGCAATGTAAGGGCATTCACAGGAATAAATGAAAGCCATGCTGGTAGCTGTCAGTGCTTTACAGCAGCTCCAAGAGCTCTTTCTGTTTTCCTCAGCTAAAATGGTGCCAGGATGCTTTTGTTGCCTGATGGGCTGCTGGCAAGGGCCTCCCTTTTGGATATTGCCAGTTGTGGCAGTGCTCACTGCTGCCGAGCCTGGCAGCTGGGCTCTGTCCCATTTCCCCAGCCAGGAGCAGGCAGCCAGGGGGCACCAGGGCAGCCCCAGCCCTGGGTGTCACACACCCTGCTGGGGACAGGCTGAGGCAGGACCAGGACGTGGTGCCTGTGGCCGGGCAGGGCAGAGCTGTGGGGAGCTGGAGACTGGTCCCACCGCAGTGTCACTGGGGCAGGAACCGATGGCCCCAGGGGATAATGAAATGGGGTCCTGGACAGGATGAAATGGGGTGGCAGTGCCCCAGGGCCACCTTGGCTCTCCGGTACCAGCTCCAAACTGTGCAGAGGCCTCACTGGCAGCTGCTGTCTGGCCGTGGGCTGGGGACAGATGCACCTGCCTGCTCCACACTGAGGCCTCCCCAAGGGCTTTCTCTGGGTCATAAAGCTGGAATTTAATCGAACACCAGATTTTAATGCTTCTGCCAGAAGAGGGTGGCTGCTGGATTCTGGCTGTGTTCCTGGATAGCTAGAGATGTTTCAGGAACGCTGATGTCTCCTGGGTGTAGCCAGACAAAATTATCATCCGTCCAGGCGGTAAACAGAGCCATTTGTTAAAGGTGAGTGTGAACCCTCAGCACCAGCCCTGCCTTCTGGCTATCATCAAAGTGCTTGTGCTCGTTTGAATTAGTGTCCCTGCAAACTGGAGTGAGTTTGCTCCTCAGCAGAGCACATTTAAATGGAAAACCATGGAGAATATCCAGCACTCAGCATCTGAAAAGTCACCTTACAGAGAGCTAAACATCTGCAGACAGGTAAAAGGATCCCAATGCCAAGGTTAGATAAGTAGGAACTGAAAATAACCTGCTGCTTAACAACTGCTGAGGAAAAGATGGCATGATGGGAGAGACTTTCATCTATTTTAAAGACCTGACTTTTACCTCTATGCTCATGGCAATCTTATTCATTTGTGCCATATTTTTCCCCAAGAAACAATTCTGTTAAAGAAAAAATGATACCTCTGATGAACTATTTGGTGTTAGCCTTCCAGTCAGAAAAGTGAAAGGGCAATGCATTTTTCACACTGAAATGATGTCACTTTGGGAAGGGAATAATGTTTTTGTACGACGAGATAATTAATATCTCCTACCCCTGAGGGTTTGATTAAACTATCAAGTACCAAGTGACATCTTTGCCACATGACACTTCCTTGGAAACCACGAGCACCAAACCAGCATTTCAGTGTATATTTTGGCTAATGCAGAGCCATTGCTCCTCCCCAGGGCTGAATTTGTCATGACTCCTGGGCAGTGAGGAATCTGTGGTCTCTTGAAATAGGTTATTTCCTTTTTTGGAGAGAAATAAGAAGACAAAATCAAGGGATTAATAAATTTCTAGGTAGAATTCCTGCAGCAAGGAATTGTGATGGATATGAAAAAGTGATAGTACTGAGACCTTAGGCTGTGTTGCCTGGGAGGACTACTTTGCATTTCACAACAGGCAAAAGGGAGAAACTATTAATTTATTTTTTTCTGTAGATGTTTTAAACATTGTTAACTAATGCTGGCACCTGTAAAGTTACTTGTATTGAAGGGAGTACACTGATAAAGTGTGAGGAATGCCAATCTGAGACCAAAGAGGTGGGCAAAGATAAGCAGGAAAAAGAAGGACATAGAGGTGACAGAAGAAAAAAAATTACACAAATACGGAGAAATGCAGACAAAGCAGTTGTTAGGAAATTAATCTAGGAATTACTCCAACACACCAGGAATCTGTGGGCCCTGGTCTGGTAAATTATACTGTCCTAGCTGATACCACTTCACTTTTAAAAGGTAAAATCTGTCCTGATACTCAAATGTCTTCAGCCACTATGTCCAAATTCTTGCATGTACTGTGCAAGAAAAACTTGTACACACCAGGTCTGACAGAGCGGTGAATACAGAAGGTGAAAAATTTGGAAGTTATCAAAACTAAATGTTAGAATCCTGTTGCAGTTCCATCATGAGACATAACATGAAACAAATTTCCATATAAAAATAAGGGGCAAACATTTGCCTTTGTATTCTTATTTCTTTCCTCTTTTTAAAAAAAGATACCATAAAATTTTGTAATGTCTAGCTATCATCACATACAAAGAGCTTATTTCCTGCTCTGTAACTTCATGACTATTAAGGGCACCACAGTCATGATGCTTTGTTGCTCCCTAGGTTTCCCAATTGGAAGGAAGTTTGTTGAGTAAGTTAAACAATAGACATGAAAATAGTAAAGGAAGGAACATCCCCATAGCTCTATTAAATTTCTTACATTCCATAGCAGGGTAAAATGAACAAAAACCCAAATGAAATTAAATTTGAAATCCTTTGTTGGATTTTGTTTTAAAACTTTCTGTGAAAAGATCAGTAGATATTTTCATTCAATCCTTAAACTTGTTTGGGATGAACCTCAGTTTTTAGGATCGAGACCTTTTACTGGCAGTAATGTTTGGTTGGTGTTAGAAAACTTCAGGCTTGGATTCCTCAGATAATTTTATTTATCTATGTCTGCCAAAATGCCAGACAATCAATTCGGACATGCAGGATTGAAATGGGAAGTGTGAAGTGTTTAAAACATTGCCCCATCATTCAGAAACTGGAGATCGGGGTATATTTCCTTCTTTTTCACATGATGCAGAAGAAATTTTTTTCCAATTTCGGTGATCTTGAATAAAAATAATTTTGCTGGCACAATGTGGAAAGCAGAGAAATTGTGAAATAAAAGGTGTTGAGTCAAAGAGGTATAGTTAACTGACAAAGTTATTACAAACCTGTCCCTAATACTCTCAACTTTATTTAAGTATTTCATTAAATAATTATGTAACTTGATGCCTCTTATTTTATTTCTTCTAAGGATTTGCGTGTTCCTTAGCATGCAAGGGCATGGGATTGGAATATCCCATGAAATCTCTCGTGGCTTCAAGAAAGAAAGTAATTTTTTCTGGGGTAAAGTTCCATGCTTGATAGAAAATATTTATATATTCTCTCTTTAAGTGAATTTATTTGTGTTGAAAAAGAAACCTATTAACTATTGTGGCTTCGACTGGAGATGTGAACTCATACTATTAGTACAAGGAACAATAACCATCTTTATTCAGTTGTCCCTGTACCAGTCACTTTGCCACTGTATTGCATTATTCTCTATAAGCTTGTTCACAGTTCTTAGGACAAACAGCTCCCTGAAACTGCAATTTATGGTAGGTCCTGGAAAATTTCAGGAAGTAGAACTAAGTTTAAAGTCCCATCATTTTCTGGAGGTAAGCAGAGTGTAATAATATTTCCAGATTTTTTTCCACTAAAAAAAGGCTAAACATCAAGTTCAGTGTTGACAGAAGAAGTTCCTGCTGAATTTCTTGCAGGATAGCTGTGATTGAAGCAAGTTTTCTTGCAGTACCTGTAGAGACTCAGCAATACATAGGAGAAAGTGATGACACCTCTTTGGTGGCACTGATGTACTACATCATTCAGAGAACAAGAAGACCCTTGTGGCACCTGTGGAATGAAAACTAAAGCTCACCTGAGGAACAGCTTTTGACTTTCTCTTATGATTGCCATCAGACAGGGATGATTTGTTTTGAGGATTTAAAAAAGTAACTTGGATATAAGACATCAAAAAGAATGAGGAGGTGTTTATATACCTGCGTGGCAAACTAGTCTTGTTATTGCTGTGAATGAATTATCTGACCTTTCAAGAAGAAAAGAGAGTGATAATTTGAATTTTTTTGGGACTGATTTATTTTTCACTGTTAAGGAGGTAATAGGTGGCAGCTTTCACCTCTGGATATCTTAGCACCTGAGCAAAGAATGTGATGATATGCAAAATTTTGTAGGAGTCTCTGTGATTATCTCTAGGCAGCCTGTTAGAGATCAATGAAATATTTTGAATTATTTGAATTATTCAAGTATGAAGGAATTATTTGAAGTAGTGATATTTCACTTTTGCACTTTGTAGGCTTACCTTAGTAAAGCAGAAGTGAAACACACATTGCCAGAATTTTTAAGAGCTCTGAACTTTTCAGAATGAACCAGGTATTATTTGTTCTACACATATGGTAGACCTGAGGTGTGTCTGTGTGTCTGATTTTGCACTATTGAGAACATTCCCAGACTTCACAGAAACAATCACCTGGTCTGTAATATTCTCAGCAGAGGGCAGACAGTGGGATCTGATGCTGCACAGTCTAGTTGCTATGATCTGTTACTGCTGGCAACTGCTTATGTGGGATTTATAGGTGAATGTCCTACCCAAGCTTTGGGAATTAATTATTCTCATGCTCTTTTTAAATAAACTGTTTTACTTATGCTGAAAAAAATTATAGCAGCGTGTATTCTTATTGTTGGTGTATTGAAGAGGACTCAGATTTCTGAAAAGAACCCACTTATTTTATTAAGTGATGAAGAAGAAAGTGTATGGAGAGTTGAGGTGGAAAGTGAGGCTAAAATTATACCACATCTGATTTTTTTTTCTGTGAGGCTTCTTGTGCACTTTACTGAAACATTTCCTGCTATACACTTAAATGAAAGTGTTCTGACCTAAATGTATAGGTGGGTCTGGTAATTCCTGTGTTCAATGTTAAACAATTTCTAGAATGTACAAAGGAGCAGACGTTATAAAATGCTACTTATATCCATTTCTTTTTGTAATTCTCTAAAGGTGTGCAAATGAGGATATAGGTATTCACAGAGTTCATAGTATATTTAACAGAATCACAGAATATGCCGAGTTGGAAAGGAGCTGAGTTGGAAAGGAGCCAGAAGGATCGTCACGTCCAACTCTTAAATGAATGGCCCATACAGGGATTGAGCCCACAACCTTGGCATTACTAGAACCATTAGCCAACTAAGCTAATCTCATTCTGATTTTTATTATATTGGAAAGACAAGTTACTGAGTTACTGTTCTAAAAATTTTTTCCTTAGCTGCTGATAATTCCTTGATCATGTTTGGTTTGGAGGTTTTTATTCTTTACCTTATTCTCACAATCTGGGAATGTTTCTCATGCTCCAAACTTTGATCCTAGACCGTCTTGTCTCCATAAAGTGCTGCCTTGCTTGGATTTGTTCCTTGGAATGATAGGTTACGTTGAAGTTCTCCTTGAATGGCATCTCACCACTGCCCTGGTGTATCCATATTCTTGGACCACCACACTGGAATATAAGAAGTGGTAGAACCATAACTGAAGCACTTATGTGTTGCTAATTGATACACTAAATAATATGCTGAAGAAAGCATTTTGGCTCCTTTTTTTAAAGATCTGGGATTCTAGCCAGCCATGCCCCCTGGGACTGGAATTAGGTAGGATCATAAGATATCTTAAGAATATATTTTTCACTTGACTGGATATGTTGGGACATCATTTCTGAATCGTTTGCTTGAGTCTGTTTTGCTTTATTAGTGATGTTGCAACAAAGTATACTAAATGTTCACCACAGAGCAACCAGAGACCTGGACAGAGGGTCAGGAAGAACAGATGTGACTTTGTAGATGCAGGTTAGAAGTTCATGGGAGGGAAAAGAGCTATGTGTCTCAATAGGATGCAGAAAAACAGGAAAGGGGCAGCAAGTCATACATGTCTTTAGAATGCCTTGCATCTATAGGATGGAGCTTTTTCTGAAGGTGGCTTTTTGCTATTCTGACTTTTCAAAAGGCACAGAAAGCATTAATCTGAAACATGAAACCAGGCCCAAGGTCCTAAACCACACTGAAATAGCAATGTTGTTTCTTTTTCCAGATGAGTAATTGCTCCTCAGAGCCAGGGAGAAGGAGGAGCTTGGAATATTACTTGAAATTACTTCCCTCACACACACCTCCACATTTTTTTAAAGGCTTTCCACGCAATGGAGTCAGTGCTTAATTCTGAGGAGCACACAAATGGTGATTAGTATACAGTATGCAGAAGGAATACCTCTTGAAAACTGCTGGGGTACTGTTTAAAGGAAAATAGAAGGAAAAGGGGGAAAACAATTTAGATTCCAGATTGTCGAATCACAGAGACATTTTCAAGGTCCATTCCAGCTGTTCTGTATCACCGGAATAGCACACAAATGTCCCATTCACTCCAGCCCAGATACACAGGCTGTTGTAATTGTATTTTTATTCTTAGGAGGGTTGATGTTAAAAGTGATAGGGTACTATCCAGGTTTCCGAGTGGAAACATTACATTTCATTATATCCACCATAAAACTGGCAGTATTTAGGCCTCTCAGCTAAAAAACACATCTTCTTAAGCTTGTGCTTCTGCCTTTCTGTTCTTAACAACCTTCTTTCCCAAAGTGTAAAAAAAGCTTTCTTTACCTTCAGCTTCTCCCATGTTTATCCTCCTATTCTAGTTACCATCACTCTCTTGCCTGACTGCCTATATTCCTGTTTTTATTCCTCCTCAATATTGAGCGTGGGTATTTATAGGAGCAGTATCACTGTCTATCACCACAACGTGCAAATGCTATCTTAATAGCCAAGTGCCCGGTAGATTTCATGTTGTTTCTGGTACATTGCCATACTCATTAAAAAAAAAAAAAATAAAGTGCTCAGGGTAGAGTTCTTTGCAGGGCAGGAAAGTTGTTTGGGTTTTATTTGAGAAAAGGTCAATGATGTGGTGGAAAGTTTTGATGCATTGATTGCATTGTCCCAGAGGATAAAGCAGCTGCAGAGGCTTGTTGATAGAATTCATTTTACTTTCTGGAGTTAAGTCCATGGACTGCTTTAGAAATTAGGAGCAAGTTTTCAAACCAACTTCCAGTTTTCAAACCAGCTTCCAAAGCTTTTGGGAGGGCATCTTGACTGTGGGGTCTGAGTCCATGAGAAAGAGGACAGTGGAAGTGTGTTAGTACTTAAAAGGTGTAGTTGTTTAGCTACAGCAAATGGAGCTGCCTGAATTTGGAATTGACTGAGGCATGGGTTGATCTTCACTAAGGAGTAAGGAACAAAGGAGGGAAGAGGTGCTTTCTAGCCATCCGCACCTATCAGGGCATCGGTCAGTACCGTGTTTTACCATATGACTGTGATAACTCTTAAGGTTTCAGGAGTATTTTCAGACAATTAAAGCATTTTCCCCAGCCTGACCGTCAGTGACTTAGTCTTGTCTGAGTTCAACTTGAGCCAGCCAGCCATGCTTTATCAGCGAGGTGAATTCCTGTCGGTGTTTTGTCTTTAATAGTAATAGCTGTAACTGTTGAGAATAAGTGTCCTTGCAGTGTTATCAGTTATGCCTCTACCACCTTGGAGTATTTACCAGTGCCTCCTGAATCTAGCATTTCATGGCTTATTGCACACTTGCATGTGTCTCTGTATGGGAATATCAGGGTTTTTTTTCTCTGTGCTAGTGGTGGCAATATTAGTCTCCATTCTGTGTCCTGATGTGAACCCTCACTGTGAGGCCTCCAGAAAGCTGGTATTTGTATGCTTTTGGCACTTTCTGATTACTGTGTTTTTAGTAGTTTTGCCCAGAAATGAGATGACAATTGCAGACATCTTCAGGGGATAATGTTTCCTTCCTGAGGAGTGGAAAAACTACTGACTTTTCAAGGAGCTTGATAGGTGGATCTCTCTGACTGAGGCACTGACTATTTCCATCTTTGGCAGGCAAACTTCTTCTGCAGTGTTACCATTACAGAAAGCCACAAAACTGTTTCACATTTTATGCCTCTAATTTTTTACCGCTTTTCTTAAGCTTTGCCATATGGATATGGGACGGGATGAAACAGGTAATGATATCTGCTGAAAGATGGAGCATTTTTTCCTACGTGGGTTTATGTGATCTTACGTATCTTGATGATTCTTTGCAGATTCCAGGGCTTCATTCTAACGCTGTAATTAAAGTTCCTGGCTTGATGACCTGTTTTGTGAAGTGAACTAACTATTCTGTGCTGTACTTTAAAAGGCTGTTTTGTGTCTGTCTGATTCCTTGGTCTTGAGCCATCTCTGAACTATGATGAACTTCCCATCAGTGTCCACAGGTTAGAATTTACTTGTTGATGAAAATTAACATCAGGTACTTGGTTAAAGCATTATGAGTATTTGTATTCTTCTGAGGTGAGTGAACTTCCCAAAAAGGAGGTTCTTTTCAGAAGCACACCGTTTGGTGAGAAAGCTCCAAAACACTGAGACAGCAGTGGTGAAACTTGGGCTTGACCGTGTCCTGATCAAACCATAAAAGTGGTATGTTGGTTTCACTCCCATCAGCCACTCCCAAGTGTTCAATCCTATGCATGAGATCTGTAGGGCACATACCTTGTTGAGCCTGTGTGCTTTCTCTGACCACTTTCAGTGAAAGCCTTACAGATATTACTTCCCTATTGGTCTCCTGTCTGGTAGAAGATTCTAGTCTAGAATGGCTATTTTCTATTTGTACATTCTGTGAATTGTTAGAGATAAAGACTTGTCTAGACTCAAAAAACATCAGAAATTGTGTCCTGGACAAGGCTGGCTAGTCCTTACCCAATACTCAACCTTCCAACATATCTAAGACAACTGTTAGTATAATAATGAGGAATTAGTTTATGTGCCTCATATGCTACAATTTAGCTTTAGGGTTGGGGGAATGGTGTTGAGTGAGTTTTTTTGTTTTGTTTTGTTTTAAATGAGAACTCTGACTCTATTTCTGGAATGTCTGAAACTCATTTCTGTTTGTCGTCATTCGTAATTAATTCCAGATCTATCAAGTATTTTATAAAATGGTAGCTGCTGCTTTTTTCCTACATCAACCACTGCAATTAAAAAATAAATGCACATAATAGGGCCAGAATCTTAAGACACGCGTGACACTTTGTTAAGCCTGTGAATATCCAATTTCCAGCTTCTGAAAGTTCTTGTTCTTTTCTCTGAGTGTATTCTCAACTGTTCCATTTGAGTGCAGCCAAAGCCATGTCTGTCTTGTTCTAGTTTCTATTAACAAAGCACATAGCTTTTAGTTTTCATCCTTGGCCCCATTAATGATGATAATGCAAAATTACAAACAAATATAAGCAGCAAAGAACCTCTAGGTGATTGTCAAGTTCCACTGGAGGACACATACTTTGGGAGACCCGTGTATGCAGCTTATCTTACAACCAACCAGTTCTTTCATGACTCATTTCAAACTGCTGGAAAAGGTAACATTGAGAAGCATTTCCCAAATCATGTGAGAAGAATAATGTTTCACCTACCAAAAATCTCCAAACACTTGTTACTCAGTACCCACGAGCAGAGGAATGTGGCTGTGCATCTGCCTCTAAAATATGTGTGCCTCAGAAAGGAGTCCAGTGGTATTCCAGGCCAGCAAAGGCTTCTTAGGACTCTATAGGTGCACTTTTTTGACCCTTCCAGAAGAAGTTCAAGACACACTAGTTCTGAAGCCTGCAGACTTTTTTCCTCTTCCTTCTTTCATCACCTTATTGTGCATACAAACACAAAATGCTGTTAAGTACTGCTTCCAGAGACTGCTCTTAAGTAGTGAAGGAACGCCTGGTACAAACTACTTTGTTTACCTCCAGTGTGAGCTTGTAGGTGTGGGAAAAAGATATGAATGGAAAATGCCATCCTGACTATTATGCTCTGTTTTTATAGTATTTTGGAATATTTACACATGAGCCTTTAAATGTAATTATTGTGAGCAATGGAACCAGAGAGCTATTTCTCCTTATGACATTAATTCTCATTGTCACTACTGTACATATTATCTTCTAAAACTGGACTTAATCTGTGGTTTGGATTTGTGGGAGCTGCTTTTTTTGGCTTTGTTATGTAACCACACTTACAGCTGTGCCAAATAGCCTGCTTGTTTCAATAGGATGATAACTTGTTAAAGCAGGAGGGAGGAGAGAGAGGGATTGAAGTGCCACGTCTGCTTGGCTTTGCAAATATGGCACCTTATACCCTCAAAGCATTTGCAAACGTATAGCTAGAAGTGTAGGTGGAAGCTGTGTAGCATACTTTAGGAATTACTTCTTTTCAAAGTCTTGGAAATCTTTTGGGCTAAAAATATTCATCAGCAGACTGATGTTTAATAAGTTGCCATCTGTCAGCTGAGATGTGGTAAATCCAGTGTGAATGCTTTTAGCCCATGGAAAATGTAAGGCAATTGGATGTAGCTTTGCTTGTAGGGAAAGATGGCTAAACTAAGCCCTACTACCCTGTGTTTGGCCAAATTAAAACTGTGCAGTCAAGTATTTCCTGGGACTCAGCTGATTTACGATAACTTGACCCATGATTGTGAGTCCTTCTGCACCCTCATCTGGAGCTAGATCTGGAGGCATGGCTAAATTTAGCCGTTTTTTAATTTAATTCAACTGCTTTGGCACCAGAAAGCCTTTCAGAATTTGCTCTGGACAGGATGCATGGAAAGTACGTGTCTCTAAAAATGTAACCCTGATTATTTAATGCATTTCTACACTTAGATATAGCAAGCATACAGGAGCTACCTCCCCCCCTCCAGCCCTCAATCTTTCCAATGATCTTGACTGCCAGATTCTTAAGGCTGGAAGGGACATTATAATCTCCCAGGCCTGTCCTTCCACGTAACATAGCTTGCAAAAACTACATTTACAATTCCCAATTGAACCAAGCCAAGAACCCAAGAGGGCTCAACACAGCAAGTTTGTAAAAGTCCATTTTTAAGAAGAGTCAGCTGGAAACCTCAGAGTGCAACACACTCTATGTTTAGAGGGAAGTGAATTTGATTTAGATATGAACTTTGTGCCTTGGCCTTGACTCAGTTTTTTTCTAAGTAAAATTAGTATCTGGCAAAAATACTCCAAACCCCTTGCTTATTGGGTAATATAGTTCACCGGCCATTTAAAGAAGTGTAAAAAGATATACTTGGGAGACTGCATTCCTTTGGAAGGATGCAGAGTACCTCAAATGCACAATAGCTCCTGCTACACAATGAAGTGTAGCAAAAAAGCAACTGATTACAAAATATCCTGATCAAAACCAAGATACAAATAGTCCTCATCTATTCAATTTTCACTGAAGCAATGACCCATTTGGAAAAAAAAAAAAGTTTGGATTTCACTTCTATTTTTTATTTAATGACTAAGTGTAGATACTAAAGAAGGGAATTGCCTGTTTTTACTAGCTGATTCCCTTTCCTTCCTCCTTGGCTCGTGTGTCTCTCTGGTGAGTAATGGGGAGGTTGCTTCTCTGGAACACAAGGGGAAAGTTTCAGTAAATTGCAAAAGCATGTTTGTTACTTGGAAGTCTTTTGGCACATTTTTGAGCAAAGTTCATGGAAACCATAAAACTATTCTGAAGAAAGACTTAAAGACTACACTATCAAAAAATGTACCTACGCACAGGGACCTGCTTGTGAAGAGTTCATTGCAAGATCAAGAATCTGAGCTGTTGTGCAGTCAAACAGGTGTGCATAAAATACACGGCTGCATCTGCAGATGAGGCAGTTTCCCTATCATGGAAATACACAACTCTCAAATTTGCATGGATGTCTCTATGTTTTATAAGGGTGAATTAAGTACCCAATTTCATTTGACAATGGAACTCTTTCCTTATCTCTTTCCTTGACCCTTCTCTTTTCCACGTGCAGAAGATAAAATTTCCCCCTACAGAGCAGTCTTAATGTTTCAAAAATTCGTTGCCCTCAGAGAAAACACCATATGAAGAAAGATTAGTAATAAGTTCATATTGGAGAGGGGAGGGGAGTGGAGGGGAGGGGAGGCTTTGAGGGCTAGAAGAATAAGCTTACACTAGTCTTTTGGCTGCCTGGATTACATCTGCAGCTGTTCATGTGCTCTCTTTTTTATATGTCTGCTTACTGGCTTTAGTAGTCATGTTCAATAAATAAACAGTAGATTTTTCTTTCTTTAAAATGACCATTTAGAAATGGATATTGCAGTCATGAAAGTTGTCAGCTAGGCATGCTGGGAGACGTACACAGGACAGGAATATTTTTTGTGTTTCACTACCAATATCTTTCTAGCTCTACTCAGAGCAAACAACTCTAATAGGAAAAGGAGGCTTAATATTCCATAGTCCTTTAGGTATTGGCTTCCTCAACGAAGAAGTCATGTTAACATCTTCTCTGATGATGACTTACATGATGCAATATATAGGCCTTTGCTGAGAACAGAACTGAAACTACATCTTCATTTCATACAACTCATAAAAATATAAAGATATAGGGCGTCATTGGCAAGGTTTTAGTTGGAGGTCTGATAGCAAAACTAGTTCACGTGGCAGCATCATTTTCCCTGGAGCTGGTATGGCTGTTGGCAGCAGTTTGCTCTGCTTTCCTTTGTCCTTTTCTTGTCTGTTCACGTAACCAGAAACATCCTGGGAGGTTTTCTCCTTCATTTGTTATTTTCCTAAAATTCTTTCCTTTGGTTTTTACAAGTCATGTCAGATGTCTCAGCATAGAGTCTCTTCTGCAATACATTCTCTTAAAATCACACACGTGCACACGCACACACACACACACACAGACAGGGAGGCTGTTGAAAGTAAATAGATGTGACTTAAATGTCCTATACTGGGAGTGTCTAAGAACATAAGGCACAATTCATCATCCGAAAAAAATTATCTTAGCAAATAAGAGCCATGGGGAGAGCTGACATAAGCAATCTACCTAATGTACAAAGCGTTAATTTTCTAGAAATGCCCCATACGTGCTGACTATAACTACCTAACCCTAAAAACATTCATAGACAAGATTTTAAACAGCTATTCATAAGAGTAACAACTCTGACACTGGGTGTTGCCTGAGAATTAATGAGTGCCCACAATTAATGGCCCTCGACTGTGTTTGAGCCATCAGCTCCTCCCAGCTAGTCATTAGTCCCTACACACAGTTCTCAAACTCCTGTTGTCCATTTGGTATTGGACAAGATGAAAATACATTGTCTTCAAACACTAGAAAAGCTTGCAGCAATGTAAACTTTCAGTAACTCTACTGCTTGGTTGAGGTTTGTGCTAGGGAAATTTCTATGTTGAGTTTGGTCTTAAATTATGTCTTTTACATACCTTTTGATTCCCACAATTAATCCCTGCAGAGCACCATAGGGAAAGAGGACTTCCATATGCTGCAGTAATGAGAAGCCTCCAAGAAATGTGACTAATAGAGGAAATGTGCAGCTTAAGCTGTGTATTAATAATTTATGTGAATTGCAAACAAGAGTTTGCATATGGTGAGAGTATGATTACAGATGAAGCTGTTCATGCAAATGAAAGGAGCTGCAAATAGTTGCACAACTCAGGACCCAACTCTCTTCAAGACCAGGCCATAATAACTCTTATGACTTGGAAAATGCAGGGCTTGGTCACACACAATATATATTAAATCTGGGACTGTGACACTGGCTTTAGAGTGAGATTCTGATCTGAAGAGAGACAGTTCCAAAAAAATGGCATGCTCATTTTATGAAATCTGCCTAGTCCTGTACTCAGAATCATACTTGCTAACTTCAGGAACATAAATACTAAGTTGAAAAGCAACAGTAAGTAGTGCCAAGAGTTGGCATTGAAGCTGTGAGTGAGATGGAAGGGGTCATCTACACAGTTCCTTGCTTTGGGACAGGAATGAGTTAAAAGTTGGGATTTTTCTGTCATGGAAAATACTGTCACTTTGCAAATTGCTCTCCTTCAGAATGAAAACAGCCTGAAACTTCCTGTGGAATGGAAATTCTGTTGAAATATTCTGTAAAAAATGTGTCACAGTACAAACAGAAGACTTCCCAGTTCATAAAATAAAGCGTTTCTGCCTTGACTTAGACACAGCTGTCCATATATAAAATAAAATAAAATATGAGAATCAACTCATAGAATATTGTCAACGTTGTACAACATTACATATCCTGTGAGACAGCATTGCTACACTACTGTATGAGACGTCAATAACAACATGTTTAAACCCCCAAAATAAATCACTTTTCATAACAGATTTAATTTTCAAATGTTTGTAGGTTGTCTGGATTTGGTTTCAGGTCAACTTGAAGTCTCATCAAAATCAAGTTATTTTGGCTTCAGATTAAAAAAAAATTCTTTTTTAATCTCCTAAAGGCCAGTGCTTAGAAAAGATAAAGCCATGTCAATCCAGTAAGGAGTTGCAGCACTAGTCCCTCACGCAAACCAGTGCACCCATGTTACCAAACAAAGGCCATGTATCTGTTTTGAATTGGCTCCTGTCGGGACGTCCATCACAATGGTGTCTGTAAGTCTGAGAATGTAAAGCTCTTGCTTTGTGGCCAACCCCTAACTACTAATGAGGGTTAGAGAGAAAGTTTCCTTGGAGGCGGTTCATCCCCTAATTGCTTGCACAGATTTTCTAAAGCCCTTCTCAGATGAAGCTGGCATTAAGTCCTGTCAGAGCCAAAGGTTTAGACCACAAGAACAGTGCTCCAGGGCCCCTGCAGTGCTCCAGAGCTGAAAGGCACTGGAGACAGACAGCACTGTTTGCAGAGGGCTTCAGTCGAGGCCAGCTGCCAGCACAGGCAAAGCAGAGTGTTGTCAAGGGTGGCAGATGTCTAGTGGCAGCGAAAAGGCTCTGCAGCTTCCTCAGTCTGTTGGAGGTCCTGCTCCTTGGCTTGTCACTGTGGTCTTTGGCAGGGATGAGCAAGAGGGCAGGAGCTGTTGAGCTTAGGGCCTCTTCCAGTGTCAGGATGAGTAATGAGGGCTCTACCCTCAGTCTTTGTCATACCTCTGCCTTTTGCCCTCCCCTCCAAGGACAAAGAATCTGACCTCTCATCCAAAGGGAGGCAAAATGCATTTTTGTCTTCTTTGTCAAGAATCTGTGAGTCCCCTTTGATGCAGTGACCTACAGTTCCTTTTCCTAAAGAGCAAGGGCTGTGGGGAAGTGAGTTTGTGAACAGGGGAAAATAGGGACCTACTATCTGTGAGATGAAATTATTACAGTGAGTGGTTTTCAATATCCTTACCTGTCTGGAGGTGGGGAATATACTGAACATATGAGCAGTGGCTGATTCACTTGATCTGTTCAGCCTGGAGAAGGGGAGACTGAGGGGAGACCTCATTGCAGTTACAAATTCCTCATGAGAGGTAGTGCAGGGGAATGCACTATTCTCTTTTCTCTGGTGATCAGTGATAGGACCTGAGGGAATGGCCTAAAGTTGTGTCCGGGAAGGTTTAGGTTAGATATTAGGAAAAGGTTCTTCACCCAGAGGGTGGTTGGATGCTGGAACAGTCTCCCCAAGGAAGTGGTCACAGCACCAAGCCTGACAGAGTTCAGGAAGTGTTTGGATAATGCTCTTGGGCAGATGGTGTGATTCTGTGCAGGTCCAGGAGCAGGACTTGATGATCCTTGTGGGTTCCTTCCATCTCAGAATATTCTATGATTCTGTGAATATGTCCAGGTGTATTTGTGCTGGTGTAGACAGCCCGGGAGTCCTTTGATGTAACTGAATATAGCCAAGCTCCTGCCTGAAAGCCCTGGCCCATGCTAGCACAGACTATCCCAGCTTGGATGTAGTTGCCTGGCTTGCAGACCACAGCTGCCCACAGCTGACCAGGTTGGAGTATGAGCAGGACAGGCTCAGGTTTCTCTGAGCCCACCAGCCCTGGGTAGGAGTCTATCAGGTCTCTGAGACAGCTGAACATAATAGCTGGTGGTGAATACCAGCTGGCAAGCCTTTTGTAGACATCTTTTGTTTCTCATCCTTTATCATGCCTACAAGTCTGCGTTTTTCCTTTCCCTGTCACCAGATAGGTCCATGAATTTGGACCTTCTGATCACATAGATTCTAGGTAAGACACAATCAGACAAATGAAGGTCTTTACTTTGGGTTTTGCTAGCGTCCTTCAAACCCAGTATTTCAAAGCTTTTCACAAATATTATGATGGTCTACAAAGGTGTTATTGTTTCCGTTTCACAAACAGTGAGACTGCAGATGTTTAAAGACTGGTCCAAGACAGCAGAGTGGGCATGAGTGTGAGAATACAGATGTAATTGCCCCAGGGTTTGGGTCCTAACCAGGGGATCATAGGGAAATGCTGTAACCCTTTTAGGCTGTGATATTAATTTATTTATATTTGCATATCAGAAATGCTACTACCATAATGCAAATGTGGTTGTACCTGTAATATTGCAGTTAATTAATAAAAAAGGCAGCATTCTAGAGATGTGAATGGCAGTCTTGCCAGTCTTGAATGTCACCCACATTGTGGGTGACAGTGTTTAACAATTGTCAGTGTCAGACCAAGAAAGTTTTAAAAGCTGAATGCCTGAACTGGCAGTAAGAGTACATAAGATAAACAAAAAGAAATCCTTTTACAGTGAGGGAATGTAATGATTCCCATAAGATCTTTTTTTAATACTCCCACTGTGAGCACAGTTAAATGAAGTAACTGGCAGCAACATTCAGCATAAAGTCATTCACTGTTTATTAACAGCAATTCTAATGAATCTAAAGTCAAATCAATCCAAACAAAGAAAATTATTTGCAATCAGTCTTCAAAGTATTCTGGAGCATCTGGTGGACTCTCCTTTCTCCGATATTAGTGTCTGATTAGGAGGCCAGAATTAGCTATGAGCTCCTCAGCATGAACTGTGTTTTCTGTAATGACACAGCAATGTCCATAGAAACTTACAAGGTGACATGAAAAGATTGCAATGTAGTATGAAATATTTCCTTCCTGAACTTTGATATGTGATCAATAAATCAAGGCAGATGTAAAACAGGTGCAAGAGTGGTGAGATGGTCTCTACAAGGTGATTCTCTGTATAAGGAGAGTGTAGGCTCAAGCAATGTCAGCGAGGTGGTGTTGGAGGGCTGGGATTGCTGAGATTGTGTGAGCCTGCGGGCATGTGATGTGTTGCCCATATGGAACAAGTCAGAAGTAACTAGAAGCACTAGGGCTGGAAGAGGTTTTATTCAGATTCAACTGGCCTATGCATGGCTATGCAACAAAGGCAGCTGTGGCTGGAGTATTTCAACATAAGAACTGATTCCCAGTGGAGAAAGGAACCTCTTAGGTAGGTATTGTAGAAATGGCAGGGTGGAAAAAACTTGAACCTGAAACTGGCCTGCACTGATCCAGGATCAGGTATCCATACACGTTCCTGACAGGTCATCTTTAACTTGTCATTCTAAACCTAATGTGAAGGAGATTTTACATTTTTTCCAGGATCTTACTGCAATCTTTCACATCTTCAATTGAAGCTTGTGCCTAACAGCTTCAACTCCCAAAACGTGTGCAAATGCAGCAGAATTGCTTTGGGGGTCCAAAGTAGCAACTGATCCAACCTGGTCCCATTAGCTTTACCCTCTCCTGGACCATGCTGCACTGTTTCCTATGGTGTTATAGGGATGTGGCCCAGGACAGGCAGGGGAAGAGGCTGGACCTGACCTGCTGCCTTTTCCCCAGAGGCAAAAGGGCGTGGATATCAGACAACAGAGCAGATCTCAAACAACTGCACACTTAGGGTGCCTGTGAACGCTGGGCAGTGAGCTGCAGAGCTGCAGGGGCTTTTGCAGGAGGTGGGAAGGGCAGGGTAGGAAGGTGCCTCTCCGCAAGTGTGCCCTGGCGTGATGCAGCAGGCACACAGCACTAACCAACCCTGCACAGGAGGGCAAAACTGGGATCTACTCCTCCTACTGTACAGGATACCAGTGCCTCAGATGAAAGCAAGGTCAGTTGGCCAAATTAAGTTTTTCAAAGTACGTGAAAGTTCAGAAAAGCTTATTTGATTATGATGAAGTCCATTCAGCTCTGAAATTAACTCAGTTTTCCTCTATGAAAGATCCTACATTGTGCAAATGTGGAGGGCAGGAGACTGAGATGGATCACTCTGAGGATCTCTTTTATTTTCATTCTGTCGTTCTAACGTCCCCTGAAGCATTTTGTCAAAAGCGAATGGTAGCTGGGATTGTGATAGTTCCGTGTCTATCTCCTCTCTCTTTAAGTAACTGGTTAGAAAGAGACTTTTAGAGAAGTTACTGCTTTTAGTTGCATGCGTTTTTTTCTTATTTATCATTGAAAAAATCTCCTGCCCGACTTAAATGAAATATTTTCTTAAGTAGAAACTTATTTTACCAGAATACTATGTTCTTCCTGCCTGTGACCTATCTATACTCATGATGCATAAGCCTGCATTTCTTTTTATTATAAGTTAGTATTTTGCCAGTTTTCTGTTCTTTCATTTTTAATGTAATCAATAAAAAATATTTCCTGTCACTGCACGGCTAAAGAGGATACTTCAGCTAGACAATAACTACGTGGAGTCTCGCCTTTGGGAGCTCCTTCTTACCTAGAACTGAGAAGAGTGGGGAAATGAAGGACATGCTTTATGCCACTAATGGTTCCTATTCATCCTTGTGTATGCGTGCTTGTTTTAAAGAAGTTGTGTAGGAAGCTCACTGCACTCAAAACCAACAAAATGGGCCAGAGTGTATTTTTTCAATGCTATTTTAAACATGTGGTTACGGATCTGAGAGACAGGGTTTCACCAGCCACACCCTTCTCCATTTCCCAGCTTCCTCAAACAGCTCCTCAGTGCTAGAGCAGATTCACTCCATGTGGAGCAATTGTGCAATCTTACATCATCCCTCACTCTTTGCCTCCCCATTTCCCTCACCCGCCATAAAAACACATAACCAGAGCATTTTTTTAATGGAAGGTCCTAAAGAAGGCATTGCTATAATCCATTTACATGTTTTTAACCTATCAAATGGCCTACAGTTTCATCTCTAACATATCTGAATTCCACATTGGACAAATTTTCAACAATACTTTTATCACTGGCAAAGATTGTTGAAAGATACAAAGTTTTGTGGGATTATTTCCTGATATGATACTTCATTTCTTATGTAAATACTCTTCCATGATCTCTACTTTGATCTAATTTTTCACATATTTTATCCACAATGTGTTGAAAGAAATAGTAAAACCATTATTCTGATATAATACTATCTAGATAAACACATTATTTTTGCAATGTTCTCTAGGGAACTGGAGCAGAAAATGAAAAAGTTTACCAGTGAGGTATTAGCCATTTCACATAGTTTGTGTTGCCATTGTACCTGTTCATTAATACATGTGTTTTAATGTGTACCACATTCCTGTGGTACAAGGAAATAATTCTGTTTCATGGGTGAGGAATTGAGAAGCAGAGATTAAGAGATTTATACAAAGTCACACAAGAAATATGTGGCTCTCCCTACATCTCTTCAATGCCGGTCTTGTGGTGCAACTACAGCAGCAGACCCCCAAAAAAGTCAGTAGTGAGTATGAGTTGTGCTAAAGCCTTACATTCAAGATTGTATAAGATCAAGATGATTATTAATTTTTAATGTATTATTAATGATGAAATGTATAGCCCTTTATCTAATAGCTATGAATCTTGATTTACTTATATTCTGCCAGTTATGTTACCACAACTTGCTGCTGCGCAGAACAGAGGATTTTAGGGCAAGGTCTACAAACATTGACAGATAATTATGGCAAGAAATGAATGAATTATACTTGTTCTACTCATATGATTAAGATTATTTCCCTCCTACCATTGTAAAATGCAATGTAGAAAATTGCTTAACTCTAACTTAACTGTAGTCACCAGCTACCCTTAATGTGTGTTTTGTGACCGCCCACTGATGCACAGACTCCAGATTTTCTCTACCCACAATACCTCATGTTTCTGTAACACCCTTGAATATGTTTCAAAAATACTCTGATAGAACATAGGCAGCGATTGCTATTAAAAGATAATTTTCCACAGATTTAGACAGATTGTGTTCCTAAATTCAGTCAAGAAAATATAGTTGCTCATACAGCCTTTTTAGATTTAGCATGTATCTTTGATATTATATGGAAGTGCTTGTATGATAAGGATATGGGCTACTTTGCAATTTATGTGGGTCCCTTGATTTGTCTTTTCTGTGGCAGCTGGATGACCACAATGTACAAGCATATTCAGTTTGCCAAGTGGAAGTCCCTCCTAAGGCCCCTTCAAAACTTCTTAATCAGGTTTTGCTTTCAGTTTTCCCTTTTTATTTATGTGCCTCATCCCAAGATCCATCAGGTTGTAGGATACCTTGTCATCCATTTCATCTGTTGTATTTCAGCTGCTCTGTCACAGCCTCAGGAGGGGATGTCTGATGGGGATGTCATGGACCTGAGCCTATTTTCATCCTTTAGTCTGTCATGTCTCTGGGCAGAGCTCTGCTGCACAGCATTCACCAGCTCTTGGTGGGTTTCAGGGACCCTTGGAAGGAAACTCTGTTGTCTCCTTCCAATAGTGGTTTCTTTCACTTTTTACCTATGATCATGAAGTCTCTCCCTTTCTTTCATTTGTTGCCACCCATTATTTTTTGTTTTCTCCCTAGTTTTTCTTTTGCTCACATATTTTGGTGGGAGGTTGTGGGCAGAGGATGTTCAGATTTGTTAGGGAGTGGCAAAGACCCATTACTTTTGGAGGAAAATCCACTAGGATCAAATTCAGGCACTTTGGGAAGAGACAGGAACAGGACAGGCAACCAGTGGTGTTTTCCAGATTGCTTCCATGCACACCCAACTATCTGGAGCTTCCTGAGGTAGGTGAAATTCTTGTCATTCTTTGAATATGATGAATTTTCTTAATACTGCTTTCAGGTAAAGGTCATTCTGGAGGTATTAAGGGGGATGTAGATTTAGGTATGGGTATTACTGTAAGCATGATTCTGGAAAAAAAACATCAGAAGATCTTCTGAATGGAACCTTCCTAATAGAAAACACACAACTTTTTGCTTCAGAAATTCTGTCTGTGTTAATAAATGCTCACCTGGTATTCTCTACAGTAAGATGATGGTCCATGTAAATTAGGTTTAAGGTGCTTGCAGAAGCATCCTCTATTAGCTTTCATTCCCATTGTGAATACTCATACTGATTTTTAAAACTAAATAATTTCACGTCGAGGAAAAAAAGCTGAGGAACTCACAGTAAGGCATCCAATCTGAGTGATGTTAAGTGGATGATTTTTTCCTCTTTGATCCACTAGTTACCTCCTTGCACATTTCTTACCATGGGCACTTGAATACATAGGAATAGGGGACTAGTGAAAAAAGGAAAAGCTACTAGAAGCTTGGAAAGCTTAAGAAGTGAGGCTGTCAGCAAAGAGACATTGCAAGAGACATAATCAGGAGGTACATGGAACAAATACCAAATAAGCAATAATGGTCAGTGTTTAAAGGGTTAGCAACATGACTGTCTGTTGGACATCTGGCATAGTTAAGCAGGATTGGGAAAAGAATTTGGATCTTAGATCAACTTTTTCATGCTGCTCAGACACAGTGCTGGGGGAGTCCCTATTCCTCCCAAGCTCTGCTAGAGAGCTGACTAATTGTGTTTGCTACGCAGGCACAAGGGATATGAAACTAGAACTTGCAAACTATTGGATTTGCATTGGAAACTTTTGTAATAATAATAATTTTAATAAATTGAACAGTATTTCCCAGCTGTAACCTGTATTCTTTAGGAGGTTCTAGAAAAACATGTTGGTAAGAAATGATTCAACACTGGATTCCTAATCTGCCAGAGTGTTCCCATCAGCTGTTGATAATTAGCATCAGAAAGATGTTGTTATCAGCTAGCACAAATCCTGTCTTCTCATTCTTCTCTTTTGGGAGATTTGACTAACCTTGGTAAATAATGCAAGGTAAAATTGTAGTGTTTGATTTCATGACAAGAGGGGAGAAGCTATGGTTAGAGTTGGTCTGAAGTGAAATCCTACTACAGCTGAAACAATTTTCAGATGAGGTAAGTAAACAAAGACTGATTAAGCTCCTTGTTGGAAACACGGATCTCTTGTCTCTGATCAGTCCACCTCTGCTAGTCTTGCACAGCAATAACCATCAATTCTTTTGTTATTTTGATGGGCCTAGACTTGTTTTGAGCATTTCCATGATTTCTTTTGCTTGTTGATCACTTCTTGCCTTCAAGAGTTTAGTTAAATACGTAATTTCTTATGTTGCTTAGGCACCTCCTTTATTTCTTAGACAGCTCTGCTTACATAAGGAGAGGTTCTAGCTTTCACATGAGTAACTCAGATGACTGAGGACCTGACTCTGGAGTAAAATACTTCCCCTGGATTCTGTTAGTGGCCTCTAGATGTATACAGAAAGGTATATACAGATGCTGAAATCAGAGTAAATTTCTGCTCACTTCACTGGGTGGGTGTTCAGAGCTTCTTCTCTAATGTAGGTGACTGTATTAATGTCAGGGCACTGAAATCTGGCCACTGGCTATCGAAAATTCTCCTCATAATCACCTAAGGCATAAATTAAAAGACTAGATCCACTGCTGACGAGTGATGAAATTGTGTTTTCAGGTGTTTGTCAGGTATAGAAACTTGGTGAATTTAGCTTTTTCTCGATTTTCTTCTTTAAAAATGAATACATGCCAGAAAGCAGAAATGGAACTGATGTTGTTCTATGGCTTCTTGTGATAGGCAGTCATGCCTGATTGCACATATGGATTTCTAAGAACAGGAGGCATGGCTGTGTCTTGGAGAGCTGGGATGGAGGAGATTATTTAGACTGGCATAATGAGGAAAGCAGGAACACTTAGAAGTAGGAGATAGGGCAGTGGAAATCTAAAGATTTATGCCCTTAACAGGGCTACCTGGAAGATTACAATACTTTTCTGGAAATAATTCCCTTAAGAAAATGGGTTGTGTGTTGTGTGTGTGTGTGTTCGTGGTATTTCTTTGTGTGTGTGTGTGGGGGGGGTCAGTCTTATAGTTGTTTTGATATTTTCAGGATGAGAAAATGCATTTTATAACATTCCAGCTTTTGTTTGTTTGTTTGTTTGTTTGAACAATAGATTTCTGGGATTTCCCTTTATTTTTTAGCACTTGACAACTGTTTAAAGCCATGTAATACTAGCATCCCTTTATTTTTTTCAAAGTTAAAAAGAGAAATGAGGAAATCTACACCTGTATTCTAAATGGAAAAAGTGGGAGGATGGAAAAGACATAATTGGACGTTAATTTTTGTTTTCTTTTTGCTAAGTTTTTTAGATTTACAGATGGAAGAACCTAAAGACTAGGGAACTCCTGACTAAGATGAGAGAGACCAAAGTCTAGTCCCTGACTACAGTCCTTTGGATATTGGAATAATTTGAATTTTTCATTACCTGTACTGGGCTGAGGTAAACTGGCTGAGGCTTAAACTGGCACGAAGGGACAGGAATCACAGAATCACTGGATCACAGTATATTCTGAGTGATAAGCTGACCTGGCCTTGATTTGTCCTTTTGTTTAATAAAATGCTAAATAGGCATCAGAAACATGCATCAGATCCAGGACTTGCTCACAAAAAACTTGTGAGGCTAATCAGACTTGTTGTGAGAAGAAATTCCTCAATTTACTAAAACCTCAGGAAACTTGGGGAAATTTACTTGTTCCTTACCTCTACAAGACCATATAAAGCTCTAGCATGTTGTCAAGTCCTTAAAATCTGTCTTTTCCACTGAAAATGGAAATTAGCCCTAAGCACAAGCCCAGTGATTAGTCGAGGACTTAAAATATGTCTTCTCAGATTGGCTGGGTCATGCAGATTCTCTGTGTCATCACAGGGGTAGGACACAAAAAAAGTTTGCTCTCGAAGTACTGCAAGCAAGACTGAATAACAGCAGTAAGTGAACATATGACATGATAAGTGAAACTAAGCTGTATTTACGTTTTCCATTCTAAAAAATGGAGGAGAAAAAAAAGGATGGTGGTGAGGGAAAGCAATTCAGTATTTATAGAATTCATCCATGTGAACAAAATATGGAGCTAATGTAGCTAGTATTTCAGCTGATGCTACAATAATTGATGACTTTAAGTGGGGGGACATTATTATATACCTCATTTCCAAATTACCTAGCTTATTCAAGCAATTTTTTGGTCAGATTTGTCAATTTTTGTCAAATGTGTCAATTAGATTAGCTCAGTGCATCAATCAGCAGCATTCAAAATTGTGCTGACTTCAGTTTTTGTGGTGTCTTCTTTGCAGTATTGTTGCCCTTATAAAAATTGTTTCTGTGGTCCTTCCAGATTTCCAAAGTTGGCTGCATCCAAATTCTTCTACTGGACATTTTGGGTAGTGAGGCATAACTATTTCCAAAACCACATTTAATTTATTTATTACCTCATCCCAGAACTTATTTTACTCTAGGGCACAACCAAAACATGTGTAACTAATTATCCTGAAAATGTCCACAGCTCCAGTAAGTATGATTTTTATTTTTTTTAATCCCACAGTTTTTCATTCCTCCTGGTGTCCGTTAAGTCCTACAGAGACGTTTCTGCTGGATAAATTCAGCTTTGAGTTCATGGGCAAATTCATTTATGGTTCAGAATATTCTGTTTCATCTTTTGCAGTTCAAGTAGCAATCGAAATATTGGGCCATAAACTCTTAAGTCTCTTTCAAATATTTCAGGGATATCAAAAAAGAAGGTCACAAAATGAAGGCACCAAGGCCCAGATTTATTCAGTTTAAATTCCTCCAACATCCCCATGCCTGGTGATTCCTCTTGGCTACACACAGCTGAAGATGCAGGGCCAGCCAGGAGGAAACGTTAGGCAAGAGGAATAAATAGGAATTTAGCCAACACAAATCAGATCTCATGTATCTGACTTTGATTAAAAAAACAAACCTCTGAATTCTTCAGGATAGAAAGCTGTCTTATGAGCCTGAAGTTTGTTTAAATGCACATATTTTCACTGTCTTCCTTCCAAAAGAGGAAAAGAATAAATATAAAATAATTATTGAACTACAGTGGAGTCATAGGAGGAATAAATTCAGGCCATTCTAATTAGGACTGTGTGATGGTTCGGACTTGGCTCCCTGCCAAATGCCCAATCCCCAAGTAGCAGCCCCTCTCTTCCCCCCTTTCTACTTCCCCCAAGGCAAAGGAAAAAAAAACTATGCAAATTAAATAACCTGAAAAAATCAAGCTAGTTATATAAAAAATATATTTTATGTATATTACAGTTAAGATGCTATGTACACAGCAAACGGGAATCCAAACACCCCCCAAAGGGATAGGGAAAGGGGAAAAAGGGACAAAAGGAAACAAAAAGGGACACCGAATAGATATGCGCAATCAAACCCGAGAACCAGTAAAATAACTAGTAAAACAAATCTCACCACGTCCCTTAGAAAGCAGGATTGGCAGACACTACCAGCACTCTCCAAGCTTCCACGTAGCAGGCCAGTGGATGCTGCAGGCCTCAGCCTTGGATAAGCGAGACCAATGCAGGGACCCACTGTTCCCGAACTTTGGTGGAAGAGAAGAGGGACGAAGGCCTCTCCTCCCTTCTTATTTATACCACGATTTATGTAAAAATTGTATGGAATACTGGGAACACTGCCCCTTCCTTGGTTACAAACTGGTAACCAGGGAGGGCCTAGATTAAAATCTCCACTGTGATAAGAAGTGTTTAAAAAATAAAGAACAAACCCAAAACACCCAAAATAAACCCCAACAGCAAAAATCCACAGTAGAGTTTGGAGAAACTTTTGGGCATATGGCTGAAACCTCTCTCGGATATACAGATTTTCTGTTCTTCATTGCCACAGAACAGACTCTTCCAGCATGCTCATAGGAGTTAAGAGAGTTGCACGTTAAAAGCATTCTGGCCTTAGTTCAATGGAGTGTAAAGAAACAAACCTGTTCAGTCTAAATATTAGAAGCAGCTTAATTCTCACAGAGAGAGGAGTTCCACCCATGCTAATGTATCTTACGAGGAAGCCTGGTAAATTGGCCTGAAGCAGCCATCACCAGACTGTCTAAAAGTCAGGTGTGCATAATGTAGAGAAGGCACTAAGTACTTTCAGGTCTCGTTTTCCCGGCTGAAGATGCGGGAACTCAACTCATTTCATATTCAGCCCCTTGACCAAAGGTAAAATTCCAGCATCACAAAGGCAACAGCAAAGCTCCCCTGAGTTCAGTGAGGCAAGATTAGCCTGATATGGCTAATAAAGGACAGGTACTTCTTCAACACAACAGAGTTTCACTGGAATACTCGGTGTACCTGACAACAGAAGGTGACTCTACAGCTGAAGCATACATAGCTCCTGGTAGCACTGCTGTGTGGGAGTGAGTTCTCATTGGAACCATTTGTTTTTAATCCTGCAAGCAAGGGGATTTAATATCTGCTGCTTTACATTTATAAACTCCCCTCATAATTTTTTCCATAACTATTAAAGGGAAGTTACTTAGATGCCTGCTTTTTTTTAATTAATCAAATGGCAACAGTATGCCTGGTTCCATAAGAGACCCACAAGTCAGTGTGCCCCCAAAAATATTAATCTCCCAGAAAAACATAGCAAAAGCAGGTTTAACAGGAAATATACAAAAAAAAAAATAGCTGCTCCACATTTCTTAACTAATTTTGATGCTAAATTTTCATTTATCATGTTTGCTGGAAGTTTGGGCAAGTTGTCTTTGGGAATGCAACCTACATTTGAGAGATTTTATCCAGAAGCATATCCTGCATGGTCTTACTCTGTCTGTGTGTGTGTCATTTGTTTTTCTTGTTGCCCATTGAAGCTAATGAGCCTATCCACAAGAGTAAACACAAGATGATAAAAATTTCCCCTTCAGACCCTAACTCACATGTCAAGATGTGTGACCAAATGTCGGACATTCCACTCAGAAGTCTAGATGAGCTCATCTCAGATAACTCACTGTGTTTCCATCTGGTTCAAATTTGAAGAAAACTATTTAGTTGGAAGAAGAAAAATACATTTTGTATCATTTTAATGCTGAACAGATTTAGTGACATACTTGCTTATTTAATCTACAGCTTTGGAGAGTCTAATGAACTGAGTAAGATACAAATCTTGGCTCCAGTTCTGTTCTAAGATACACCAGAGAAGCCCCAGTTGACTTAAATGGAATAGCATCTTTGTTAATGAGTGCAAAATGAATTCCTATGAAAAAAGCATGATATGAATATAAGTATTTCAAACTATTGCGAATTACTTAACTGTTCATCTGCATTTATGCCTTGTGTGTGTTTTTTAGGGGATCAATCTTGTTTAGTCAATAAAATAATCTGGTTTTTTTAGCCGAGGAACTTAAGCATGTAACTCCCACTCCCAATAGCTGATGAAACAATAGGTACATGGATCTTCCAAATTCTGATGGGAGGGTGAAATCCAGTGTTAAGCTGCACATCACACACTGAACTGTGTGTGCCAGACAGGTTGGTTACCTTTGATACAACACAGCCCGGGCCTAGAGGGTGCCAAGCACCTATGAAAGAGGTCATGACCATCTGCTACGATTCAGGAAAATGACTGTTTTCAGGATGGTCCAAATATGCTTCCTTTCTGTCGTACTGAAAACACGGAGGGACAATTGACATAGAAACCAGGTCTCCCCATAACCCAACTTTCACAGGGAAATTCATGGCTTTCTGGTGACCTTATCTAGAAAAACTACCAGGTAGCAGCATATTTTGTAGTCCTGCTTATACTGGCAGCACTGTTGCAATAAAAAATATTATTCTGTCCATCCCCAACTGCTCACTGCAGAAAAATACAAGGATGCAGTAAAAAGTGAGTCTAATTTTTGTTTATGAGTTGGGTTTGTTGTACAGTTCAGTTTTCTTAAATGTTGTGCCAACAATTTATTTTTCTACATTTGTGTTGTCATCAAATTTGTAGCATAAAAGACTTGATTTTTAAGTGTGAAGACTGAAGTGCTATTTTCAGTGCAATTGATGAGAGAAAAATTTCGAGGGCTGCCTCTTTTCACAAAAGATTATACGGTAATGAATTATACAGAAAATGTTTTTTGGGCACTCAATTATAAAACCTTAGGAGTCTTTTGACAGTTCTTTTTTTGTCAGAAAATGTCATATTGTTGCAGCAGTCAAACACTGAAATGTCAGTTCACCAAAATTTGGCAAAATATCTTCTCCAGATGATCTATGGAGGGAAGGAGAGACAAGCTAAGAGAAAGGCCTTGGCTTTCTCCCAGGTATGGAAAACCAAGTTTGCAATTCCAGTCTGGTTAGTGAAAGCTCTCCAGAGGCCTCTCGTCCTTTCCTGGGGAGTGCAGCCACTGAGATCCTTCTCTGAGAGCTTTGTCACAGACTTGTGCTTTGTTTTCAGTGGAAAGGTCGCAGATTGCATTTGCACAGGAACAAATTTTGAAACTAGAAGCAGTTTAATGAAACAGAATTCTAATTTTCCAGTCAGCCTTCCTTGCTAAGCTTTGTCATCAGCTGAACTCAATGAAAAAGGAAGTAAGAAGTTTGCTAAAAAGAAACAGACTCAAGGGAACATATTTTAAACAGGTGTAAATGCCAAATTTCCACTGCCATAAAATTGTTAAGTAGAAGAACTTAGTGGCTGAGAAGTTCTGTCCCCTTCATCATAGACAATCTGAAGGTGGGAAATTTTCTTATGAAGATGCCAGAGCATTTAACTGCCTTTTAAAATATCATATTGGGGCAGAGCGTGCATTCTGCCATATGCACTGATTGCAGCAGTCACAGGCAGTCAGTAAAGAAGGCAGAAGCAGAGGAGGCACATTGGCTCTGAGTTCTCTTCAATGGAGCAATTGGGCATAGAGATTCACAGTTGTTAACATGATCGTTTCTTTTATGTCACACTGACAAACAGTCTATTCTCTGTCCTCTAATATTCACTTGGACATTTTTGGAGACCTGGGTGAAAAAGGAAAGAAAGTTAACCCTCCTTCTTTTTTCCTTTCCATTTAGCTGCACCAAGTTCTTGTGAAGATGCCCTGACTCCCTTGTCCTGAATCTTTTATGGTGTTAACTGTCGCTTTGGTAGAACAGAAAAGAGGTGATTTTTTCACTCTTGAAACTGACTCCTGGTTTCTTGAGGATAAAACAAGACGAGAGGAGGAATATGACAGCAAAACAGCAACAGCGTACTTTTCTTATCCTATTTCCTCCAAGCTTGCTGGTAGACAAAGAAAAAATGTAGCAGAAAGCCTTATCAGCCACTCTGTGAATTGGCAAATTTACACTGGTGTTGAGCTGTCAAAGGCAACACTCTAGATTACCTTGCTGGTTGCAGGGTTGCAGCAGTGTTGCAAATGAAACAGTTTAGGACAGACTAACTAAACAGACGGCACTGAACTGAAGAAGGAAAAGGAGATAGCGGTGAGAGGGTGGGAACAGTAACCTGAGCCTGATGTGCTGGATATCATTCAGAAATCGTAGAAATGCAGTTATCTTCTGGATCCTCCCCACTGACCCTTTCTGCCCACATCATCTCTTAGCATTAGGAGAATAACGACATAAAAAACCCTCAAGTCCCAGCACATGGTGGGCATTTTGTGGCACAAAGGTAAATCTCACTCCCTTCAGCCCTCTTAGCATCAAATTACAGACACAAAAGTACAATAAGCAAAATAGGATTATTGTTTTGTTGTTTGTCAGGTAAGCCAAATTTCCTGCTTATGAGTTTTGAACCATTCCTCTCATGTTTTTAAATGTAATCTCACCCAGCACTTCATTCAGCAAGCATTGTTTTCTGAACTTGTTAAGTCCTTTTGTCTATAATCTTTCCTGACTCTTAAAGTCTTTTATGTAACAGGCAAGGAGACTTTTGTTATTTGGACACTGATGTGCCCATGAAGTATATCTTGTTATTTTTGGATTAGTAGTTTCAGTCCAATGACTTTGTCAGTTAGTTTCCCTTAAAAAGATAAACCATCATTTTGCAAGGAGTTCTTCATTGTTTTTTAAAACATCTAATGTTGTCTATTATCAGAAAGGGCCACTGAATGCTGATATGCCAGCATTTCTATGGCTTATGGGATAGTGGGCTGCCAGTTTCTAAAGGTGTTTTCCTCTCTCAAACATGCCTTGCAAAATATCTTGAGACCATCTGATGGAAATCACTGTGGAAGTGTCACTGTGCTATGTGCCTGTCTCCTTAAAGATTTGTGATAAGTAGAAATAACTTCAGGATACATTCAGACGGTAGTGTCAGCAGAATCAGTTATTAGATGCTACCTATGCCCTTGGCAGTGTATTCAGTACTCACAAAAATGAATGTGCAGTACAACAGGGTACAGTTGGGAACTACCTGGGTTCCCAGATGCAGCCTTTGCAGTTGGGTCCTCAGTCCCACGTTAGCCTTGCTCTCTGCAGGAAGTGTAGCATGGGCATACCAAGTCTTGCAGCAACCAGTTCTTCCTGCTGTCACGTAAAAAGGGAGTAAGAAATGAGAACATTATGCAAAGAACACTGCAGGGAACACTAAGCAAAAATTGTTCTACAGTTGGAAAAATGTCATCAGCAGATTTCCTCTTTTTGCTTCTGTAAATTGCAGCAGTAGGAGAAGAAGGGGAGGGAGAAGGAGGGAAGCAGGCTTATGGCCAAAATTTTATTGGCCATTTAAACAGTAGTCCAAACATAGACTGGGAAGTCTTCTGTTAGGAAATTATTTTTTTCAAAGTTCTTAGAAGTTTAGTGCTGGTTTTATTACACTGTTTGCCTCTGTAACACAAATCTGAAATGAAAATAGTTACCCTCTAGTGCATATTACTCCTTCATGGTGCAAAGGACTAGCCTGTTGCAAAAACCATTTCATTCTAAGAGGCAGAAACTAGTATTTTTTGCAAGCCATGGGTGTTTTAGTTCATCTGGTATTCCATGTAGCTGACAGAGAAGCCACCACAAAAAAGGCCCAAAGACAAACAAAATATGGAGAAGGAAAAGCTGGCAGTCCTTTCATGTTTAGTTTTACGTGCTAGAACTTCAAGCATTCACTATCCCATGACTGAGTCATGCCTGAGTTCTCCAAGATGTGTTGGTTTCCCTTCCAGCTCCACTTCTCTGCATCATTCTCCGATTCAGTTACTCATTTTAAATCAAATTTCAAATACCTTCTTTCTTCCTCTACTGAGCCCTGCTTTATTTACCACCAAAAACCCAATCAGTATGGCTGCAATGCCATGAGGTGGGTCTCGTGACTGGAACGTGAGTATCTGTGGCAGCAGCAAGGTCTGGGCAGGTGGAGTGGGGTGAGGAGGTGCTTCACGGGTCTGCTGGTGCCAAACAGGTCTGGTGAGCACTGAGCCTCACCTACACACCCGGCTCATAGCTGCAAATTTCAGAAAGAGGAACCAGAGATTACCTTTTACAGACCACCTGGTCTGCAACTGCCTGGAACATCTATTTGGTAGTATTAAGAAGAAGAAAAAAAAAATCTTGTGTGACTTCAGTTTAGATTTGCTAGGTATCTAATGCTGGACTCTAAAAGAGAATCTAAAAGTAAGCACCAACTTTTAAAAACAAAAAGCCTTGCACCCAGGAGGGGTGACTTAAAACAGGAGATCTATTTTTGGCATAAGAGAGGAAGAGAAGTGCTCTATGGCTTTGTTACCTTATGCAATCAGAATTCTGCACGAAGTGATTAAAGGAAAAGAGTGAGCCACTTCTCTAAAGCCTAAAGCAGTTCTAGACATAGTTACATAGGAACAGAAACTTAACATAAGAAATTGGGAACTGTTCGAGGACCTACTGCTGCTTTGTCCATGCACAGCACAAAGGAGAGATAAATGGAAACAAGACTAAGTTACAATTCAACATATACAGGTGACAAATGCAATTCAAAAGAATAAACAGACTGTTTAGAGATAAATCTGTCTTGTGTTTTCAGTGGAGGAGGAACGCACATTCTCTCAGCTGGACTGCAAATAGTGTCACACTGTACCATTAGCTCTGTGAATGCCTCCAGCACAGCATGTCACTCACTGGAACTGAAGCACGAGTCTGACTTGTGCTGGATTTATGGGAGGGAATCTTTGAAAATTAAGTGTCAGTTCAACAGGCCTGATTGCCTTACCTATTTACTGTCCTGTTACTGCAAGATACCTACCCATGCATCTAACTAGCTAGATAACTTGCCACCTTCCTGCTCTCTTCTCTTGCACCAGTAAAGGTGAAATGAAAGGAGAGGAAGGGAAAAAAAACACAAACCAAAAAAAAATCCCATAAAAACCACAACCCTGAGAATCCAAAAGCTGTTGCAGAAGGGGGATTATTTTGAAATGTTTTCTATGAAAATATTAACACTTTTCCCTGGCTTTAGTGAGTGCATGAAACAGACCTGCTGTGTTCTGGTGCTTCCTACTCCATTCAGGTTGCAGCCAAGGACAAGTATGGGTGGCTTTTTTTGCTTGTGGATTTTTTTTAACAGGATTGTTCAGTCTTCATCTTTTTATTCCCCGTAGAACTTCACACAGAGCAAACCTTAACATTTTCAAGCATCTCTTTAGTAACTGACACTCAAACCAAAAACCTCAACATTGAACTAATTGCTTGCTCTCTGTCCTCCCAAACTCCCAATGATATAGAGGATTCTAAGAAAAGGAAGTGGGATATGCTAGGCATGGTCCAAGAGAGGGATCAGCTCCTTGAAGACCTGAATCTAGAAAAGAGGCTGAACAAATGAAGGTCCAGCAGAGAAGCTGTGTCCTAGCTGCTGCTGTATCATGCTGTTGTGAACACCACTTTGTCCCTCGCTGCAACAAAGCTCTAATAACAGTACTATCTAACTTCCACTTCTTGTGTTTTCTTTGGAGAAAAGAACTGCCAAAAGGAAATTCTTTTGCCTATGGCCAAGTAATGTTATTCAAAAAATCCTCTGTTAGATGGGGGTTGCTAAAATCCCTTTGGAATCTCCCTTGTGCAGTGTTTCTGTACAAACACAGCACTGCACTATGTTAAATCACCACGGTTGAATGATCTCTGCAATCCATGACAGAAGGAAAACAGATTGATTATATGTATTGAATCACAATAGATAGGAAATAATAATGCAGAATATATCTCCTTTAATTAGGAAATCTTTCTGTCTCAGGTACTCAAAAAGTGAAGTTAATTCATGTAAACATTTTACATCTGGGCAGACTTAAAAATGTATCAGCACAGAATATTTTAAAGTTGCAGCTTCCTAGGGGAAATTCAATAATTTTTTAGGGCCAAACACTGCAGCCAATAGGATTTTCCTCTGTAGAATCAGAACAAAAAAACCAGCCCCCATCTCTCCCCTTGACTATTGATGACAGGCACCAGAGCTCTGGAAAGGAAAATAGAAAGCAAGCACTAATGAATTTTGAAGTGAACTTGCCAAGTTGCAATACTGTCTTCATTTAAGTCTCTTCTAAGAATTTTTCCAAGGTATTAACAGGAAATAAATAGCTTATGAAAACAGTAGTATAATTTCAGTGGAGCCATTGACATACCCAGGAGCCCAAGTCAAAGCTTTTTCATGTGAGTGAGAGTCTCCATTGGCAGAGCAGCACACGTTTCATTGGTTTGGGGATTACTTTGGCAATCAGATGTGGCTACAGTTGCTTTCTCTGCCCTGACTTCCTCTAGAAGTCTTCAGTACTTTTTGGATGATCCGTCCAGTTCCTTTGGGTACCTTTCCATGCAGACATGACCAAGCCAGCTCTAAACCTTTTCATAGCAAGACAATTTCTAAAGCCAAATGTCAAATATTGAAGGATAGTAGTCCCTGAATGAGAAATGCTGGTTTCTGGGAGCAGGACAATCTCATTAGCAAAGCACAGGTCGCTTTCCAGCAGGGCTGACTAGCTAAGCAAGCATGGCTGTTGTTTGCCCAATGCCTGTTTTGCTGCTACAAGGTTGAGCTTGGTAGATTTATGTTTCTCTGCACCAGGCTGCTTAGTTATAAGCATTAGTCTCAGTTCTTCATGTGTAAAACGAAAGCAGTAATAGCTTCCTCCCACCATGCACACACGTAAAGGAGAAAATGTTAGAAGACAGAAGAGCACGTGGGTGTTTCTTGTAAAGGTTACTAGACCTGTCTAGTACCCCAGATCTCTCTTTCTGACAACTTTGTGATTTTTAAACTTGGCCAATGCCAACTGGCCATGTGATTTAATAATTTCATTCCCATTCCTGCTTTTATTCTGTTTCCCTCCTGTAAGTCACATCCTTGTTTGGAAAGCACAACAGTCCAGAGGGATGGTGAGAAATGGGAGAGATCACAGAGCTGATGCTGGGGCTCTGTGAGTTACAGAAGGTCTCAAGTGCAGCTGAGAGCTGTTTGGGTCAGAAGCTTTCCAGTCACTTCCTTTTTCTGCTGCTGCCACAGAAGGATGGGAGGTGGGAGGCAGCCTGTGTTAAGAACTATCCTGAAACTCAGATGAACTTGACAATTTCATATGTTTCTATTGGTAGATTGTACTCGCAATGCCACTCACAGTGGTCATACTTAGACAGGAGGATGTTATTCAGTTGCCTGCTCGGTTAGGAGATTGGTTACACATGATCCGTTTTGTGTATGAACAAAGAAATGTGCTGTCCTGCAAGGCAAGGGGAAATAAGCTTTTGAAGGTTGTTGTAAGCGCAGGCAAAACTCCTCTCTGTATCTCCTCTCCCCTTGCGTGGGTAAGATGTCTCACACATAATATATGTTCCATATGCTATTGACTCATTTTTGTTCTCTTACTAAGATCACTTTTAAAGCAAAATTTCAGTCTTCAAAAGCAAGTCCCTGCCCTTTTATATTTAGCAAAAAAAAAAAGTAAATGACTTCTCTAAAACCAGCCTGAATTTCTCTGCAGTGGGTTTTTGGAGGTTATATGACAGACCTGACAGTCATAGCGAAAGAGGAATATGACCTGCTCCATACATGAACCAGGAAGTCTGCTCTTTAGGTAGTTAGTGAATTTCAGATGAAAGATCTGAATAAGTTCCTTTTTCCACTTCAAGCTAAAAATAACAGTGTTCAGCCCCAAACCCAGAAGGATACAGAGGAATGGGGATAAAGTAGGAGACTGTCAATTCTGTGCCTCAGGAGGTCAAAGCACTGCAAGATCATCACATGCTGATACTGTAAACCAGATGTGACAAAAGTCTTGCAAGTGCTTGTCATACTATTTAAACATAACCTTAAACCTTTTTGCACTTACTCTGCTTCTGACTCACTTAATAGCTCTTTTAGCAAAATATTTTCTAGAGAGGTGGATTTTATTTAAGAATTGTCAGTTTAACAACCTGTGCCTGGTGCTATAAAGAAGCAGAACTATGCAATTTTATATTTTACCAGCCCTTCATACCTAGTTTTGGGAAACCTTATATCAGAAGGTGAAGAGACTGTGGATTCAATCCGTATTTCTAGCTATTTTCTCTCAGTGAGACATTTGGCTACGGTTTAGGGGCTCTAAACAGAGTCTGAGTGTCTCTCTGGATATGTTTTCATTGTATAGGAGGTACATGCTGTGAAGTACCTCAGAGTGACTGTTGTCTAGTTCTTCACTTCAAGCATGAGGCTAAAGTGTGTGTTGGCTCCCACCTGCCTACAAGTGCCTCCAAGGAGCTGTGGGGAGACTGAACATCCAAATCTCTCTGCACTGTTACCTGGCATGTGGGTGTGTGGCTTGACATGCCTTTTGCACAGCTGGGGAACCAATTTCTCATATTTGTGGGCCTTTAATGAGGATCTTGAGGATGACTGATAATTTCATTGATTATTTCAGCCTCTTAGTAGGAGGGTGGAGTTAAGTGGTGGAACTCAGTATGTAAAACACCAACCTGAGAAGACAAGCAATTGAGTTGGCTGAGAGTTTCTGTAGCTGGCATTGCTTCAACAGCTTCTACAACAGCGTTCTTGTTTTTACCTTTCAAATGTGACCTAAAAAAAATTGGAGAGAACTCAAAGAGGATCCAAAGCAATGGTTAAAGAAATTGAGGATGTGCAAAGAGGAGCTCAAGGAGCTCAAGAAGCTCAAAGGAGCTCAGCCTATGTATTAGATAGAGAATAAAGTGAGGGGAGAGTCTGCAAGTTATTCTCATTGAGGAGGAAAAAATTTGATGATAAAGGGCTTTCTGATCCAATAAACACAAGTACAAGACCTAGAAGATGTTATCTTAGGCCTCCCCTGAAAGTCCAGCAGAAAAAAAAGTTTTTTCCCAACAGCTCCACTTTGGTCCAACTGAGATGGTTGTGGATTGTTGATTCTGCTGAATCCCGTGCAGGCACTGTCTCCAGCAAGACCAGCTCTGGCCAAGGGGCTGGTGTGGCTTCAGTGGCAATGACACTATTGCATCAAATGCACTGTGTATTAGAGAAGAAGCCAGGCTACATAGCTGGCATGTCACTGCAAATTTCCGAGGGATTCTTCAGAATTCTGGATTGATTTTAGTATCGTGGACTGGGCCTAGTAAGTCAGGGGTTTTTAACACGCATTAGGATTGAGTAAACAGGGGCAAAAGACGTAACGTCTAAAAAAGTAAACAAATTTCATTTTTGCCCTTGGAGAAGGAATTTTTTTCCACCACTTTTGTGTGCTCTGAACACTGACTTTGGCAACTTGAGGTCAGAGGCAGAGACACAGAAATCCCATGGTACAGCTTGCTCCTACAGGCATCTGACAAATTCTGGAGCAATAAGGAAATTATTTCTGCTCTCATCATCATTTAAAAGCACCATTTCAGGTAAAGAGGGTTGGAACTTCATCTGTCTAGCCAAACCTAGAATAAAATGCTAAAGAATCTTCTATCACATATCACTTCAAACTGATAACAAATCCTGCCATCAAAACTCAAACAGCAGACTCTGAATGACTGCAAGAAGTGCCGGACTTATAAAACTGGCTGAAATTTTTCTTGTAAAGTAAAAAAAATGGGCCAACTTGTAGAATATTTTCTCTCCTTTTCTTGAAATTATTAGATTTGGAAATGCATAACTTACACTTAACTGAGTGTACACTGGAAAGGATCTCTGAAATAATGAAAGAATTTACAGGACAATGCTATCACAAAATCTTTAAAGGAATACCGTAGCAGCAGCTCTGGTGTCTTGGACTCCTCTCTCAGGACAGACTAAATGACTCTCTGAAAGTCCCTAAAGACAAAGGAGATTAATTCCATCCTCTGGGTCAAAGAACATGAATTTCTGTTGTAAAGTGGCATTCCTTGCCAGGGCACAGCAAGAATAAAACCACAAACGAAAGGGCTAGTCAGCCACAGGATGCAGTCAGAGGAACAAAGTGACCTGAATGTAAAAAGGGACAAGTAATCTCAGAATGAGTCATGTGAGGGAAGTTCTTTTTTAAAATGAGAAAATATTAATGCTATTTGTCAAGAATATTGATAAGATGTTATCTGGAAAATTTGTTCACTCATGTTTGAGAACTTAAACTTGCGCATGGGTAGAGCAGGTTCCTGGATGAAATGAAGAAAATTGTTCTGGTAGAACAGGCATGAAGGAGCTTGTCTTGTTTATCATAGCAAAAAAAAAGGGTAGGATGTGATATGATTGCTTTCTGGAAATACATCAGAGGGCTGAGCACCAAGAGAGGAGAAAGATATGTGAACTAACAGCATATACAGGAAATGGAAGATCAGTAGGTAGATGGATGGATGTATAAATAGATAGTCACTTTCAACGTGACTCTTTCCTGTAGCAGTTCTATCAGGGGCTCAAAGAGTTGGAAGCTGAAACAAGAAAAATTGAAATCAAAAGAAGATGAAAATTTTAGTTGTGATGTAGCAATTTATCAGCTTGCAGTAGATTCTGTCTCAGTGGAAACTTTGTAATGAAAATGGCACATTTTCTCTAACAGATACATTTTAATTCATTCATGGTGCTGCTCTTGAATCAGGAACTGATTCATGTAAATCCTATGGCTCTTATTTTGCTCTGTGTCAATTAGGTAATTCCCATAGTGCCTAAAATCTTGTTGCTATCACTCTACTTATTTACTTTACAGCTCCTTTTAAATTGAAAGAACAGTGTAAATCAGACTCAGTGGAAATAAAAATTGGGTCCTATGCTTTAGCACTTTTGTGAAACAGAAATCCATTGTTTTATATGTCTTTAATCTGCTTTCTTGAATGGTTTTATTTCGTACATGCTGATAGCTCAGCAGAAGGCTGTTGTTAGCTCACAATAATAGATAGCCCCTAGGTTAACTTCTGGAAGTAACTTTGGAAACTAATTTTCAGGCAATGCTCCAAGGAAAAGAGGCACATGTTGAGGAACTGACATAACTTTTTAACACCACAACCAGCATATTTCTTCATGCAAACCCAGCCAAAACAAGTTGCCAAAATCAATATTGATCTAGTTCTTCATCCAATCAACAAATGCCATTGTTTATAAGATATAACTTTTCTTGGTTAAAGTTCAAAGCAAAACGCCAAGGATTTTCAAAACTATTAAAATGAGAGGATTTAGGTTTCCTGAAACTCTGGCTTGCTTTCAGTCTCAGTGGGTATTCTGAGCCATCAGAAATTATCTGAAGAACCTCTGCAGCTTTTATATAGAACCTAATGGTGAAATGACAGCAAAGAGAATGTGAGTGCATGCACATGTGCATATGTGTGTGATAAATGTATACAAAAAGGTACTTGACAAATCTTAAATAAAAAATTGGCACTTCAGATATATCTGGATCACTGAAATTTAACTTGAGACTAAGAAAAGAGAATTATGCAGTATGATTGAAAGAAATTTGCAGAATCTCTTGTATGTTGATAAAATGTCTGATCTTCCAATCCATCACAATAAAAATTGTGTTGGGTTCAGAATTTCATGAACGTGGGTTCTATAATCATAAATCCACTGAATCATTGCAAAGGCATGAGATTTATTTAACCTTTTCCTTAAGATGTTTCTTTAACAGAACTTGTCAAATATTCCTGAATTTTCCATTGTAACAATATATCCAGAAATACACAAACCCAGAAGAGGAAATGCAAATGTTTATCTCCCTTAGGAAGAGATTTTCACAATTCCAGTCAAGGTTTGTATTCCAGTATCTGGGCTTCATTTTGTAAGATACCCCATAGGAACTTTAGATAACATGTAGAAAGGCAAGCCATATGGCAAAAAGCCAAGTTTTCAACTAATCTTCAGCAACCTTAGTAAGTGGAACCTGCACATTTCAAAGTTTCGAGTAACAGTCTCTGTTCTAAATAGTACTCTCAAGGTGTTCTTTAAATATTACTGCATAGTGCTATCAGCTTTGGTTGACCACTAGGTAATGGTGAAGCCTCTTGCTTAGATACTGAATAGTAAAATTTGGGTTATTTTCACAGTCTTTAAATTTCTGGAGCCGTTGTGTAGGCTGATATTTAACAGGCTTACATGATACGCTGCTGCTGCTGCTTTGTTTTTTCCTTTAGGATTTTTGGTTTCCTAGCTTGAGGGTGAAGTGGTTGGAGCTGATTATAATTTCCAATGTTAACTCCTAAAAAACACCACATGTGCCTATTTGCTAAGAATTCTGGTTATTCATTGCACTGGGTGGAGCTAGTGCTGCCATCTCCCCACTTTTACCATTTCAGTGGCCCAAGACAGTCTCTAAAGCTCTGAAGCAGTTCCTCTTTGTGCCTCCACATACTTAATCTATCTTGTTGCACAACAGAGAGCAGTGGCTTAAATCCCCTTTACTGGGTGTATTACGTGGTAATTCTGGATGTGACAAGGGATCGTGCCATTTGCTTACCATCTTCTTAAAACTCAGAGGTATGTTTTTGTAAGCAGAAATGCCTCTGATCATCACAAAACAGAGGAAAGTTTCATTTAGCTTTTCTTGAAGTAGTGTTACTAAAAAAGAACATGGTGGATATAGTCCAGTATCTGGTAATCAGGCTGTAAGATGAAAAACTGAACATATTACAGAGTGGGAATTTGGTACAAAAATACAAAAAAGGCTATTGTCTTTTTTAGACATTCTGAGAGTCCTTCAGGTCTTCTTCTATGCAGAAAAAAAAAAGAATTTATACAATTTACTGATTTAGACTCAAATGAAGCTTCCAGACACTGAATTATTGTGGTCTTAAGCTATGCCATGCTTTTCAATTTCATCAGAGTTCTAGCATGGATTCTGTGGTAGGATATATGTTTCATGCAGCTAGTGTCACAATTAACAAAAAAAAACCAACAAAGAAACCCAAAATAGTATCTCAAAGAAACTCTTTTGGTCAATCTAATTTCTTTTGTGTAGCTCCAAAACAAGCATTCCACTCAGACCTTGGTAGGCAGACAAATACCTACTTACCCTGGTCTTTAGCTGTGGGTCAATCATCTTTTCTTTGTGAGAAGTAACTTGTTTTGGGTTTAGAGCATGCAAGGATAACGACCTCATACTTCATCCTGCCAGCAGAGCCAGACCTTTGTCCAACAACGTAGGAGCTTTCTATCGACCTCAACTCAGAACTCTGCCTGATCCCAAAAAATGAGGAGCAGGGTGTAGTACCATGAAGAGCTCCTGGCAGCATCTTGGATACAGCATTACCACCAAGCATTCCATGGGGAAGGGGCAGAGTGGAGCGCAAGGTCCCTCTCTGAACTGATCAGAAGGGGCATTTCACAGCAGCAGAGGCTCTTACAGCCACATGGCCTGGTAGGGGACAATCCAGTCCTCTGCTGTGGCTACATAAGCTGCCTTGCAGACTGAGTGGTTTGCACTGTGGTGGCCTCATCTGAAAGTTTCACATGCTTCAAGGGGATGAGGAGTTGCTGCTGGCATTTTCCAGCCCTTACAGTTTCAGGGTGGTATAAGCCAGTTGGACTTGTGGGACCTGGGAAGCAGTGGTGGAACGGGTACATACCAGAGTGTCACCACACTTACTAGAGGAGGAGTTCCACATTTATCTGCTAATAAACTATTATGAGTTTGTCTACCTTTTATACTTGATTCATGGTTTTTAAAGGGCTCCTACAAATCTGCTTCACTGTGATGATTTTCACTGTGATTTATAAGACCATATTGCATTCATTTTTTTCAGCATTGTGGGATCAACTGTGTCTGTACAGGAAAACCAGAAAAGCCCACCCTCCTCAGCCTTTGGTTTTTTGAAAATCTTTCTGGATCTTGCATAAAAGTAGGTGTACTGTTCAAGAGTTTTCTTCTTTCAGATACAGAAGGCCATTCTGGACATCCAATGATACATTTTGTTTTCAGGGAGATGTTTAAAAATATTTGAAATCTATTGCCAGTAAATATTCATAATACTCCCTGCAGAAAAGCTTGTTCCCAGAAGTTGCCATAGGTGACATGGAAGTTCAGGAATGATAAATGTTTCTTTTTGCTGATGATTTCACATTTTCTTCTTGCTGCTGACATTTAGACAAACTTTTCTGCTGACATTAGAAAAAAACTTATTTTCCCTGTCCAGACACTCCTGGCCAAAACATCGCTTTTGTGCTTGCTTTTACATTCTTAATTTCCCAGTTGTCCTAAACAAATTCTTTTTTATTGATCTAATGATTACTAGGTTCAAATTCTCCCTGATTATTCTTTCACTTTATGCCTTATATCTGTAGCTGTAATAGAAAAGCTGAATTGCTTCATTTTAATACTTTTAGTAGTCCTGCTTTCTATCTATCTAGCCACACAATAACTTTCATTTGATTTTAGGTTGGTTAGTGACAGGTGGTTGCACAAATTCATATGGGTTTTTTTCCACCTCTTCTGCAACCCAAATTAGTGATACTTTCCTTACATGCAATTCTCAAAAGTACATCTACCCCATCCATTTGGTGCCTTTGTTTATATGCTGTTTTATAGCAATATGGTTACAGTTTCCTCACCACTCTGACATTATCAGGCTCTATTTCCCTGATCACATCTAGCATTGTCTATCCTCTTGAGCTCTGGGCTTGGCTTCTCTCTTAACATCATACATAATGTACCCCAGTTCTCTACAAAGTCAATTCAGGCCAAAACTTCAGGTTGCAACGACCACAAATGAATGTATTTTGAAATGGTCTTACTTGCTAGAACAAACATTCAGTACAAGCCTTATTAGTTCCAGATTTGCACAGATTTTTAAATGCTGCTAATTCAAAACTTTTGAATTTACTTTTATAACACTCAGACAATTAAAAGCAGGCTGGACATCAATGAACAAATCTGGGACTCGTTATGACACCATTGTTGTTAAAACAGTTCTGGCTGTTTGTATTTTGAAGTGAGAAAATTGAAAGTTATTCTGAACAAAACCAATGCTTGTGACTAAACTTTTAAACTCATTTCACTGCCTTTGGTTTTTCTGCCATGGAAAAAACACTCCTCAAAAAATAAATGGCAAAAAAATCTTCTTGAATGTCATTATCTGGCTGCCAATCAATAAATAAGCAAGAAGGGCACAAGTCTGCAATAACACAGGAAAAGGAAAACAAAACATGCCGGCCAAATCCTAGCAGATCTGAAAAATTAAACCACTCTTACCTCAAAAGCCAAAACAGTTGGGATGAGGCAATGAAAACATTCTGCAGAGAAACCTACTGCACCTCTGTAAGTAGGAAACGTTTGTTCCATCTATTGGTGCCAAGGAAGGGAAGAAAGGACACAGTTTTGCAGGAAACACGTGCTTGTGCAGGACTTTCGATATTCTTCTTCTTGTTTATTGCTTAAAATGAAAAGAACCTGTACACAGCTGTTCCTGATGAGCAAGTCTCTTATGGTGGTAATACAGACCAAGAAAAATATCTTGGTTTGGGTTCATACCTTCACCCCCTAAAGAAAAGCCACAGCATAGACACTTGCTGGTTGCTGTTTTCTGGGGTTGTGGTTTCCTTGGGTCCACACCAGTAAAATAACAGTTTGCCTCTGGAGCCGGACTGCCCCTTCTCCTGCTTGTACCTTTGCAAATTCAACTGCAGTTGGTACCAGTAGATTTGCAGCAAGAAGTCCTACACCACACTTTCTGTCCTGCTACTCCAAACACTCTAATAGCCTTTATCCCACTGAGGATACAAGGATGGACACACTTGCCAAGAAAATTAAAATATTAAAGAGGAAGAAAAAATAACACAGTCTCCTAATTTTTAATCCCAATGTGTTGCAGTGCCAAATACCATTCTGCCTTACTACATTGTTCTTTTCTAGCTTAACCCTCAAAAGAAATAATATTCTCCCATGTCTTGTTTACAGCCTTGAAGCTTCAAATTTCTGCAAAGTTAAAGGCCCTATTCCTGAAGACTTGGCTGGAGGCAAAATAGATAGCTGAAAGTACATGCAGTGTGATGAAGGTATATTACATAAGAGACTCTCCCCCCGTCTCGTCCTCCAAAATTCATTTTAATGTAAGAAAAAAAAGAATTTCTAGCAGAAAACAATCACCAAAAACCTTCCTCATTTTGCTTTTCTGGTCATGCCACTCCTAGTACCAATGAGAATGAAGCAATGGAAATGAGAATTGGTCCAGCTTCATGGAGGTATAACACTTGACACACTACACTTCCGTTAAAAACTTCACACCTCGTGTTAGGGGACAGAGAGGACTCTATAAATAACAGGAAGTTTCCTGATAAAGCAGGAAGCTATTCTTAATTTTTTTCAGAAGCCTTGCAGAGACATATGGTAGCAGTGATGTTGTGCTCTACTTTTCCTACTCATCTGACCCAGCACAATGGCTGCAGGGGCTTGGTAAGCAAAGCACCCCAGAATCATCTAAACCTATTTATACACTGCTAATGGCAGAAGGTAGATAAAACCAGTACTGAAACTAACGCAACACTAGACGTTCAAGCAAATGTCAGCTTTGGAGCCTTCTAAAACTGAACTGAAGTGTAATCCCAATGCCAGACGGACTGGGAGCCTGGAAACCCTGGGATCCTTGGCCCAGGTCAACCTGAATTAGCATTGAACATCTCCAGCTTCCTCTGTGGTAGGGTGTCTCGCAGGCAGGTAAATTTTGGTTTGAGCTGGGGTTGCAAACTAACTGCTACAAAGATGGAGGCCAAAATAGAGCTAAAAACCAGAGCTTCTGAGGCTTAAGGAAGCTCTTGGCTCAAGTAGGATGCCAAATCTTCTCTGTCCTCAGGACAGCCTGGGCACTGGGCTGTTGTGGAACTGTGGGTTCTAGGACCATGGACTCCTAGACAGAAACCTCATAGCAATGCCACTGCAGCCCACCAAGAAGAGAGCACTTCAGCTTTGACAAATTTCATAGAATCACAGAATGGTTTGGGTTGGAAGGAATCCAACCCAATCATCAGTTAGTGAGTGCTAACTCACTGCTCTCAAGGTATGGAATTTCTTCCTAATACCTAAACTAAACCTACCCCTTTCAGTATAAAGTCCTATCACTTCATGTCCTTATAGAGAGTCCGCCTCCAGATTTCTTGTAAGACCCCTTTAGGTAATGGAAGGTGCTATGAGGTCTCCCTAGAGCCTTCTCTTCTCCAGACTGAACAGCTCGAACTCTCTCAGCCTGCCTTTGTAGGAGAGGTGCTCCAGCCCTTTGATGACCTTTATGGCATCTTCTGGACTTGCTCCAACAGGTCCATGTCCTTCTTGTGTCAGTGCCCCAGAACTTAACACAATATTCCAGGTGGGGTTTGACAAGAGCAGAGTAGAAAAATTAATAGAAAAATTCTCAAACTTTTTAAAGTAAAAATGACTAGCTGACCTCTGAACCAATTCTTCCCTCCTGGCCACGTTAAGAGGAAAATACAAATGCCTCAGACTGTATCACAGTTTCACAGAGTTAGTAAATGTGTCTCTAAAGTGCCAGGAAAGTAATTTGCTGTGATGCCATCAATCCTATGATTGTAACTCTACAAAATAGGATAAAACCCCTTCATACTCATCTTAATTATCTTGCTGTAGCCAAGACTGGGATTTTCTCTCTAATAACTGGGTCATAACACATTAACAACTATTTATACATCATGTGTCAGCTGGAAGTGAACTAGTAGAAGAACAACAGTGTAAGAACTTACCTGAACCAGAAACCACAATGGGTCATTTTGCCTTTGACGCTACTACGACTGTATTGAATTTTTTTTTCAATGTCATTCTTCAAAGGACGCAAATAAAGCAGGTCTGCACTTCACTGTGGGAACTGTATACAAGCTGAGAGCATTTGTACTCCTGAATCTAAAATGTGAAGTTGAAGCACAACATGTCTAGTTTTTTAAGACAATACAATTGTATCCTCACACTGAGACAATGAAATCTATATATCAAACACATTACAAAACATCACACTGAAATACAGATTACTATAAAGAGAAAACAGATCTTAAAACTGCATTCTTGTAGATCTTGGTTGAAGGCCAATACCCTTATCTCTGAAAGTAGCCAATACCAGTTTCTCTGAAGCTATAATACTCTGCTCCTTTTTATTTCCTACTCCTGTGAATAGGAGAAATTCTGCCCTCACCAAACTAGTGACCAGCCTGTGAAGCAGGACTGATGCTTCTAGAGTCTCTCCCCAGCTGGTAGTGTAGCAGTGGAAGCAGATGCAGACATTATAGAATGTAACATCCATCAGTTTATTGACTCATCTTTAATTCTTCAATGCAGTACATGAACAACTATGCAAACACTGCCCTGACTAACAGAACAAACAATCAGTAGGCAGGAGGAAGAGCTGAAGTTCACATGCAACCATAGTTCTTTATTTTTCTCTTTCCACAAGACACATTATTCACATGCAGCATGAACCCCACACTGTAGTCTCTCTCCCCCTTTCCCTACATGCCTAAAAAGCGGTGGGAAAATACTGTGACTGCTTAGTACTGATTACAGTACATTTTTGTGATAAAATGGTTTGTGGGACTATCAGGATGAACTCCAGCTGACTGCTTTCAGTTCAGCAATATTCCATATAGTCAGGAACTAACCCTTGAAGCATTTCCTTCTTTCCTTGAGCTTGGCAGTAAGAAACACTGGCTAGTTATCTGTGCAACTTGACTGCTTCTCTGTATTTCTTTAAAGCAAGACAAAGAGGCATTCAATAGGAATTTGCCTTTATTATATAGCTTCTACTTCTGTTTTTGCCATTACCACGTATCAGCTCTGTTTTGGTTCCCCAGCCAAGTTCTTTTCATATTTTCCAGATCATTTAAGTGCCTGCATCCAGTGCCTCAACAAGGTTTAATGAGTAAGCCAGTATTACTTTTTAAGCAAGCAATTAGTTTTGATTCACCTTTTCTCAGATCTGTAAGGGAAACAGTGAATTAAAGAAACTACGGGAAGGAGTTCTTGCTACCATTACCATGTGCTGTGCTGAGCCACAGCCTGTCTGACATTTGCACGAGTCATGAGTGTGAAATCAAGGTAGATGATGGATTTCTGTAAAATTATTAACAGTGCTGGTCCACTTCCACCCTTCTCCTGGATAGAAGTCAGACAGTTCTTGCAGAGGAGCTAAGTTCAAAAATAGTTCAAGTCAGCCTGCACCGGGGAACCATGATAACCTCAGCCAGAATTAGCTCATCCAACTTCTCCCTCTACTCCTAAACCTGTAAAAAGTTCACAGACAGGGGTATGTTTGGGACTCTGGAACCAATGACTGTTGCTGTCTGAAGCAGCTCAGACCAGGATTAGATCTTTTGGAAGAAGATTTGGGCACAGAAGTCCATTTATTTCAAGGTTGTTTTCTTTTCCACTTCTGTTGGTCTGGAATACCTCCAGATATGAAATTTCTGTACGCCAATGTCCTACCATTGTCAACCTTTAGCAGAAAACATCTTTGTCCTTCTCACAAGAAAAACACAGCAGAAGCTGATAGCTTCCACCAAGTTCTGACTGCATAGCATAATTTTTTTTATTTCCTTTTCAGCTGTGGTTTTCCTTGACATCTCAGCCTACAAGCATTACTTTGTTTTTCCTGTATCATTGACAACTTTTTATGCCTTGCATCGGTGCATAGGAGCATGTGACTTAACAGCCAGAATCTCTGACACGACCCTATGTCGTGTGACTTCCAAGTGTCCATAGAGGGCAGAGGGAAGGAGCGTATGCTGTAACCTATAGGCTACTTCAGCATCTCATAGGTGCTATTTGGTCTTCCCTTCTCTAGGGATGCCACAGTAAAACTGGGATGCTGACTTTAGTCTCCTCAATGTCTCATTTAGATGTCAAAAGCAGATAGCTTTTGTCACTTGTCTACATGAGTATAGAAAATAATCCTTCTGTTTTGGAATCTGATGCTGGATGTGAAGTGCATTTATCACTGCCCTACTTTCTCTGTAGCATTGCCTCTGCCATCATTGTGCTTCTGTTGACTAAGATGTCAGAAGAAACACTGATGCCAATAACACTGCATCTTCTCACACAGAATTTGTGCTAGACCTCTTTATTGCTGTGATTGCTTGCATTTGAACTTTTTTTTCTCTCTGGATCATGCTAGTATGAATGTCTAATATTTATGCTGATATTGAAGTTTACATTTTATTTTTGTTTATGTTATATCTTTTCAGGCAGAGATAATATTAAGGCTGTTATTTAAAAATGAGTCAGCATTTTCAAAAACTGCACTTTTGAGTCCCCAAATGTTTAACCCTATAAGAACAGCTTTGTATGGATAGTAAAGGACTCCCAAGGCTTGGGCCTGGACTAGCTGGGATTGTAGTACTTGAGATGGTAATGTAAGTTTGCAACTTTTATTTCACCCTGACAAAGTTTCCAGTATCACCTGGACATGTGGATGGGCACAGAATAGTTGATACAAGATAGATTTAAACACACTAACTTAGACGCTAATTGTACTTGCTTTGGTATCTATTCCCTCTAGTATTTTGTTTCAGAGAAACCATTAGCTCTTCTGACTTACCTGTCCACGGAACCATTCTGCCACAGGTGATTTTTAGATAAGGGAGCTGGAGTACCACCTTCCAGTGCTCGTACTTTTTAGCCCCATCAAGAGCTTGACTTGAAGGTGAAAAATATGACAAGGTCCCAGACTTTATCTTCTGCTTTTGGCATAGATTTCTATTTGTGTCACAGGTCCCTGACTTTACTATCATTAAAAGGCCTTTATCACACAGAACCATGATCACAGCTCCAAACAGCATTGCATATTTTAAACTTGTGTAAAACACGGTATCTTACCACACCTTGCATTTTTTGTCTGAAAGCATCTCCTGATGTTGCCTGCTTTGGTTGTAAGGACAGGAACCATTGCAAATCTTTCTCTGGACTAATTGTAACAGAGTAAAAAGAATAGTGCAGCAACTTTCTAGGAAGAATTTTTTTTTTCTTTTAAATGAAAACAAAGTCTATTGACTGGAAATGATCTAAATGTGATTCTAGCCACTGCCAGGTCTCTTGGCAGCGCAATCTGCCAGCTTTCCTTTCCTGTTTTTTTTTCCCTCTGATAACATATGTAAACAATCAGTAGTACACATCAGAAGGTTTTTCTTAGGCTTACGTAGGACCTGCAGCATAAAGCACACACACAATACGGGATGGCGAAATCTTCTCCATCAGACATAGGACTCACTCTGTCATAGGGCAAATTTGCATTTGCAGGACATAAAACAGCATGGAACTATTTGCAATTCGGGGAAACAGATGCTGAGGACAGGGTCAGATGACTGCAAGCTGCTGCCCAAGGCACAGCATGACATGGAAATTGCATGGTCCTGGCTTCTCACACCCATCCCATGGTTCATTCCCATTTGCCCCTCATAGGCTGACAGAGGCAGAGAGATCGTTATTGCAAAAGCCAGGGTTTTGGAGGGTATAATAAAGTCTTCATGTTTTTCCCATCCTGGTACATGAGGTCATTTAATAAAGTTTTCAGGGAGCTCTGAAGCTACTGACCACTTTTGAACTTTATGATGCACATTAGCATTTCTCACAGCTTTTGTTTGAGATTGCACACACACATCACCAGTATGGGCACCAGTATTTCTTCAGAGGGACTTATGAAATGAAAACTGAGGCTGTGATACAGTCAAATGAATCTCAGGGGGTTTGGGCTCTAAACTATTAAAAAAATTTTATGTATACTGCCAGGTAGGCCTCTCCCACCTTCTCTTTCCAAGTCCTCCATCAGCTCTTAATTTGGCTGAAGACCTTTAAATGTCTTCTTGCTTGCCAGACTATCTATTTGGAATAGGGACAGATATAAAAAGGCAGAAGAGACTAGAAATTACTGGTGAAAAGCAGAAATTTAAAAAGTTATAAAAATATAGGCAAAAGGACACCCCCAGTCTTTTTCCTCTGAAATGAAATCTCAGGAATTGGGGGACAGTAAAACTTCAGCTGAGTAACTAAGCCTCCTGCCTCGTAAACTCTGGCCTAGGAGACTCCAGGGTAGTCCTGGCACTTACCAGGTTTGATCACTGAAAGATTTCACTGGTTCTAGCCACTTGCCTTTTTTGTTTTCTCCACCAGTGTAAACAACATAGAGTTATTCTATCAGAGTCTCTTTAGAGACACTGATTTCATGAATATCCTTGATTTTAAAGGAAATGTGAATGATGATGGTAAATGAACCTGCGGTTCAAATAGCCAATCCTTCATTATCTTGAGCATTATATAAGCAGAAATGGACAACACCATTTTGACACTGTAGGAAGTTAATTAGTATTCCAGATAATTCTCACTGACTGAACTACTAAGCAGGAAAATATGTTGTATTATTAAATGTAATTTGCCAGAATATTTGAAACTGTGATGTTGGACAGAGAGCAAGATAAGTAGATGGCCGAGTGATACGCCAAAGTGATAAGTCATGGATAAAATGTACTGTCCCTGTACCAAGAAAATAATTATAAGTCATCCATTGCTTCATCCTCACAGCACCTCTGTATTGCAAACTAGAAAGCAGAGGTATAAAGAAGAGGCTTGAGCATCCAAAAGGACATGCAGTGTGTGTTCTTCTCACTACAGAGAGCTTTGAAAATAGACTCACTAGTTGTAGAGCACATGTACTTTGTAGTTGACTGCAGGCAGCAGTAGATATGATGTCCACATGGCCATGCTGCCCCGTGTTCAAGACCACTTTTCCTGGTCACTATATCTTGTCACAAATCGTAAAGCCAAGCCATCCACAAGTACAACTTTCTTCCTATTTTAAAACCTGTCAGGCAGTCAGATTTCTCCTGTTGTTCTTAATGGCCTGCTCTTCTCCAGAAGGTAAGAACAAGGAAAAGTCACTAAAAGCTGGGCTGGTTTTATTTAATTTCTTTAGACTGACTCATAGTCTCGAATTTCTTGTCCTTAGGGAAGATATAAGGAAATGATGTAATTCTTTTTTTGGCTTCTTTTCATGGTTTGGACTTTTTCTTTTGGCATAATTTGTATTGGACCTGTTTTTTAATTAATCTGTATGGATTGTGCTAAAGTAAAAGCCTGAGCTGCCTGTCTCTGTATACTCTGTATACTTGTAGTAGGGACGTAATGCTTGAGGATAAGAAGTATTTATCTCCATGAATTTACCAGGTGACCCATTAATAATTACTCAGGAGTCCTGCAAGCTTTCTTTAGAGATCAAACTTTTAAAAGCTGACCAAATTAAAATTTTAAAAGTCTGCTAAAATGTTAAATATATGTCTGTTTGAGAGATGCAGTTGTAATAATTCCTCCAGCTCTAGACTTGCCATAAATCTAGGGTGGAAGGGGAGATACTTTACATTTTTGTGTTTCATTAAAAGAAGGAAGTCACGAACACCTTGGAGATGAAGCTCCTAGTGTTTTTTCTGACTGAACTGAGACCTTATCTACCCCTATGGACCATTTGGAGTTCAGATTAAAAACTAAATCTAAAGCAATCTGCAGTGTCTGGTTATTGGGAAACTTCTGTTTCTGCAAAACTGAGGTGGAAAATGTTACAAAAGGATCTTCTTATCAGGAAACAAATACACTTGTGATGTTCTAGAACCAGAGCTAGAAAGGTAGATAAGGTGCTCAGAAGCAGAGGATGTCTAGGAAGTGGAGAATGTAGATTTGCATCCTCTTAGACTCAGAAAGAAGCTGAACATGACTGTGTCTGAAAGTTTCCTGAACTAAAATAACATTTCAAGGCACAAGTGAGAAACATTCTCGAAGCTGTTTTTAATTAGGGTGTGACATACCAGGAGTTTGGAGCCACAGCTGACTGACAGCATCATGACTCTCCGGGAAGCAGCATCTCCCAGCTCCCTGTGCAAGTCTCTCATCTGGGGATAGGAAAAGTACAGCTTGGGACACCATCCTCAAAATATTATTGACAGGAATCTGGACCAAACTGGATATTGCACAGAAGTGGATGGCAGCCTTTTACAAAGAGAAATCTTTCCTGCTTCTGCCGTGCACACCAAATACAGTCCTCAGGAGAACCCCAGTGTTGTTGCACCAGAGCTGATGTATGTCAGGTCTCGACAGCAGTAACCTGCAAACTGACAGACACAGCTCTGAATATGTACAAATGCACAACCACAGGTGCCAGGGGATCCTCCAGGTCAGAATAAGGAGGCTTCCGGTGAGCTCGGGCATGTCTGTGGCAGCAGAGTGCATTTGCTTGAATTTCCTGCAGTGCCCAGGGTTTCTGGTGCCACCACTCCCTTCCAGGCAGGTTGTGGGTATAATCTGTGATGGAAATATGGTGTTCTCTATTAAACTTACCTAGAAGCTAGATGAAGTTCTAACAGCACATACTAAGAGACATAATTGCTATTTTAAGTAACCAAATCCCTTTATGGATCAGACTCCAGCGGAAGAAATTCAGAGCATTAGCACAAAGCCACTGGAATACACTACTGAAGGAATTCTCTTTTTTAGCAGTCACATGCTTTTTACCATTCACTTTACATTCCCTTCTATTGGCTTACTGGAAACATGCATTTACTCAAAATGTGCCTGATCATTTGTTAAGAACAAATGTAAAAAACATATACACAAGAATTAACTGAAATTAGATTTTGTACTCATACCAGCAGCTGCACAAGAAACTTGCCTGAGCTCTGGCAATCCAGCTAAAAAACTGAAATTACACAAATGAATGTGACTAATCAAAATTAAAACATTCAGTGCAAAAAGTTAGCCAGTAGTAGTAGACAAAATTCAGAGCAGTACTTTAAGAGCAAAATAATGAATCACTGAAACAAATAAACTGTAAATCCAAAAGGCAAAGTGTTAGGTGTTGAACTCTTTCTTCTGCTCTTCAAAGCATTAATATTCCTTTGCTCAGGAGGGAAGCTTCTCATAGTAATGACTTGAAAAAAGCTGAAATGACGGACAAAATCAAAATTAGCATGCAGAACTTCTGACTTCTGATCTCATCATCAATACATCAATGGATATCTGCATTTCTAGTGTTACTTGTAATTGTCTCTGGTAGAGGGGAGTGAGAACAAATAAAAGTTAACTACTTTTTTCCAGGTTTGTACTGAATGCCTTTGGTTAGCTTTTTACTTGATATATGTGGAAGGAGAAGACAGAGGTGTCTTTTCATGGAGCTTTAGAATGCATTAACTTGCTTTTCAAGATAAACTATCAAAATAAATGAGTTGAAAAGAAAATGCTCTTTTTTGTTCAGATGCTGAAGCACATTTATGTGCTTAACTAATTGCTTAAAACTTAAGGGAAAAGAGAAGTCTAAGTGCAAGCTGAGATATAAAAGAGAAAGGTTGAGTCTAGCAGCAAAACCAAACTTTTAATATGGGTGAAGTTTTAAATATCAGTTGCTTAAAGACCCCAAGTATCTGTATTTCAGGTTAGCACATCTGTGTCCTTTTCTCTGCAGACTGCCCAAAGTTTGTCAGCTAGGGGAAGTGATCGGTATTGTGGGGTTTTTCAGCTGAGAAGAAAGGACTTATTAATTTATTTTAATATGCAATATTTAAATGAATGAATTTTCAAACCCATTGCTTTAAATGAAGCCTACACAATTTCAACTCTTTTTTCCTTCACTCTTTATGTATTCTCATGAAATCCTATGTTGAACAAGGCCTTCGCAGACAATCTCTTTTCCTGATTTGGCAAACCCATCACTTTCTCTTTTTTGAGAATTGAAGTAAAACTTCCTCAATTTACTATCTCATCTATTTCATCAGGCAGCTAGAAAACAGTTTTTCATATTGTTTTTGTGAGGACCAGAATTGGTATCACTTGATAAAATCTGCTCTTCTGAGTTACATGCAAAGTACACGTGTCAGGATTTCTCTGCTTACGTAATGATTCAGTCTAGCTTGTTTTGGTCTTTGCATCATTAAGCACTCAGAACTTACCAGGGGTTGTTGGATTTGCACACTAGAGAAAAATACTGTCTTCCCAAAGCCACAAGAATATATATGGTTGCCTATATATTAGCATTTTGGTTCAGAGCACCAACGCAGTTTTGCCCCAAATCCCACCCCCTGACCATTTCCGTTTCCTGCACATTGGCTCAGTTCACAGAGGAGTTTCAGTGCAAAAAGCATTCCCTCTGCAGGGAACTAACCCAGAAGCTCTGCTCAGTGCACATGAAATGCACTCCACCAGGGACATTAGGAGTCCAAAACAACCAGTGGGCCCTTGGGTTTGGGCAGCCTGCATGGTGAGAAGAGGCAATCCAAGGGATTGAGTTAAAGGTAGCCTGAAGTTGAAATCCTTGAAATGTTTATAGCAAACAAGCTGATTCTGAGCACTAACTACTTCAATATGGTGGTCTGTTTCTGTTAGGATGAATTACTCATTAATGTAGCCAACTCACGAGACAAACACAAAAAAGAAAAAACAAAATCACAAAAAGTATCAGACAGGTTTTTGCACAATATTTTGAGAGGTATCTCTACATGTTTGTTTATCATGACAGTAGTTCCTCTACATCCCTTGCTATCATCTCCTTCTATTACATAAAATGCAATGATAAGATTTTACAGATGAAGCAAGACACCTTTGCTTTAAATTAACTTATAGTCAGATGAAAACATTCTGAAATGGTAAATTTGAAAATACAGTACCAATTTAGATCCTCCATGTGTGAACTGAACAGAAGAAATAATAAAGGAAACAATATCTCAAACTAGTACACAATGGGGAATTTCTGATCAGACATGATGGTGGTCTCATTTTACAACTGCTAAAGCCTCTGTAGGTTCTTTCAAAATTATAACACATGGGAACTCACTAATAAAAATATCACAAGAAAATGAGTTCCATTCTACATTGCCTGCTATTCCTACAGAGAAATATAAATTGATCACTGATCTAAAAACTGGGGATTGTGTAGATTCCATGGATCATGCTCAAATTAAGTTTGGAGAAACAGATTATTTTTTCGATCTAAGCAGTAATTACTTTACAGGAATAATTTCTCAAGACTGAAAGTAACTGTCAGGTTAACAGAGCAAATGGAAGCATTTTATTTTAAACCTGAATGATAAATGAGAATTTTTAAAGAAGGCTTTATTAACTGCAAAACTTCTGTCATCAAGACAGGGGCCTTCCTTTGCTTAAAAAGAAAAACTCATTTAAGATGATGACAGCGGGGTGCTCAAAGGCAAATGCACATAAACTGAGCTTACCCATTTCCAACTTGGGCACACACAATTTACCCCCTTCTTATTTCCTGGCTGATATTGCCTCTTGAAACTAACAGCAGCATTTCTATTCTTCTGTCTCAATTTTTATGGTGCATTTCTCTGACCTTTCAGAATGCCCCAAGATTTCTCAGAAAATCTGTAGATGTCAGTGCTCTCTCCCGAGCAATATTCACTTTTGCATGTTACTTTGCTGAGTTATTCCAAGTAAGAGCAGGTATATGGAGTGAAACAGTTGGTGTTGAAGATCCTACTATGTTCACCCCATGTGTGTTTCAGGGGATTTTAATCTGAAGGAGCTCAAGCTGGACCTATGGACTAAAAGTCCATGAGCCATGTCGAGGACATTTAGGGAGCCCCTTTTAGTTTAGCTGTTTTGCAATTAAATCCGGTTCTCACATCCCCAGATCTCTCTTCATCCTGAACAAGCACCACAAGCGAGGACAGCTGGGAGATTAACATACCACAGGCACATCCCCTTGAGCTCTTGGTGCCCCTCTGGGATATCCTACCACACGACCAGGCAGACTGTGGTAAAGGAATAAAACCTAGCCATGCTGCTTTGCTCTGAGCCATCAGTGACACCCTGGTTTCCACTCTGTTATGCCTTCTCGTAGTCGATGCAATGAAATACAAGGGAAAGGAGAAAATGAGCCACTCCACGGCTGTTTCATTTGTGTTCTCTCCTGGTTGTTCTGAGCAGCAGTAAGACACACCATCCTCCTGCCTTCCAGGGCTCTTTAACTCTTTCTGCAGAGGATGGGGGTGTGAACTGTCTGTTCACAGCACCACATGGTCCCCAGTGAGGGACCTGGCATCTTCCAGTCACTCTGTACTTCATCACAGTATTTGGGAAAGCAGGGGACTGAAGTCAGCGTATCTGTATCTGAGATAGGCAGTGAGAGCAAACATTAGTAAAGTCTTACCTTGTTTTCTCTAGTCTTGCTATCACAACTATATTCATTGATAAAGCAGTGCAGACGTGTCAAATATGACAAGGATGATTTATTTTTATCGCCCCCTTTGCAGTGATTAACATATTTTTCTTTTGAGTTTTGTCTTTCTGCTTTCAGTTGCTCCCTCATTCCCATTTAACTCTCCTCCCTTCCTCTTTCTCCCCCCTTCTTGTTTTGTCTCCCTCAGGTTCTTTCATTGTCACATTGTGCTCCTTCAAATGCCGCACACATTTTGTCAATGGAGCCTCTGTAGTGGCTGGAAACTGAGAAGACCCTGTACTGCTGCTTGCCAGGCAGCGGGGGACCAGGGTTTTCTCAGTTTCCAGCTGCTTTTGAAGCAGCACTGATTGGTTTCTCTCGCTGCTGCAGAAAAGGCTGGCACACAGGAGCAACAAATTCAGCATGTCCTTCTGGCCTGTTTTCAATAGATCCGCAAGTGCCAGAACAGAGTTGGGGAGCAATTCGATCTGTCTGCTCAGCCATCCCTCTTTCTATTTACTGAAGCAACAGCCTCTCCCTTTGCCTTTCTACCAGTTTTTCCTTAACTTCTGTGATTTGTCTCTCTGTCACATCTCTTTCCAACCCACTACGCAATCTTAGTCAGAGCTTCTGTAGGACCTTAAAGATGACATTTTTCTCTTGTGCTACTTTTGCATTGGTACTTAAGTTGAGCAAGCATAGTTCTGTTGTTCCGTGAGATTCTACTCGGTCACTAATTCAGTGCAATGGCTTAAAATGTGCAAGTAAAACAGACTAATATCAGCAAATAAGGCACAAAAGTTTCCTGAGTTTATTAGGGCAAGACAACCCTTCCAATTATCCTTTCAGAGGATTTCTATAACAACAAAAAGTAACACTGTAAACAATGGGAACATATTTAAATATTAAAAGCTTTTTCTCCCTCGTGAAGTTATAAGCATCTCCAATGTGTTTGGTGAAGCTCCAGTATCATGTTTAGGAAATACCACTGCAAAGACTTCTTTGATCAGGCAAACTCAAGGGGCTAAAATACAATGCTGTAAATGGATAGAGCAAGCAGTGAGAAGGGATGGAGGACAAAAGCAACACAAGTCCACAATAACCGTATGTATGCCCTAGGCCAGCTGTAAATCACTAAAACATTGCTTTTGTAAAAATACATAATTGTATTTTAAGAATCCTTTATTTCCTAATGGTCATTTATTTGGCCATTAGGCATTAGAAACTGGCAGATGTTACTGCAAATCCAATTCAGAGGACAGATTTGGAACAAGACGGTTAGTAGATTTGAAAATGAGTTTAAGGCAGATATGTTAAGAAACGGTATGTAAGTGGTCTGGGGGTAAAAATCAGGCCAAGGCTCCACCAGGCAGTAAATCCAAAGTTACAGCAGTTAATCCCGGATCAAAAACGTCACTGTCTCTTGATGCAATGTGCTCAACTTGTACAGCTTAAGGTTAAGGTAAAAGATTAAATTTTTTCAAAAAGGCCAAACCTTCCCTCTGTGCACTTTGAGTTTGATCAAATAAAACTTTTTTCTCCCATAGTTGTCATTGATGCAACATAGAGAATAAAGCTGGCATAAACAGCCATTATGTGCATGTATTACGTGTGCTATGTGATTCAACATACTCTTCACTGCCTGATCTGGACTGAATTTTTGTTGCCCAGAGATCTGGTAACTTGCAGAACTGGTCTTTATAAAAATATATCTACAGCCTCAGACATAAAGGGTGATGTTGATGAAACAAAAGAGGCAATATAAAAAGTAAAACTGTTGTTCTGGGCTAGATTTTCCCAACAGCTCATCTCCCACTGAAGTACTTAAATGAAAAAGCTTCCAGTGCAGCCCCTAAATGCTGTGGGGTTTCAAAGTTAGACTCTTAAGCCGTATGCATGGATACCCACGTATCCACGTAGCCATAAACTGGATACCCACTGGGCTGGACACTGTATATATTTGCTTCATCTAGGCAATTAGGAAAAATACGCTGAACTCTTTTGTCCACACAATGACAGAATTAAAAATGGAAGATAATAATACGGTTTATCCAGGGCAGAATTTAAATGTGCCACAATATGATTGAAGAGGATGGAGTATTCCACCAACAAGAGCATGGTTCAGAGGGAACATGCCATAGAATGAGAATACCAACACAGTTGTTCAATTGCTCATTAAAACCTTTATTTTTATCAGAGAAGTTATTTTATTAGGCAGAATGTATCTATCCTTGCATTTACATTTATTAGTAAACCTGTAAAATATCTCCTGAACACGGATGAACTTTTTGTTTCAAACTCAGATCCACAGGACCAGACTGTAAAAAAAATTCCTTCTTTTAGTTCTGACCTGGTGCTCAAAGGCTGCCTAGCTGCAGTACAAACCTGTGTAGTTCAACTCCATAATGAATGGCTCAGGGTAAGTGTCCTCCAAGTACCAATATGTAACTGAGCCTGGTGAGGTTTTCCAAGCAAACAGGCAAAGGCTGCTCTGCATGCCCCCGCAGGCTCCAGAACCAGCTCTGCGGCTCCAGCAGCTGCGGTGTCCTGGTGCCAGTGAGGCCAGGGAGGTGGAGTCTGGAAGACATGTGCGTGCAACTACCTAGGAGGTCTCCTCTTCCTTATCATGTTTCAGGCAAATCATCTGAGAAGGCTGTCAAACCTTACATGGACCGGAGAGGTTTTATGCAAAAATGAGTAGTGCTTAGTAAAAAGCAACTGAGGATAGGACCTAACAAGACTGTGTTTACTTGTGCCAAAACCACTAATCATCAGATGAAATGTCAAAGATTATGTATGTGGTAGTGCTGTGACAGACACCGTAGCTATGTGAGGCAGGGACAACAGCAGTCCTTCATGTGTTTTTGCTAGTACAGTACAGTTTCCAGCTATTTGGCAATGAGCCTCACTTAAGAAATGTTCTGGGTCCAGCTCCACCTGCCCTTTTCATAGCTTTCCAGGGCTGCTGCCTATTTCTCTCACCCCATGCTGGCACTGCTGCTTGTTTTAACAGTGCTGATGCTGAGACCAAACTAATAAACTCAGCTGAATACTGCTGAGTTTGTCCCAAGCAATGCAGATGCCTCTGGACTGAGCTCCATTGCTCCCCTACTTCCATATTTATGCAGCACTGAAACACTGGACTTAGCCCTGCACCAAGCCAGCCAGCCCAGATCAAAAAGAAGGATTGTGCTTTACTTCTATGCCTTAATGAACTGGCAGGAAACCCACATCCAGTTCTAGGCACCAAGGACGTCGCCCCTGTGCACATATGTTCAGCCAAGGGTGCAGGACAGCACTAAGTGAATGGTTTGCAACATCCTGCAGTAGCACCCGGTGTTGAAGCAGCCGTTTTTAGCAGGAGAAATGAATTACTCAGTAGTGGTTGTTCAGGCTGAAGAGATGCTAAACTGCTCATTTGGTTTCAGCATCACAGTGACACAGTTGTACTCATCCGTTTTCCAGGAACTGTTCAGTTTACGTCAGTCAGGGCTCTCCACACCTCGCTCCAGCACATGGCATAAGCCCCAGAAAAAGAGATCTGCATGGACAAGCCGGGGTAAGCAGCAGAGATCATCCTGCTGCTGTTACAGGATAGCATACCCAAGTTTTCATGATTTATCGTCAAAACTTTTCCCATTTAACTATCTTCTAGGGAGGACTTTGACAACAGGAAAAGAGGAAACACAGAGACCCAGGCACCCTTTCAGCGATGCTGCGTCAATTACAAACACAATGATCACTAGGTCTGGACTTATTGGTGACAGTTTTTCTTCCCCTCAATTTGTGTTACAGCCTGAAATCACAAAGCTGTGATCCCCGAGAACCTCCTTTGTAATGCATATCAACTTTCGTTGTGCCCCTTTGTTCCCAATGTGACGGAGCATTGTGGTGCCTGTGTCCAGGGAGCAGGTTCGCTTTATTGTTCTTGTAAATATGTACTGCTGGGAGCAGCTCCGTGGAAGGCATTGAGTTTGTGCATGACTGACGCCGACCCGGACAACTGCTCTGACCCCCAGCAGATGGTGGTGCAGGGACTGCAATGATCTGGAAGTAATAGCATGTGCCATTTCTTTTTGTTTGGAACAGACAGCCAGACCCTGCGTTTCCCTCCCCTGCGCAGCAACAGCTGTATATACAGTACGGGCTGGCCAACCCCTAACTGTCACTCCAGTCTTCCTCCCCTGCCATTAATCAGGAAACCTTGGGCGCTGAGACTTCATTGAGATTAAACACTATATGAACACCACATGGCTCTTTCCAGTGTTAATAAATTTGCAGGCCTTGGGGCATAGATCAGTTGCTCTCCCAGAGAAAAGTGAGTAAAAGTTAAAAATATCTACCACCCCCGATATTAGACTTAAGTAGTGGTGGATTTGCTGGTTTTTAACCTCTGCACAGAAAAAGCCAGGGTACAGAAGTCGGTATTAACTAAGAATTTTAACTTTTAGACTACAAACAGTTGGTTTAATAAATTTTACTTGTCACTTGTATTTATCAGGGACCAAAACAAGTGTTTGTTTCAAAAGGAAGGTATAAAATGGGTAAAAATCCACAAGTGATGTTTTCTCCAAGGCCACAGGAGATTTATTGCTTCAGAATGATAGCAGAGCAGTTTGCATTCGATTTTGTAAGTAAGAAGCCAGGTTTTTTTATAATTCATTGTATATGAGGTGTGTCATTAGAGGTCAAAAATGACAAATTATAGTGTATTGGAGTTAATAATCATCCACTGCGTGTCTGGCCTGTGTTACCAGTCGCCATAAAATTGTCCTGACGGTCCAGAAGGGAAGTTCCTTAGGATGGATGGAATAGCTGCTCTGTGCCCCTCCCCTCCCAGCCCTGGATGAGACGGCTGTCAAAGAAAGGGGCTGAAAACCAGCTGCACTCTAAACATTGTATTTCTGCTACCATAATGCTTCTGCAAGGCTTTCAGCTGGCAGGTCAAAGAACGGCAGACTTGCAGTCCTCGAAATGAGGAACAAAGGTAGGGTAGGAGTAATGGCAAGGAAATGCTTTAGACTTTTTCCTCACTCTATAACAGCATTAACACCTCTTGAGAATTTCACACACAAGACCCCCAACCTGAAAGTCCACGTTCGAGCTGTCAGACCATTCCTTTGTGATAGCAAACACCTTTATGTTGTTTAATTCAGAGCAATCTCTCTCCTTCTGTGCAGTTTGTATTATGTTGTTTAATTCTGTGCAATCTCTCTCCTTCTGGGTTTGTCCCTCTAAAACTCCCCACAATAATGAAATTTTCCTGGGGTGAACCGAAGTCTCCCAGGTCACAGCATCATGACATTGTATTAGGTTACAGTCAGCCTTCCTTGCTGGGCTGATGGCTGAGATGCATATGTCTCATTATCTTTCATTTAGAAATTTCATCCTAAACTTAAGAAATGACCTTGTAAAGTTTGCTGAGACCAGCTTCAGTTTTGGGAAGTCCCCATCTTCTGAAGAAAAAAGCAATGAAAGGAAATCCCTGTTCACCTCCAATGCAAAACTAACTTCTGTTCATCCCCCATCAGGGTTGGCCAAGGGAAAAGTGTCTGAATTTTTCCTTGTATAATTTTTAATGAAAATTATTGTTCGGTCTGAATTCCTTCCAGACTTTCCTGATCTTGCTTCTGGCTGTACTACCTTAAACAACAAACACTTAAACAGAAGTAGCTTTACTTTCTTGACTAATCCCATTAGCTTTAATGAGTCTAATCGCACTAGTAAAATTATGCATGTGCTTAGCTCTTGGCAAGGTCAGTGCCAGTAATGAGCAGAAAAACAAACTGATAATGAAGCCATGAGTAATAAGTATGTCTGGATATCTGCATTTCTAGAAAAAGATATAGCTGTCTGGAACACTAAAAATGAAATACTGCTTGTTATGATTAAAGAAGAGAGAGTGAATTCTGAACCAAGACTGCCAACAAACAAAATTATAGAGAAATTCTTTAATTAGTTATCACCCATGACATGTCTTCAGTTACCTCCATAACAGCTATAAGCTCATTACCTTAGTTATGACTTATCAGTTCTTCCATTCATTAATACGAAGCTCATCAATATGATACCCAAGAACTAATGAACTTTAGCATTAAAAGGTCACATGCAATCCCCTGAAAACTAAAAATTCAAGAGGTATCAGCCACCCTGGATCTGAGCACTGAAATATTCTCACGCAATTTTTATGGAATTTATTTTCAATAACTGCTGCCAGAAATATTCTGTCTTTTTTCAGGTTAAGGATTATGGAAAATGGTCTGCAGAACAGCAGAGGTTCAAAATGAGAGTAGTATGAAAATTAGACTAAGTCCACAACAATTAGAATTTGTGCAAATGTTCTTGACAAAAGAAATAATCCAAATACATATCAACATGGCAGTATGACAAGATAATTATTTTTTAGGATTATGTGTTCTTTGACCATGTCTTTAGACTATGTTAAAGCATCTTCGGTTTCAGGAATGTATAACTTCCTCAATGTTTTAAGTAAAGAAACAGCCCCAAAACAAGTATTATCTTCATAGCCTGAGGCCATGGACAGTCTGAAGCCCCTAAACACACAACATTAGTTTAATTTCTTTGTGCAGGACCAGCACGAGGCTTAACCATCACTAAATTCTCCAAATCACATATATGTCGTACCTAGCTTTATACTCCTTGTGAAGGATTTAATTTCCTGACTCCTCTCTCTAGCCAAAGTGAGAATTCCTGTGTGCTTGTATTTGTATTTAGAATTACAGGTTAAGGATTTCTGTCCACATTCCGTCCCATTTGACATGTGGTTGTGACTGGGCCAAAGACTTTTCTAGTACACAGTAAAATGGGACGGTTTATAATGGCAGATGGGTTTCTAGTGGTAGTTTTATCAAGATGTTATGTGCAGTTTGTGGTTTTCTTTTAGAGTAGGATGATGAGTTGGCTTTTTATACCTTACTATAGTTAGTCTGAAATTCCCTTAAGTACTGTTCTGTTACACTATTCCCTCAGGTAGGAAAAATGTGTATAATCAAGAGTGTGGGTTTCTCTCGTGTTTTGTTGAACCAAATGAGTTTTCATTCTTTGTGTTTTCCAAAAACACATTTTACTTACAGCTGAGGTGAAGCATGTCAGCATACATTTTCTCAAAGTGCCTCATGAATGGGAGAGCAGGCTAGTTGAAAAGATCAACTCTAATTCAGTCACCAAATTATAGTCTTGGGTGTGAGTGTGCCTCTGGCAGCGTACATGGCAAACTAATATACATCAGGAAAACAACAAAACTGCAACAGCACCTCTGGTTAAAATGCTGTTCTCCACAAAGACATCTGTTTCCATATTGATTCAGAACTGTAGCACTGCAAATTCAGTTTGTACTTATATATGAATAAAATCAATAAAACACCTGGAGCCATATCATAATCTTTAAATCTTCCTTTTACTTTGTTAATTATTTGTGGCAATTCACAGTCTCATCAACTAGTTCAATCTTTCCTCTCTTCTTGATTTCTGCAGGATGCAACTAACTTCCTTTGGTGTCTTCTGCTCACAGTTAGTCCTACAGGGAGCAGACAGACTGAAAAGGCACTGTATCTTCTCTATGTTCTGGAAGCATGGAGATTTTTAGAGTTTATCGTGCTGCACTCCTTGTAACTATTGACTCTGTAACCCTCCATAGTAAGGTTTAATCTTAGAACTGGTTTGGTGGGTGCACACACTAGCCATGGCAGAAGGTGAAGGTAGCACGGGAGTCAGGCTCTCAGCAGGACCAAGGAGGGCCTGGGGAATTCCCCTCTGCCAGTGCCTGTGGCTGTGAATGCCAGGGGGCAGGGGCTTGGCGGTACTTGGTGTGTGGTTGGCAACCTCTGCCAGCCCCCAGGACATTTTACCCTCCAGACCATTCAGTGAAGTCTGATGGTGCCTGCAGGGGCACCCTGAGAGTGTGGAGGCTGATGGCACCAGCCACCACTGCAGAGGGCTGCGTGTAGAGAGCTGGGCTAAGGGAGTAACACAGTGTTACGTGAGTGTCACTTTAGATGCCTGATGAACAGGCACCATGTGCACGAGTGGAGGAGCACTGCTGCATAAGAGAGGTTCAGAGATGGGCTCTTTGAAGAGCCCAGTAAAACTAAGGAGCAATGCAGGATAGCTTACATGCAGATAGACAAGAAATTTCACCCAATGGAAAATAAGTGAAGGTACTTTTCTGGGGTAGGGTGAGGAGTAAAATCTAATACAATGCAAAATGTCTTGACAGGGTGTTCTATAAAAGTATTTTAAAATAAAACTTCTTCTGCAAAGCAGTCATCAAGCTGTTCACACTGTTAACCTACATAACCACATGATGTTATTACTGTTAACCTCATCTTCCCTCCCCCTCTTCCTTCCTATTGTTTGCTATACTCCTTGCATCATCTTACACTATAAGAACACTCTCAGAAGGTACTGTACTTGCTTTCAAGGCAATACCACAGTGAGCCCCAAACGCAACTGCAGCCTTTGGGTACTCCCACACTTGTACCTGAGCCTGCAATAAGATGCAGATTCAGATTTTTTGTTGCTCTACCATTCTCTCTGATATTATGACACATGAGCAAAAACTATTTAACAGCACTCCTGCTGTAGACTGCTAACTAGCCTACTCATTCTCCCTGTCAGGGACCCTCAAGACAACATTTCAAATTCTCTGAGCAATGATGAACATAATTTCAAACAGCAGAGGCACTTCTGGCATCAAGCTGATTAACAGCTTAAGCAATAACTTTAGTTGGCATATGCAGCCAAGTTCAGATCTAAGAGATGTTCTGTGGGCAACTGCCTGTTTATTTTCTTTCCCAGACACGCAGCTGAACCACACTGTACATCCTGTGCTTATGAAATTCCAGCATGGTTGTATCCCAGTACCCACCACTAGAATGTGTGATTTATACCACCAGATACAAACACCTCAAGATAAACCTGCTGCTTATAATGAAGATCCAGACAACTGTGGTTCTACTACCTACAATGCTTTTTAAGGTCACTAGATTTTAGAATAGCTGAGATTTTGTAAGACACACTGTGACCTTTTTTTTTTATAAGACAGGTCGATCTGAGAATGGGATTCTTGTAACCTTGCCCATCTCTTACATACTTTTGCTAAGCACGTTAGAGACATGGGATTGCTTCTACATAAAAGGATGCAGGTCTGCTGTTTTCTCATCTTTCTCCAAGCCAGTGTGGCAAGAGGCATTCACCAAATGAGAAGAGTATTAGCTAGTGCTGTGCCCAAAGGAATGAGCTTAGGGTAAGCCTAGAGCCAGGGCTGAGCTGAAAAAAGTTTGGTCAGGATTGGCCAAACAAGCTGCTGAAATCTTCAGCCCAGTCATCACAGCTTGCATCCAGTGCTCCCTGCTCCTGCCTGCCCTTCTCCAAAGCTGGGCTGCTTGAGCACTGCTGGCCAGCAGCTTCTGCAGTACCACTGATGGGACAAAACTCCAGGCCAAAAGACCTCCTCCCCATCCACATAGAGGGCCTGATCCCTAATGACTCTGTGGGTTCTTGCTAGGCTCTCTTTTCTCCTCTTTCCACATAAAGCAAGATTCTGAGAGGAGTGGAGAACCATATGGATTCCCAAGTGAAGCTACTGGCATAAACTTAGCATTGGCTAAGTGGCTCTGTCCACATCTGCATGCACTGGTGAATCCAAAGACACTGGAGGTTGTCCTGTCCTTCAACTGAGTAAAATGGATTTCCTGCTTTAAGACCTTTACATTTTTGAAGGTGCCTCATGATTCTGAGCACCTAGCTGGGGTCACCTGGCAGAGCTTCTGCTTGGAAGACAAGTGAGGCATGGAAACCAAGCCCTTCAAAGGCACCTCCAAACTGTGCTTCTCCAAACTATCTGTGAAATGACGGGCCTGATTCAGAACCCTTCCACCAGCCTTGGCTGCGCTTAAGTCAAAAAGTCAAACTACTGATTTGCACAGTAAACACAAAATTTTAACTGGTGCAAACTTTGTATTTAAATTTGTTCTTCTAACTCAGCTCTGGAAGTGCTTATACTCATAACAGGCCAGAAAGTGAGGTCTTGTTCCCTGAGGTACTAATGCTTTCAGTTTTCAATAAAGTCAATAGGAATTGCTCACACTCTATGTGAAATACGAACTTTTAGCAGCAAGAAGAAAATTCAATGCATAAACAATATTAAAAAACCCTCTGTGGCTTACTACCTTTTCTTCCACCAGCTACTCACATTAAGTTCAGCCATTGTTTTGGATTTTAATAGTATTCCTGGCCTTTTGAAATGCAGATTGTCTATAATTAAAAAAAAAAAATAAAAATCAATGGTTGGTGGTTTCATAATGTACTGCTGTCAATGATTGCTGTCAATGATGGAAAGGACAGTTTCTATAATTATTAATTCTCTGAAATAATATACCTGCTCCAGTGCCCAGTTAATCTGGTTATTAATCAAAGTGCCTTCTTTGTAAACTGTTAAAAGTCTAGACACTGCAGATTATTGTGTGCTGCATTTTCAGCTTTTGCAGTTTGATTCAAAACACACTAAAAGAGGGGCCCCATAAAATGACCATCTAGAGACAGTGCATGGCAAATATCCAGAAACTACTCTTAATGGAATGGAGTTAGCATGAGCTGAGATCATTCTTTAGCCTTGGGAGACAAAGAAAAAAAGAGAGAGAGATGTTTTTAGAAAGAGATTTCCAAAGGGATTATGAGTTGCTCTTTGAAAACAATACAGAGGATTTCCAGTATGCATTATGCTTTTGCCGAGAACTGTGCCTACAAGGAACGCAATCAAAGTTCTCTCGCACCTCACGGGGAGGGGGAAATCATGATGGGGAAAGTCCCTTAATGACAGGAGACAATAGTTGTTTGTGCAGGGAGTAGAGTTACAGCAAACTTTGTCACCAGTCTTTTAAAATATGATTTTACTCATCTGAGACATTATTCATAGAATTAGTATTAGCCGTAGAAAGAGGGAGAGAAACTCAAAACGGTATTTACAGGATTAACAAAATATAATCCTTTTCCATAATTTGGGAGACAGCTGAGGTGCAGAGCTGAAGCAATAAAAGTGGTTATGGCCTTTGCAATCTCAGCAATCTTTATATCAATGTGATATTTATGCCTGAAGTTCGACTGACATGGTGTACTAAAGACATGGGAGGAGGTTGAACGGACAAGATTCTTGACGTAAAAGGATTAATTTTCAAACACGGTCTCCTAACGGACAATCAGACCCCGTTCCCTCCCCCCGAAGCGGTAATGTTGAATGAATCCAAAATTAGGGTCTTCTTTTTGTGCCACGTCCAAATGCGGGCGCAGCCCGGCAGCTTCCCGTCCCCTCTGGCACCGCGGGCCCGCTGTGCTGGCCGGGCTTCTGGCACACGCCACTGCTCCTGTTTGCTGAGCAAACGCATCTTACGCACTTCGACTGCAGATAAAAACAATATTATGAAACCGGGCTTTCAATGCAAACCCGACTCCTGAAACAAGCGATGTTGACATTCCTCCGTGAGAAACGTGACAGACCTTTCTAGCGGCTGTGCCTCCAAACCCCGGCCTCCCGCTGCTGAGTTCTGTTTCACCATTTGGCAAAAACCGATGTCGTTTCGCGTCGCCCAGTTTCCCATCCCCGCGTGGCAGGGTCCCTGATCCCGATCCCTGACCCCGATCCCTGACCCCGATCCCTGACCCCGATCCCTGACCCCGATCCTTTCACTCGTGTCCCCAGGCCGCCCATGTGCCGGGGCCCCAGACAGCACGAGGCGGGCGCTCCCACGCCTGCGTCCCGCGGGGGTGCTGCGGGAGGGGAAGGCCGTGTCTGCAGGTTGCTCCCCCTGCGCTGCAGCCGCCCCGCCCCCCCCCCCCCCCGTGCCCCGAATGGTTCCTCCCCCCCGAGGCCCCTCCCTCGAGCGGGGCCGGGGGAATCCCTCGGCTTCCCCCGTCTCGCGCTCCGCTCTCGCGAGACCTTCGGCCGCTGCGCGCCGTGCCCGGCGGGTCTCGCGAGAGCGGCGTGGTTCCCACGGCCGGGCTGTTGTGTCTGAGGGAGCGGCCCCGCCCATCGGTGCGCGGCGCGCACCGCCCCCCCCCCCGCCCCGCGCGTGTCTCGCGGGTCCGCGCACGCGCGGTGCACGGCGCGGGGAGGGGGGCGCTCTCGCGAGAGTAGGAGTTTTGGCGAGAGTTTGTGGAAGATGGCGCCTGTTGTGACAGGGTGAGTGCGGGGCGATCGCGGCGCCCGCCCGAGCCGGCGCCGCCGGGGCCAACGCGCCGCGCACGCCGCCCGACCGGGCCCTCCCCGGGACCGCCAGCCGCAGGCACGGCGCGCTGCCCTCCGCACGGCCCGCGGGCCGACCCCGCCGCTCCGCGGGGCTGGGGTCCCACCGGGTGGGCGCACGGAGGAGGCGCCCCGGTCCGGGCCGGCAGCGGTCGCGCTCTCCGGCCGGCCCGCGGCGCGGGGGGCACGGCGCGGCCGGGCTCTCCCTCTACTCCCCGGCGCGGACACGCCGGTCGGGACTCCGTGCAGGGTCAATGCTCATCCCGGCTGCTCCGGAGCGGGTCCCGCTCCGGGGGCTCCCAGGGGAGCGGTGGAGCCCGGTGGGGAGGGGACGCGGGGCTGGCACGGGCTGCTCCCCCTTCTCGGTCGCCCCGGCTCGTCCCGCCGCGGGAGGAGGTCCCCCGGGCTCCCCCGGCCGCGCACCGGGAGCGCTCGCACAAAGGCTTTCGCTGCTGCGGGGGAAGTTGAGCGCGGTGTCCCCGCGGTGCCCCCGCGCCCCCCGCACACGGGCCGGGCCCGGCGCTGTCACCCCGCGGCAGAGCGCTCCTGAGCGCTTCCGAGCGCTCCCGGCCGCGCCGAGCGCGGGCGGGCTTTGCCCCTGCTAGCAGGACACCCCTTCACTCGGGCTGGGAGACCGAGGTTCCCTTTCGCTGTTCCCTGCACACCATTCCGGGGCTTTGTTGAGTTTTAGCTGCTTTCCTCCAAGTCCTGCGGTGCAGGGAAGGGTGGCAGCGTCCCTACCCCACGAAGCTACACTGGATCATAATGAATGGTAGTCGCCGTCCCTTTCAGCCACAGTGGGTAATACTTAATCATGGCTAGCCAGCTGCAGCGTGTGTCACTGTAATAAGTGACACCCTTTTAGCCACCTACAGCTGATGAATAATAACAGGTCCAGTGCTGGTATACGGTGTGCAATCACACATGCGGCGTTGCATTGCACGTTGCCATCCTCGCCGCATCTTGATTGCTGCTGCTTGTTGTAAGTGCCGTGTTCCTTAATTTTGGACTACACTGAGCACGTGACCTCCCTCTATGTGTTGAGGGAAGGGACAGTCAGGAGAAGAACAAGCTGTTTCTATACTCAACCTGTTTGTTCCGAATGAAATTCTGACTGGTGAAAGTACTGCTGTGTCTTTCTGAAACGTGGACCTTATTTTAAGATTTCACAGTGTGTCTGTGACCTTCTGTCTTCCCTGTGGGATTACATTGTCTACAGCATTGGCTCTGTGGTTAGAGAGCAACAGCCTGCTTGGGGGTGGGGTGGAGTTGGTGGTTGATGCTTTTGTTCTCATGTAGAAGGTAGCATTATGGTATTTTGTTGTTTTGTTTGGCTGCAGTAGTGTTTCCAATTCCTCACTCTTGTTTTTCGAAAAATAAATCGCAGGTTTTGCTTGATTTCTCTCCTCATAGAGGCATCTTGCTGCTCATATATGTTTTCCCAGTTAAATGTTCTTTAGGGAAGCTTGTCTTGTTTGCTGTGATTCCTGGAGTGCACTATTTTAGAGGTTAGAGTTGAAAAAAAGGAACAAATGGTTTTAAAGTTTGCTATAACTATTAGCCTGCGCTCCAGTTAGCAATTAAGGTTTTCCACGTTTCTGTTAGTTTACTCATCCGAATATTTGGGCTCCATTTCCTTTTGTTAAGTGATTACTACAGGTTTGTCAGTGTTGTCATGTTTGTGACATTATTTTTATCCTTCTCAGACATCTGTTAAAATGTTGACAGAAACAACTGTAGATTATTTATTTTTTAAAAGAAATCAATGATCAAATAATTGGAGCTGTAGGAAAAATAACATTTTAACAGGAGTGAAAAAGTGTGTGCAGGTTAGGATTTTAATGCTAAATTTATTGTTCAAAACCTGTAACTTGAATAATAATTCTCTGGAAAAGTAATCTTGTTTTCTTATTATTAAATACTTTAGGACTGGTAAAATGAAATCTGTTGACTTTTGTTAATGTTTTAGATAGCATTCAGAAACTTGAGGTATTTTTTTTTTTTATTACATGACCTGTTTTTAGAGTACATTTCCATTGCAGAGTTTTCTGTGTGTATTATGATTAAAAATTGATGATACTCCCGCAGCTGATTTTTTTTTTTTTTTTTCCAAAATAGTCAGTACAGTCCAGTTTCTTTCTGGACTGTTCTTTACTTGCACAGGGGGGAAAAAAGTGCTTGAAATTAAAAAGCAGTAACTGAAGAATGTAGTGTGCAAATCCTACATTGTGTTTGAATGGGCAGCTAGGGGTTCCTAGGGGTGCTCAAACCTGAGGTAAAGCTTATATGGCTCTCCTGCAGTCACTGTTAGCTGGACGTAAAAGCATTTTTTTTTCTTGTGAACACTCTATGACTGAGCTTAAATTACGGTACATCGGTTTATGCTCTGTTGGAATGGAAGTCATTTTGGGGGGCAGTCAGGGTATGTTACCACTTTATTGATTGCACATATGCTGCTGCACCTCAAGTGTTCTGAACAAACTTGCTTGTATGTAGAGTGTGACTGAACCTAAATTTCATAGTGTCAGAACTAGATATAATGAGAAAGTATGTGGAAATATGAGGCATGTAACTGAAAATGAGTTACAATTTGAACTATTATTAAAAGAAGTGGATAATTTATGACTGGAATTATAGGATAGTGTTTTTGGGTTTTGTGGAGTACTTTTGGTTTTGCTTGTGAACAATTTAGGGAAACATCATTTAAAGATGGGAAAATCAATGAAAATGTTATATAATTAGAGAAGCACATTTTGAGTGCAAAACACTTGGTTTTAAATAATTACTGGTACTACAAATGTACCTCTAGGTGTCAGTTTGCAAATTGCTGTGCTAAGTCCAACACAGCCATATGACAGAAAAACTCCAATGCCATGAACTTAATTTTATGTAATTTTAAAATTACATGAAGTATGGAATGGTGTCTTCTCAGTAGCCTGGGACAACCTGATCTTTAAAATAGTAGAAACAGTTCCAAAAAACAAAACAAAACCAACAAAACAATGAAAAAACCTGAAAAACCAAACCCTTGCAAAGATGCCTACACCAGCAGCAAATGCACAAAATTTAGGAAGGATAGATTGAAATGATGAATATAGGCATTGGCTTGAGTACTCATTTACCAGTGAAAACCTCTGTAATAGCAGTATAAGGTGCAGTGTTTGGATTATTTTTCAAACAAGTTGAGAAGCCTTGAAAAAGACAAAAATAACTTGAGTGGGCTTATCGCTGGTGTGATGTTTTCCATAGCCACTGTAAAGTAGAAATTGTTTTAATAACACTTTTATAAGTAACAGGCTATTCGAGTTCCGTGCCTGAATTAGTCATCGTGGAGTTTAGTGGTTAAGAGGGGTTTCCTGACCCAGAGTGCTTAATGATCTAAGGGCAAGAGAAGATACATCAGATCTGTGATGGCACAGGAGAATATTTGGCATCAGTGCAGTGAATTTTAGTGTAGTGGTGTAGATGTACCAGCCATCTGGTAGTTTTGTTTGTTTTTAATGAGAACTATGAAAAATCTTGTAGGAGTTTTTTTGAGAGAAGATGCTGCTTTGTGGAGCTCTTCCAGCCACAAGGCCACGTAAAGAGAAGTTCAGAGATGAAAATATAACAGTTTATTGAAACTTTAACCTCATCTACATACTGATTAGTAATTTTAAGATGACCAGTGAGGGTCTTGAAGTAGAGAGTGAAGGGAGAATTTGTGTGATCTGATTTTGGCCTAAAAAAACTATTGAGAGGGGAATGTTCATGAGGGTCAATTCTGGATTTTGAAAGGTGAAAGATGCTTCACTAGTTCAGATGTGAACTGCTGTGGTCACTGGATAGAACTTAAGCTACTAAAGGGATATCTTGATGATGTGATGGGCATCGCCAGGATCTCAACATCAGGTTATTTCTAGGACCTGTAGAGAACCATGGTTTCAATGAATGCTAATGCTTAGTTAAGATTCCTGAAAGTTCACGAGTTGCAGTAGTGGAAATGATAGAAGGGGTAAGATTTGTGTGTTGTCTGTGCTGAGGCTGAGCTGATAGTGAGACATCAGTATGGGGAAAGGGAGATGCCAGCTGAGGTGTTGGCTTGGACAAACACAGGAGATAGGGAGTAGAAAGGATGTTTCTGATTAGTGGCAGGGAGCTCATAGTTGAATCTGAATCCTGGCCGTGGATAAAGAAGAGTGGAAAGGGATGCATGACAGAAACCTATTAAATGATTCATAAAATAGTACAGGTAAATGAGGAGGTTTCTTCAGAAGGATATACTGAAAGAACAATTAGAATGATAAGGGATGAATCATGAGAGCCACAATGCCAAGGGAATCAGAGAGAGTATTTCCGGAAAAGAAGCATTACTAGTAGCCTTGGGTGATTGACAAGTCTAGGAGGATAAGAATTACGTATTGATTCTGAGCCTCATCATGGGTTAGGCTGCAAGAGATGTCAGTGAGAATGATTTAAGTGAAACTTGAGTGGAAACAGGACGATGTAGACTGTAGGACTAGAATTCATGGATAGGATCTTCAGGCTACGTTTTTACTGTCACTGAAGGTTTAAACAGTGCTTATTAAGATTTGAGTAATAGCATAACTACAGCTATTGTATTGTGTATATGCACCTGATGAGTGTTAAAGGTTGGGAAAAACTCGTTTACAATCAAATGAGTAGATGTTTTGTGTGACTAACATTTAAATCATTATCAAGGAGCATGTCTTGTCTTAGTCTGACTATTGGGAAATCCTTGTGAGCACTATAATCTTCAAGGAGTCTTCTGAGATGCTGGCAAATAATCTTTTAACCTTTTGTAGTTTCGGTAGGAGCAGTTTTATGTAGTTAAGCTCCTAATTCTGATTTTATTTGCTTTCATTGTTTATTCATTGTATTAAGTAGCTCTTTGTTGTTTGACTTATTCTGGTTGATACAAAGCACAAAGAAACTTTGAAAATAATCTTTCTATAGCTTGATTTCTCCAAAAGTAATCTGTAGACTATTTTATTTGGCATAGTATGTGTGTGTTTGTTACAGCCAATCAAAAGACAATATCCCTTGCTGATACCTCTTTGCAGAAGTAATTGTTTTAAGTATTCTGTTCCATGCTATGAATCGCATAATGATACTGGGTTTGCAAATGAGAGTTTCTTTAATTCATTTTAGTGTTGTTCTTCATTATTTTGAACTGCAACATTTCTATATTTAAAAATATTGTGAAAAGAAGGGCAAATAGCCTGTAGGTACGTGCAAAGACTTCCTAAAAGACTTGTGCCTTCACAGGCAAAGACTTGGAAAAAAGGTTTTATACTTAGTAACCCTTTTTTGGTGAAAAGTACCATTAAGGTGCAGTTCAAACCTGTTCTAAGCTGTTTATTGAGGAACTTGAAGAAATAAATTCTAATTTATGTTTGTAAAATACGTATTTGATACAAACAAGTATTCTGTTTTATGCAACACGTTTGAATCTCTCTTGGGAGTGAAGAGTGTAGTTTATGCAAAATATTAGTTTCACATTTGGAGAGCAAATCACGTCAGCAGAATTTTGAAGTTTCAGGACACCTCTTCTATGTTCGTAATACTTGTCACCATAAATTCTTTGGATGTTAATTGCAAGCACATTATTAACTGACCTATGTGTCACTGTAATGTGCTGGATCACTGACTCCCAAGAGCATTTCACAGGGAAGGTGTATTTCTAAGTGGATTTGTTATTTCATTGTTTTTTAAAAATGAGCAATTGTAGTGTCTGCCTGCTTTTATAGAGTTGCTTACTTTTTCCTGTGTATTTAGGTGAAAAAGGGAAAAAGGTAAATGTCACTGTATTGTCAGACAAAATCTTGTCTGTTGACAAAACTGGATACTGGATATCCCTTTTAAGTCTATAGTATTTCAAGGCAGTTTTTTAATTATAGGTGTACAGTAATATTCTTGATCTTGGTGAACTTTATTTTATGTGGAAATTCTTATAATGCTTATTAGACACTTGATACTTGTCTGGAGCATAATTGCATTAATTAATAATTATGATTATGAGTGGCAGTGAAAGAATATAAAATATTATATTTGTATTATAAATACAGAAACATAAATATAGAATTATCATTATATCTTTCCAATATAAAAAACAAACGACCAATACATTTATTTGAAGAGAAAGTTACTAATAGAGAATAAGTTTCCATATCTGTATTCTTACCGAGTCTTGGAAAAGTAAGTGCTAAACTTAGTTTTACATTATCTCATTTCCTGGGGTTCTACTTATGCTGTGACTCTCTTTACTCATACTTGAGTGTGTGTCTGTGTATTTTGTGGTTGCTACCTTTTTTAAAAGAAAGTTAAGTACCCTTTACGATCTGAAGAAACTCTCTTCCTTTGTCTGTGCTGTGTCACATAACAACCATTTTCAAAGCCTATTTGTACTGTTTAAAATAATTTCATTTTCTGAAAAATGCTTCCTAATTTTCAAGTGGACTTCAGTTAGCGAGATGATGATATATGGCCATGTATTTTCTTGCTCTTTTGCTTGTAAATGCATGAACTACATATTTGCAGTGGTAAACTTTTTTGCCAAGAAAGGAAAGAAGGTAGAGGTTTTAGTATGTACAGTATGAGAAATCTTTTGATTAGCGTTGCAGTTTTGCATCCTTACAATAGATGGAGACTATTATATGTATATAAAATATATTTTAATATTATATATAGATCATAAAATACAGAGACAATGATAAACACTAGTTTTCGTTACGGTTAGAATTTTTATTTTTTAAAAGCTTGACTGATGTATAAAATTTTACTATAAAATATAATATTTTACAGTTTTGATTTATTGTTCAATGAATGACATGCTGCGGGGACATGATTTTTTTCTTTCTAAAGCAGTGTGAACACTGCAGTCAACAGCATGTATCTTCAGGAAGTTTGTGAGGCTCTTTTTGTGTAGATAACTCTTGAAAGCATGCTTGTTGAATTTAAGTACATATTTCCGTAGTTATTTAAATTAAGAGAGGCCCTGCGGAGAGATCTTGACTAGTTAGAGGGCTGGCCAGTCACCAGCCATGTGAAATTTAACAAAGGCAAGTGCCAGATTCTGCACCTGGGACAGGACAGCCCTGGATGTTTGTGCAAACAGGGAACAAGAGACTGGGGAGCAGCACCCTGAAAAGAGATCTGGGAGTCCTGGTCAAGGGCAAATGAATCTCAGTCAGCAGTGCCCTGGCAGCCAGGAGGGCCAGCTGTGCCCTGGGGGCATCAGGCAAAGCATCACCAGTCGGTTGAGGGATGTGATTGTCCTGCTCTGCTCTGCACTGGGGGGGGCCTCATATTGAATATTGTGGCAGTTTTGAGCACCGCCATATGAGAAAGATGATAAGCTGTTAGAGTGTCCAAAGGAGGGCAGTGAAGGTGGTGAAGGGCCTTGAGCAGAAGCCATATGAGGAGCAGCTGAGGGCACTTAGTGGGTTCAACCTGGAGAAGAGGAGACTGAGGGGAGACCTCGTTACAGTTACAACTTCCTTGTGAGGGAAAGAGGAGGGGCAGGCAATGATCTCTTCTCTTTGGTGACCAGTGACAGGACCCAAGGGACTGGCCTGAAGTTGTGTCAGGGGAGGTTTAGGCTGGGTATTAGAAAAAGACTCTCCACTGAGAGGGTGGTTGGGCACTGGAACAGGCTCCCCAGGGAAGTGGTCACAGCACCAAACCTGACAGAGTTCGAGAAGCATTTGGACAATGCTCTCAGGCACGAGACGTGATTCTTGGGAGTGTCCTGTGCAGGACCAGGAGTTGAACTTAATGATCCTGTTGGGTTCCTTCCAGTTCAGGATATTCTGAGTCTATGATTCTAAAGTTGTTTACATTGCTTCACTTGGAAAACATGAAGACCTTACAGTGGTTGTGTTATGGTATAACTTTTCCTCATTTGTTTCTTATTCAGGAGCAGTGGGTATCTGCGCTTCATTGTAATTGCATGACTAACTTGTATGCAGTGCCATATAATCACTGTACTGAAAATCTAGAACACTTTCTCTAATAGGCAACAAGCTGTATTGGCAATTGGTCATTTTTAACTGCTCTGTGTGAGATTACACCAAGTTCTTCATTTAATTTTTCTACTTATGGTAGGTTAGATTAACTGCTGTATAGTCAGTCCTAGTCAGTCTTTCAGTTGTTAATCTGATTTCTTATAGTTACTTGAGTAGCAGAATGGACACTTAAAATTTTCCGTTTATGAGTGCAGACTAATGCAGACATTTTTCTAAATGTGCCAGAAAAAAAGCCTTTCTGCTTGTATTCTTGGTAAGATTGCTTGGTCTGTAGAACATTTCTTTTGCACTTTGTTGTTTTTTTAAAGCCATACTTGTGGCGTATTTCCAGTGTGTGGTGCTTTGGGAGACTACCAGGAAACTTGGTATCAGAATGAAACTTGATCAGGCTGCCATGAAATTTAGAATTTTCCAAGCCTGAAAGAGGGAGTTGAACTGTGCAAAGTACTGGTCCCTAATTTTTGCCGGACCATGGAAACTGCACGGAATAAAAGATACTCTTTAAACAATATCCTACTTTCCTTTTCCTGGCAGCTCTTATTTTAACTCCATAATTTAATTTTGTCTGGAAGCAGTGGCAAAGGATCTTGCTGGTAGTGTTTCTTTTGAAAGTTGTGGATTAGGAACTGCCAGTGTAGAAAATAAGGTTAAACTTGTTTGCTCAGCACAAGAATTTGTGAAACTAAGCTTTTATCTGTTATTGATACAGGGGAGAGTGTCTTGATAAGGGCTGTTATGGCTTTCACTGCTGATCTTACATAAAGGGAGCTTTAAAATTAAGGTCTAGAGAGTTGGAGGTTCTTGTGCTCACTCTGAATTTATGCCATTGTGGAAGAGTTCTAAGGCCTGGCGTAATAGAATAAACAATAATTAGACTTACGCAGCTATTGTTGTTGTTCCAGCCCTCTGCGTAAAAGCTCTTCATGTCCTGAACGTGAAAAAACAAGCACAAAAAACCAGTGACTTGCCAAGGTCAAATAGAAAGTCCATGGAGAGGTGGAAATACAATGTCTCCTGACTCTATTCTCGTTGCTTGGTGTAGTTCCAGGCTGTTCCCTGGGTTTTGGCAGGTGACACCATGTCTTCTCTCCCAACTCCGGCTGTGGAAGGTGGTCAGAAGACACCAAACTTCTGTAGGTTTTTAATCTGCATTAGAGAAAGGTATGGTAAGGAAGACTCAAGAGTGACTGTGCTCATCATTAATGTGTTTTGGTTACAGTGAGGGATATTAGAATAGGCACTAGAGAGATGCTGCTCTTACATAATTGAGACAAATACAATGGTTAGGGCATGACCAGTGGGTAAATGTGGGATGTAATAAAACGAGGTGATGCTGCAGTGTGTTGTAGCCATGTCTTTATACTGCAGAGGAAATTGTTCTGCATAGGTACTTATTTTCAAAATTGAAAAAATGTCACCACTTTCCAAATCTGCCAGCGAGCTCTGGCTTCAGTAGTGAATGTAAGAATTCAGAAAAGAAAAAGCTTCATTGAAAGGCTGCTGTTACTCTGCATGTGTGTGTTTCTTTTCACGCTCTCTTAGTTTTGCAGTAGATATACAGTGATGACTAGTAAAATCCTTAATAATGTAATATCTTCCAGAAGTTATGGGGATATAGCAAAACTATTTTGGACATATCTTTTCTGTCCAAGTATTGCTCTGGCCAAATTCTTTTCTTGTGCTGTTCAGCACTTCGTTGCCAGCACTGAGTCTTGGGGTCTTGGTTTTTAATTTTTTATTTTTTCTCCGTATGCATTCCAATTTTATTTTTTTTTTAAATCTAGCATTGCATTGTTGGTGTTGATTTTGGTTTGTTTTGTTTATGTGTGCATTACAAATCTCTCATTAATTAAGTCATACAGAGCAGTTAGTAAAAGTAAGTATTTGGGATCAGGCTTCCTCTGTGAAAGAGGCTTGTAGTGCACTTGATGCATTATGACAAAGTGTTTCAGTCAGCACAGATGATACTAACATGGAATTCTAATCATGATGTAAGAGTTTGAGAGATCTTTGTATAGGTACTGAATTTACAAGAGTGGCTTCCTGTATTAATAGTTTTGCTGCTGATTATGGGAGGTAAATATGCCTCTTAGTTTGCTTTCAAGAGAGACAGAAGAATATGTTAAGTAGATATAGAAAACGGAGTTCTCTACAGCTGAAGTAATTTTTTTTTTGCTCTAAAAGTCAGCTGAAACAGGAAAGGCATCAAAATTTATTTTGATATCTATTTTAATTAATAATGTAGATGTTGGCCGTGTTTATGTTCAGTTTGATAATACAGTGAATAAGATTAGTGTTCGCAGTGCCTACGTTTAGATAGCAGCACTCTCAAAGTACCAAGAACTCTGTTAAAACAAATATGAGAACTGCACCAAAACAAACGTCAGAACTTTTTGCATTTTTATTTGCAATTGTGAAAATACCTGTGTTTCGCAGCAGTTAGCAGGCACAACAAAGGAGTTGTTATGAAGCAATATTTTAAAAAGGTCTTATTGAGATGTTTTACTCACAATTAGCTTGTTGAAATGATAAATCTTACTTCAAATAGTAGCAATGGAAAAGTAGACCAGACCTCTTTACAGTTGTTTACAATTGTTAAAAAGGCTACTAAAAAGTATAGGGCAACTGTTTTTATTGGATCATTTGTGCTGTAAGGATAATAATTGTTCTTTTTGACTAGCTGCATCTGCATGTGGCTTTTGAGATTGCAGTAAACAAAAGATGACTTCTGAAGATGTGCTGAAGGTACCTTTCAAGGCAGAGTTTTGAACTAGTCCTTATGCGAGTGCTTGTTGAATCTAGGCTGAATTTCCATATGGAAATAAAATATATAAGAAACAAAACTCCTGACGTATGTCCCATGGCTTTCCAGTGTTTCATTCAAGTAGGTTTTTTGGACAAAATCTTAAATTTTTTTAATTGTTAAATACTTAGGTCAATTGATTTTCTCTGATTATTTACTTACTGCCTTACTGTCTCACCATATTGCTGTATGGCACTTAGAGTTAGCAGTAGACTGGTTAGACTTGTCAGTTTGCACAGTCATGGAAGTTGTATTGCATCAGTTTAGACTTGAAAGTGAATCTTCTTCAGTTTGAACAGTTCTTATAAAAAGTAAAAAAATCTCCAAAAGCAGCAGACTAATGTTTGCCAGAAGTTACTAGGCAGCGATGAGTATTATATCTGTAGAGATAAGAGACTTCTTCACTTACTGGAAGTGTTCCTCTGTGTAAATTGTGGATATGCTTGTGGGAAGTACTTTCTTAACAGATTTTACTGGTGGCACTTCAGATATTTTGTCTGTGGTGTTCAGTATTCTTCTACCTAATGCCTCAAAAGTAGATTTCCCTCAGTAATGATACTACTTTTTTTAAGATGAAAAATACTATTCTGCCATTGTCCAAATTTTATTCCTAGTTAATATTTTTGCTTTTTTGTTTTGATATTAGTTGAAAAATGTGTGTAGCCACTGCCTGACATTCCTTTCCTCTGATTCCAGTGTAGATCTGGTCAATTCTGCTTCCTTTTGTTACATATGAAGCTTATTGAAATAATGTACAGTTTTGTGTTTTACTTAGTTGTTTTCAGTCTTGTTCTCTCTGAATTTTGTGAGTAGCCTTCAATTAGTAGTGCTTCTACATCTCTTTTCATTTTGTTTGTTTAATTATTTTCATTGAGTAGTACGCTGGAATATTTCCTTGTTTTTTTCCATGAAGGTTTTGTGTAAGCCCTATTCTCTTTGTTCCTGGACAGTCCATGTTCACTTACCTTGCTCCAGAGCAGTACTTTCAGACTACTTCACAACAGTGTTGCTCCTTTTTTCCCCTGAATTTTTGCTTTTACTAACTCTATGAGGCTTGTGGTGTGCTGAGAACATCACCCCCAGCGTTACCTATGGAACGGCAAAGTTGCTGTTGCTACTCAACCAATGAGATAATCTAACAACTGTGTGTTTTAAATCACATCAAGCCTTACTCCTTACTTTTTGGAACTTGGAACTTGACTTTCTCAGTGTCTTTGATCGTTCTAAAGAATTCAAGAACCCCAGATACGTTGCGTAACAAAAGACAAAACATTGACACAGAGAGAGGAGGAAACCCTAATTTAAATGGGAGAAGCCAAAGGAAGATCCTAAGTGTTAATATTGTGAAGGCAGGAAATGTATTTTGGGAGAGGAAAGAAGGCATAGTGAAGGATTACTTTATTTTGGAGGAGTTTTGTTATTTCCTTTTACTGAAATGTTTCAATCCTCTTCATGTGTGGGAAACTATTACTATTTTTTTATCCTTTTGCTACTCCAAAGAGGATGGATAAAATAGACCTTTGAATTCAGACTGCAGTCTGTTCCTAGTGGCTTTGTAGGGTGTATATTGAAAGCTGTGAAGAAGCAGGACACTTTGTTCTTACTAACGTGGTGTATTTCTAAAGCAACAGAACTGGGAGAAAGGATTGTTTTTGAAATGATGAAAGCAAACAGAGTAAAGCTGAGACCAGGTTTTGAGAGCTGAATTCTATAAATAAGCATTGCCCTAATAGTGGTTGGTGGGTGTGTGTCTGTGTATACAGATACACTTTAGATTATTTGTTACACTGCTTTGATAGACAACTTGGATTAATATTTACTTTACAGAAGTTTCTCCTAGCATAAGATGGGTTAAAGAACCTGTGTGACTTTCTGCATAAAATTGTAGCTTTTCTTTTTGCCTGGTTCAGTGATTGAATGTAAGTATTAGACTTGCTTTTCATAATACCTTTTCAGAACCTTAGAGGAAAAGTATTGTACCTGAGGTGCTTTAATATAGGTTAAAAATTACCAGTTTGATTGAAATAGTTCTCTCCTACATTTTTTATTCTCATCATAAAGGCATCTATGATATGAGTTTGTAGATTTTTGGTACATGTCGTGATCTTGTCTGCTCCTGTTGCTTCACAAAAAATGTGTATTTGAAAAATTAATATTAAGATATTTGGGAGCTTTATGTGTAAGAGTAGTGCACTTTTTCTTTCAACAGTGAGCCTCAGTTTACTCTTGCTGATTAAACTGCACATGTAGCGCTTTGTCTAAAGCATCCTCTCCACTTCATTTTGCAACAAAATTTAAAAAGTCAAATAGGCATGCCCTTTAGACATATCAGAGTTGAATAATGGTTCCAGCCTGTGAGGCTGGTGTGTCCAACTTTTCTCCTTTGGTAAAAGGAACCTTCGAACTATCAGTCTTGCAAAGCTGGACCATAGTTGGGAGAAACAGGAAGCAAACACTTAAGGATTGTCCTAGATCATCATTGCTCCTTCAGTCTGTGGCCTCTTCCTTTTTTTAAGCTGCTTTCTTAATTTCTTTCTTGGAAGCCAAAAGCAGCTTCATGCTGTTCTCCTAAGAGTTGAGTCATTTATCAGCTTCTCCTTTGCCAAATAATCTGTAATGGAATCCACTACATTTTCTTCTGTCTGAGGCCATTTATTGCACTGTCCACTTGCTTTTGAGTTTGTCTCATTGCTTTTCATTCCTTATTCTGTCTGTTTTCTGCCATGTCTGCAGCTAATTGTAAGAAATATCATCTTGAGGACTCTGGGTTCAAAGTGCCCTAGGTCTTGGCACAGTGTCATTCCTGTAAGTAACTTGTATTCACCTGTCGCTCATACTGCTTGCACGTGGCTGGGTGGCATGCAGACCCAGGGAGCCCTTTTAACAGGGCTCTAGTATACCTGGAAGGATGGGCTCTGTTAGTTTTCATTACAAAACCAGTCAGGGTAACTGGAGCTCTGAGGACTGCTCTATGCTCCATGTGTTTTGGGAAGAGTGGTGGGTTGATGTTGACTATGCTTCAGGTTTGTCCCCAGGTGTGCTGGCGTGATCAACCAGGTCTTGTGACTATTGAAAGTGGCACAGTTGAAAAGCTGTTGGATGTCTATCGTGGCATTGTTTGTGTAGGTAACAAAGATTTATTTCCCAAAGGACATTGTGCTTTGTAGTTGCCAGTCTCGGGGGGGAAACTGGAAAATCCTTTCCTTGTTTAAAAAAAAAATAACTTCAACCAGAAAAACTCCACAGCACTGCCCTCTCTCTGCTCCTCCCGCCCCATGCTCTGCCCCCCCCCCGCCCCCAAAAAAAAGGTTAGTAGAGATTCATTGTGCTTTCCCTTAATGTTTGTGGTTAACTTATTAATAAGCATTTGTGTTATGTCACAATTGACAGCTGGTTTCTGTGCATTCCCTCAGACAGCTGTGGTGTTCTGTCACAGGGCTCTGAGCTGTGTGATTTGCAGGCTTTTCCGGTGCCACTCCAGTATGAAACTGGGTTTGCTGATGTGTCACAACTGAATTTTAGTTCTGGGGTTGGGTGACCTTTTGAGGCTGATGGTATTGATGATGGCAAGTTGCCTTGGGGTTTTCTTGCACATCTAGTGTTGTCCTGCTGTGTAACAAAGCTCTCCCTTGGTCTCTTTTCTGCCCCATTGGTGCCCAAAGCACTTAGTATGTGTCCTTCACTATCTACAGTGGGCCTGGACCGTGTGAGGTCCAGTTATTAATAAAGTTGTGTTCATTCCTGATGTCAACATTAGGCTCAAAAGTCCCTTGAACTGAAAATAGTCACAGACAGGAGAATGTTCAGGGGAGGTACCATTTAGGCTTGTATGGCTCTTACTCTTCTTCAGCTGTCCCGTAATGCTGCTGTTGGAGAAATGAATTGCTGGAGTCTTGACCTGAATAACTCTCGCATCCAGTAGCAGTGGGAGCGGAAGGCCCTGCACCTTTGGGTGGACTGTCTTAACTCTCTCCTTCTTCCTTATCTTAGCTTCACTTTAGAATAGCAAAAGGGAGTAGAGAGGAATGGATGGACACTAGTCTAGGGTTGGGGAATAGAACGGACTCTCTAAATGTGAACATGACAATCTCTGTACATGTGTGTGGAGGCAATCTTATTTTCTCTTGAATTTACTACTGCTGCAAAGACATTGTCTGAAAGAAATTTTGGAGATGGGAAAACTACATTTTACTCTCTCAGTGTTGAAGGTTTTGTCTGATTCTTTACATTCTTATTTGTTGAGGTATGGAAACATTGAGTGGCTTTTCTGTTTTACACGTGTTCTTGTATTTAGCTGTAGGGAAGTTGTTCTTTCTTCCCCCAAGGGAGTTTCCTGTGTATATGGAAAAATACAAAACAGAAGTGAAAAATACCTCAGGCTTCCAAACCTGCTGCTCACATTTCACTTCTCCCACTACCCTTGTCATACAAATGGTCTAGCAGCTCTTCCTCTGCCCCGTAGCAATACCATCTATTAAAAAAACTAGACACCATCACAGCAAATAGGGTAGCTAACTTGGCACACAAAATTACTACAACCGGTGAACCACTGAGGAAATTAAAAAAAAAAAAAAATTACTACCCAGTGTTATACTTTTCTGGTGTTTAAATTGCAAGAATGTTTTATTATGCTTTCTTCAGGCTAGTAAATATAACATAACTTGATACCTGTTCCAAGGGAGTTATAGTCATAAATAAATTAAGTATGCAACTCATGGGCTTTTTTTTTGTTTAAAAATCCATTTAAGGCAGGGGCCCTAAAACTGTGTGTAACTCAACAGTTAAGTTTCATTTCATAATGTATTGTTGCCACTAGAAATTCTGGAGACCCTCTGCTTACAATCTGACTATGGAGCAAACAGTTGGTTTCTCTGTTTCTTATGCCGGGGTGAGCAGCACGTAGATAACAAGTTCAAAAGACTTGTAAGATGAAATGCTGGTATTGTATTTGAATGCTGTCTTGACAATATCTAATCTTTCCCATAATCATATAAAACAATTGAGGCAGTTTAAAATTGACATTTTGAACTTTCTTCATTTGTTTAGACGGCATTTTATACATGTTACTGTCATGTAACAGGGTTGGGGTTTTTTGGCCTCTTAAGTTCTTGAAACAGCAGGACTAAAGAACTCGTGTTTCCTGTGCATTTGTGCCTTGTATGGTGAGGAAAATTTACAGGACAATTCCATGAGCTCCTTCATCCCTAGTGGGCAAAGTGTAGCTGTAGTAGAGCTAAGGCATGTGCTTGCTGTCTATCTAAATGAGATATGCAAAGTGACCAGCTGTGAAACAGTATGTAATTTCCAAGTTCTGCTTGTCTTTTTTGGTTACATTGGTATTTTGGAAATGTTTATCCAGCTTCCAGTTTTCATAAAACTCACAGCAACTTAATTATCTTTAAAAGCTCTTTTCTTCTTTTAAACTTAGTTAGAATTGATTTATGAGTTCCTAAGTTTTTTCAAGGATGGCTAGTCAGTTTTGTAGTATAAGCTTCATTTTTTGGTGAATGGGAAAATTAAAGCAGTGATGGAATATTAGCTGTTACAGCATTAAGCCACTCTGTGGACATATTAATGTGCCATATTTTTCAGAATGCACTAGTGCCTTGGAAGAAAAGATGCCATCTCTCTAAGTGGCTGAATTTTAACCAGTAACTTCTAATACAGGTTATCTCCCGATTTTCTTCAGGATGAGACTTTTTTTGTTCATTTATCTTGGCTATGTGGCGCTCTGCATATGTTTATTCCATAGTTCAGGTTATCCATCTGATTGTTGAACCTTAATGATCTCATTTGTCAAATTTTCCCTGTTTGTTTTTTATTTTGTTGTTGTTGTTGTTGTTTTTTGTGTGTGGTTTTTTTTTTTTTTGAGAGCTCAGTCTGCCCTATTTGAAGCAGCAGTAGGCAGGAACTCAGTGAGAGAAATCTCCCTACTGATCAGCGTGTTCCACATACCGCATGCGTGGTGGTCCTGTGTTGGCAATCATTTTTAAACCAGTAAAGATACACTTCAAATGGTGGCATCTGCTAACTGAAGTGACAAATTTGGTTGTTTAATACTTCACAACAGTTTTGACAATTTGCTTTCCCTTCTGGCCTGAACGTTCTTGGAAGGATGAGGCAATGTTTTGAAAAGAGGTTGGGTTCAGAGCTCAGCAGTTGGGAGTCTTCGCAGCACTGTTTAGGCAGCTTATCGTGCTGCAAAATCCTTGCAAAAAATTCTTGCCAGCACAGACGTTATTCTGGGAAACTGGAGTTGTAGCAGTCACAGGTTCAAGATCATGCAGAAGTTAAGTGCTGTTGGGTAAAATTTTCTCTTAAAATACTTCTTCCTTGAACACTTAGAACACTAAAGTCAAGTAAAATTTGTCTCAAAAACATTCTTGTTTTCAAGTTGGCTTCATAGTTTATAGTGTACCTCATTAAGATGCAGGGAGAAGTTTTACCAGTAATTTGCATCTGTGTGGAGTTCAGACTTGACAAACCTGAAAAGCAAGCCTACTTGAATTAAGTATGATTCACACAATTTCCATTTAAAAAAATGGACAATAATAACTGCTTTGCATTTGTGCTCTTCTGATTTTTTTCTTATGAAAAATGCTGCATAAAAGCTGTTAGGGCACAATAGGAGCATGTGTAACTATGTAAGGGAACTGTAATATCATAATACCAGAAGAAAGGATGATAAGGTGTTAGCCTGCTTACATTCCAGCCATGTAATCTAATCTTTTCATATGGTTATTGTAAATGTACTGTGATAAGGAGGAGTAAAAGTTTAATTTTGGAGTGTCCATTTAATTATCTTGTTCAGGGATCATTGACCCACTTAACATAACAGTTATTGAAAGTATTATCATATTTGATGATAAGCATTGTGGAGATTATATTTCTCTAGCAAATTGTTCTAAATATTTAAGTTTTGGAATTGAAAAGAACAATAATAAAAAGAAGCTGCTAGCTTATATTATTTAAACAGAAATATACTTGTTGTACTTACCCTATTTTTTTCTTTCTCCTTCAAGTATTTGTTAAATGGGAATCTGAATTTCTGTCTTTCCTATGTTGGAATGCTCTATTAATTATTGCAGGGGCTGTAGCTGCAGTATAAATTAATATCATAGAAACACAGAAAGAACTTAACTGTGAATTAGTTCAACAACAATGAAAAAGAATCCACAGCTTTTAAATCTTTCAAAAAAATTGTTTTTATTGAAACACATATTTGTAAACTGCAGATGGAATAGCACCTAATTTAGCTGTCTAGTTATGTGACTTTATTAGTTTAAGAGTAATTTGCTTACATAAAATGCTTCCCAGTTAGAGACCTTCAGCACAACCACAGTGAAAAAGATTAACAGTGAAGAATGACCTCCAACTGATTTAGCTGTCCTAGAAAGTTGAAAAAGAGCCTTCTAATTCTCCGTCTTTTCTGGGACGTGTTTATTGCTGCTGTTTTTATATTCATGGGATGATGTATTCATAAGCTTAATTACGAAACAATATACTTGAGATTGATTAATTCTAGGATACTGACAGCTCATTTTGCAACCATGCCTAGTTAATGTTGGTGTAACCACATAATTCCTGGGTGATGAAATAAGAAAACATCTGATATCTAGGAAACCCTATAATTTTGTAAAACAGGTTGGTGCCAAATAGAGCTTTGTTAAAAAATATATGTATGCACAGGTTCTGGGTCATCATTTTAACCTACTGAAGAGAGTAATTTTATTTGCCAGTTTGGAAATTACTGTTTGCATGGAAACCTGCTTGGGAGCTGATACTCTATTCTCTGCTTACCTACTGATACAATTTTTGAATTCTTTTACAAGTCTAGAGTCAGTGAATGAGATCTAGTTCATAGAAGTAAGCTTATAGAACTCTGGCAGCCAGTTTCCTTTTAATGAATATAAGGAGCTGCTTCCATATTGCACTTTGAAGGCTCACAGTATAGAAATTGGAGGAAGAAGGAGAATGAAAGGAGAGGTACAGACTGTAATAATACTGTGTTTAAAAACAAAAAAATCCTGTAAAAAAAGTTGGCTGAAATAACTGAGTTGCTGGAGGAAGGAGATGATAGGGAATTGTCCTCATTTCTTCAAGGTGTTTTTGAGAAGTGTAAAAATACAGTAAAGATACTTAAAAATGGCTCCTGAAACTTTTGCTTTGGAGGGCTAAGCACTGCATGTACTGGTGTTGAGAATACAGATCTTACAGTTCCTAACTGTAAGTTCCTTAAAACAAGACCAGTGAAAGGAATGAGTGTGCCTTTTGATTGCACTGTGGTGGCCCTCAGTGGGTTTGTGACTGGAATTTATCTGTAGAAGGGTCTGACAAGTGCTGGATTTTGGTGTGTGAGGCTAGGTCGGTGTTGCCGGGGGAAGCTGGCAGGCAAGACCTGTCTTGGTGGTGACAGATCAGCTCAGTTGCCTGTGAAGCCACAGTCCAACTTGCTTGCCTTGACCTAGCAGAGAGGTGGGAAAGGCATTTGAGACAGTGGTGACTTAAACTGTCATGTCAAGACTTGTCTGAGTTGGTCTGCTTAAACCTTAGAGAAGTTAGTTTACTTAGCTGTCATTTTACGTTAAGTTCTGACTGCGTTTGGAGTGAGAGTCTTATAACTCTCCTAAGCTAAACTTTGACTAAGGATGTTAGTCTGCTGGATCTCTTAATTATGCTTAAAACTTGGTTTTTGCAAGTCATTTTCCTTACAGAATTCTTCTATATATATTCTTACATTATAGTTATTTTCCAATGAGAGTTACAGCTTGCTTAGCTGCTCTTTTTGTGTAATCTGTTTTGCCTTCTATTAAAGTTGAAATTGTTGAGATGACCAAACAGCTTTCTGCAACTAACACTTCCCTGAAACCAACTGTTTCCCTGTCTCCTACTTCCCAATGTATTAGTGGTGTGACAGATTGATGGGCTGAGTTAGCTCCCTCTGAAGGTCTGAGCTCTGCAGGTGATGCAGGGGAAGCTGGTTGAGAAGCTTGCAGCAGGGACAGTAAGCCCCTTAGAGACAGATTAGTCTGTTCTCCTTGTTTTTCTGCTCAGAGAAAGCAGATCCTGTATTAATGAACCTCCTTTGTTAATGAATGTACAGAGTAAGAGAAAGCACATGGAAAAGTGATTATCCTATTACTTTAATAGAGCAGTGGTTAGAAATCTTGAAGCTGACCAAAGACCATCCCTGTCAAGAACCTGTTATCTCTTTAAGAGGTGTTCCAGAGAAATACGTATTTACCTGTACGGTAAAGTGAGGTTAGTCTGGGTTTTTGGGAATCTTCCGCCTTTGCAAGTTCGGTATGGTTCTTCACCACTTCCTTGCAAAATCATTCACAATTTCTCCTTCTGTTATGTATTTTTGGTATTACAGTGAATGATGGCAATTCAAAGAAAATCATGAGCCTTAAGTTTTTATGCCTTTTTTTTTAATTAATTTTTTTAAATTGCATTCTGCACAGAAGATGAGTACTTACCTTCCAGTTAATTCAATATACAGTGGAGAAACTGTTCTTTGAACACTGCGGACATTTAGTTATTGAAATGAAGGTTGAGCAAATCCTAAGATACTATAGTATAGTGCAGGACTCCCGTATCGGTAAGAAAGTGGTCAAAAAAGTCTCCTCTTTGTGACTTTTTTCAAGTAATTGGGCAACAGGGATGATAGTTGATACATTTAATAAAGTTATTTCCTCACATAGCTGAAAAAAATATTTCTCCAGACCAAATCTTATTTGAAATTATGGGCAGATAGTAACTGTAAACAGCACTGCTTTAGTACTCAATATCTTTGTTCTTACCGGGTTTAGAAATTTAATGTCTTAAAAGGCAGCTGCTTGTTTTTTAAGGGCTCGCTGATACTGAAATTATGGTTTAGTAGGGGATATGGAATCGCTTTCTTAGGAAATAAAAGTCATGTTTGCTTGTGAAATATGTATTCAGAGGTGATATGCAAGATGAGATCCAGGGGAAAATTTGCTGTATTAGATGGACAAGATGGACAAGAATCCCAGTAATCCTAAACTGAGCAAAGTAGTTGTCAGTGAAAGCTGAGACTGTGAGATGATGTGAGTGCAAGCGTGCCGTGCTCGAGGCGGGTTTTACATATCACCATTACTTTAGTGGTCAGTTTTGTGAACTGTGTGCAGGTGCTTTCCTTTTTCTGATTATCCACTCTTTTTTTTTTTTTTTGTTTGAGGGGATGAAGGTAAAAGTAGCGAGTGCATTCCCTATGTAGTTGCAATAGCTGAACCAAATTATACTGTGTTTTAGGGACTGAGATTCTGTTGGTATGCTGACTTTTCCAGCTGAGAACTCTTTCAAGTTGCTAAGGCAAGTGTGTGCAAATCTGCAGTTTCCACTGAACATTGGAGCCAGTGTTATTGGGCAGTTAATAAAACAGTTAATAAAAAAGAAATAAAAGCATCTGAATATGAAGGAATATTAATAAATTGAGTAATTTTTTTGTTTGTTCGTTTCTCACATTCTACACCACTCCAACACTTTAATGGTTATCCTTTGAATTGATAGTATCTAAGTTCTTTAGTATACTTGGGACCTTCGGACTACTAGCTTCTTGCTGCAGGTGCCTAAAGCTGAAAGCAAAACAATTTATTATTAAATAAACTGTTGTTAGTGATTTTCTTGCCTCCGTGTGGCAGAGCTGTGTGAATTCTGTCTGGATTAAAATTATATCCTGTTTGGACCAGACCTTTGACTTTTATACAGGCACAGTGATGACTGCATGAAGTTTTTTTCCAAATGTAGGTAGACTGCTATAAAGAAGTGAATTTTTTTACTTTCTGTAAGTTTTTTGGAAGTGAGACTGTTTACTGATATGGAGCAAGCTGTATTTAAATTTCAGTTGTGGTTCTCTGATTTTATGGGGATTGGAAAAGAGAGAGGACAATAATGAAAGCAATGTGGGAGGATGAAAGCGGATCAGAAAAGGGAGAGGGAGTTTTTAATTGAGCCAGTGACTTGCAATGAGAGGGCGTGACTAAATGAAGCAGAGCTTTTTCTGTTGTATTTTTGTCAGTATTTTCTGATATAGTGCCAAAATTGTATACAGTGCTGAAGAGCAGAAGACTTGTTTCAAGCACATAATATGTTCCCTGTGTTGGAGGACTTAAATTCTTTAGGTGTAGTCGGGAGCAGTAAAGGATAATGCAGTACAAAGATATGATAGTGCATGGTTGCTGGCATTCACCCTGGAGCAGGTGGGTCTTTTTTGGTGTTTCTTTTCGTTGAAGAGGGGAAATGTTTTGTGTATTGATCAGAAACTTTCTGGTTTTGTGATTTCAGGGGCTGCTGTGCCCCCTACTTCCAAAGAGTCACGTTGCAGTTGGACCACCCATCATTTGCTCTTTTCAGAGGAGAGAGGAACTTTAGGAGTAGGAGAAGTGCAATCATTGTTCATGTTCCTTAGACATTCTTGTTTGGTGAGGTTTTAATTAATTTTATCTCCTTTTGTAGGATGGATAAGAAAGAGGGTACATTGAGTCAGTCTATTTCAAAGCAGATTGGTCGAGGTTGGTTCTTTGTATGTGAATATGAAAACTATTTATTTTTAAAAATGAGTTAGCTTTTAGTTCAACCCCTGATCTTCAGGATGAAGTGTTTGTGGTAATATTTATTATGGTAGGCACCCAAATGAGAATCAGGGTCTGAGTGCTGCTGGCAGGTAAAAGTGAAAGCGATTTGGTGGCTGCACGTGACTCTGTTAGTGCGTGTGTTCGTCCTGAGGGATGAACCAGCCTATGGGTGATGGGTGAGCTGGAAACTGCCAGTCTGTTTGGTGACTTCATCAGCATCAGAAGGATTGCGCTTATGAGCACAGTTGTGTCTGCAGGGAACAACAGGGAAGACAGGTGTCATTTCTTCAGCAGCTTCTGTGCCTCAGGTGTGTGATACTGTAGAAAGAACAAGACCATTGAATGTTTAGGATATGAGTAGTCTAGGGATTTAAAAACTGCTTACTCTATGATGCTACACAGATAAAGCCACAGTAATTAGGGATAGAGGGTAGACTGGGTCGTTATGTTTGGTGTTAAGTTACAACAACCTACAAAAATCAGTGGAGGGCAAAAAACCCCAAAATCTTGTGTGACCTGGAAGGGGGGGGGGTAGCCTGAGAAAAGTAAGTGTGCTCAGAACTTTGTGAAGAATGAAAGTTGTGTGGAATTGTAGGCTGTGGAGTATAAAGTGGCTGAGAGAGGAACTACTTCATAACTTTTCCTTTCTTTTGAAAATATAAGCTTGTTTATTGTAGTTCTTTTGGTTTGTGTTTCCAGTGCGGTGTTTGTTTAGCACTGAATGTTACTGGTAGGAAAACTGCTTCTATTTCCCTAACAATCAGACTTGAGGATATTGAGCCCATTTTTGTTTTGGAGAAGATAAAATTTTCCTTCTGAAGGCTTTTAGTCATTTGTATGGTTCATTTATTTAATATCTTCATCTCTGGAAAAGATAAATGTGAAATGTTCTGTTTGAGGATAAGTAATCGCTTGTGTTTACTTCCACATTGACTGAATTCATATATGCAATTATATGTCTTTTGCGTTAATCTCTTAGAAATTGTGTTCTTTAGGTGCTTTGATTTATTTTTTTTTTTTAATCGTGTGTTAAATCTGTAGGACATCACTTTAAAACTGTGCATTTTTGCCACTGACAGTTTATAGCAGTGCACTATTTTCAGCTTCATTTAAAAAATAAAGGATATCGCTGCGGAATAAGGTACACTTATAGAAATCAAATGCATCATTTATCTCCAACAGCAAACATATTAAAAGTGATGTAAATCAAAATCACTGTGTGAAATTTTGTGGTGGTCTTATATGCCAGCTCATGCTGTATCATAAATGGTCAGTTTTTTGAATACATAGGAATTCTTTTTGGGTCTGTGAAACCACCACATGGGATAATGTTTCCTACTGACAGATGATCTTCTCCCTTGGGAGTTTTACTCTTAAATGTTTGTATTAGACTATGGTTGTAGGTGAACGCACAGAAATATTTTCAATATATACATCTTGTCTTTGCCAAAATCTGTGCACCAGAAAATATACCTTCATTAACAGAAAATCCTGTGTTTTAAAATGTACATCTGCTGCTTTCTTTTTGTTGGTGTAACGTTATCCTAAATGTAGAAATCTGCAAAACTAAAACAAGTCTGATGTGGGGCAGCTGACTCTTAATGTAGGTTGTAGTGTGCTGTTTAATCTGAATGAAGCATTTCTAACAAGTGGCAAATTAAGGGATTGCTTCTGAGAACAATTCAGTGTGTCTTGTACATGGGCACTGTTGCATATCTTGGCTTGGATAATTTTAAGCATATTTAATGTCCATGAGTATGAACTTTCCTCAGTGCTTCTTCAGTTCTTCACTAATTTGTCTGGGGTAAGCAAACTGAAGCTGGAAATGGGCAGAGGATAGAGGATTAAAAGAAAAAGAGAAAATAGAGTCCCAGAGTGCTACTTGAATCCGTCTCTTTCAGTTTGTCTCAGATGATGTCTCTGTTAGCAACTGAAAAGGAATACTTTTATATCAATCCTCAAACTTTAAATGAAAACCTCGGTATTTCATTTTCCTGGATCTTCGATAACTTCAGTAGATAAACCTTGAGATCTCATACTGGTGACTTGTAGTTTAGTAGGTTTCTGGGAACTGATCACAAAGCAACTCGAAATTAATTCTTTGAAAAGTATTTTTGTTTCTTATGGTAGAAAGTAATAGGCCTGGTTACAATGAGGGTTGGAACTTAACTAGAGCCTCTCACCAAACTTCATTGTCACTTTGTATCGCTGGAGAGCAGAGGTCAGATTTTCTTAGGTTCTTTCTTTGTGAATTGCATAGTGTATTCTGAAATGTCTCTAGGGACTATGTAAAAGTCTGAAATTCTTTTCATTAAACTCCTGTTTGAAGCATTGTTTCCCTCTGATCTCCTCTGGGGAAGTAAAAATTTCCCTTAGTCACTCTATTCTGTATTTAATTTAGTATTCCTAAATATCTCAAGCCCCTGGCAAGCCTGTGCACAACACTGTATTTGACTCAAAACCTGTTTATTCAACAACTTTATTTAAGACAAGTGGGACTTACTACTCCATGAGTCTCTGGATCTTATACTGCCCTGGTTTAGTGATTGCCGTATCTTATTTGTGACAGTGTTGAAGCATTTGTGCTACAGGAGATGGAACTGAAATGTTTGAATTGAGCAGTAACTTCCTTCCAGGGAAGTTTCCTTGTGACACTTGTGTGGAGATTGTTTCCAAAATCTGTACTAAGGTATTACAGTCATCTCTTGTAGCTTTTTAAAGAGTTCTTCTAATATGTTCTGCAGCAAATACTGACAGGCTATGATATAACAGGACTGATATATCATTTGCTGTTTGGGAATGATGTTAGGCCTTTGCTAGATAGTAAAAAGCACCAGCAAGTGTGTATATCCAGTTGGAAATGGTCTGGCAGTCAGGCGTTTGGGGGTGAAACTTTTCCATTGAACAGGAAACTTGTTGCCTGTGCAGAAAGCATCCATTTTTTTTTTTCTCATTTTACTAGGTCTGGCTGGGATGGAGTTAATTTTCTTCATAGCAGCTGTTATGATGCTGTGTTCTTTGTGACCAGAACAGTGTTGATAACACACTGATATTTTAGCTCTTGCTGAACGTGTTTGCACAGCGTCAAGGCCTTCTCTCTTTCTCACTCTGCCCGGTGTCCTTCCCCCCACAGTGACTGAGGGGTATACAAGATACAACCAGGCAGATGACCCATAGTAACCAGGAGATATTCCTTGCCTTATAATGTCATACTCAGCAATAAACTGGGGAGGAGGGAGGTTTAACAGAGGTTACCCAGCTTTTGTTTAGGAACTGGCTGGTTATCAATCTGTTCGTGGGAGGTGGTGAGTGTTTGACTCATTGTTTCTCTCTTCTTCCACTTCTCCTTTGTTTGTTAAACAACTTTATTATCTCAACCTACAAGTTTTCTTGTTCTTTACTCATGCTTTTCTCTTCAGTCGTGTGGAAGCAGGGGGAAATAAGCATCTGAGTGGTGTTTAGTTGCCTACTGGGCAGTTAAGCACCACCTGATCTCTTCACTTTTGTAAGTCAAAAAGAAAATAGATCTCAATACATGGATATCTGCTATAACTGTAAAATAGAATCATACCCTAGTGTGTTTTGAATGGAAGCTTTAAAGGTCATCTAATCCAAATCCACTGCAGTGAGCAAGGACACCTTCAGTTACATGAGGTTGCTCAGAGCCCTGTCAAACTGGACCTTGAATGTTTCCAGGGATGGGGCATTTACCAGCTCTCCGGGCAGCCTGTTTTTGTATAATGTATTTTTGCAATCTTCAGGGTAAGGCAAGTATTTGCTTTTATTTTCAACGTTAAGACACCAGGAAAACTTCTGTCATGAAAAAGTCGACACAGAAAACAGTAACTGTAGTGTATTTTTACCAGTCTTTGTATATTCCGATGTTAAAGCTGAATGTTTTGTCCTGCCACAGGCTTTTCTGGTACCCCGTTGCCCACAGTGTTCTCAGGTCCATATTTTTCACTTAGCAACTCTTATGTCTTCCCATTCTTAATCCACACTGTTTCTGCTACTCCCCCATGTTGGCCTCTCCAATACACTTACTGTCAGCTCTGCTGTTGTTCCTGCTGTAGTCCAATTTGACAACTCCCTTTTGCCTTTTGCTTCTCTGGAGAGCATTATTTACAGAAAGATCCATGCTATTCCTACTAGATGCCAAAATGTGTCAGTCTGTAAGCCAAGTGAAGATAGAATTTCTAATTGCTGAAGTTTGTCTCTATTTGAATGTTATGGAAATATTTTTTCAAGGCTTCTGTGCTCAGTAAGTAAAGGTAAATGGACTTTCTCAGGGACTGTAAAAAGGATGTTGTTGGCTGAAGACCAATACCGGATAAATTTAAAGTTCATATTCCAGGCAGGAGGATGCTAGAGCTTTTCAGTGACCACAGATCTGCAGTCAGGGTTGAGGATGGGATAGCATGTGATTTCTATAGATATTTTTTTTTCATACTTTTTTTTCTTGCAGATGACAAAACTGTTGTGCTTACTTTTCATTTATTAATTTTTCCATAAAATTGACTTGACATATAGAACTGTTGAACAAAATTCAGCCAAAACAGTTATCTCCAGAAAATAAATTTGGTACTTGTAGTAGAGGCGTATAACTGCTGATAAATTTCTTTGTGCTCCTTTGTGTAGATGATGGAAACAGTGAAAATTCATCCCCCTGCAACCATAGAACATTATAGTACAATACATGTTGTATCTGAACTAGGAATTCCAAGGATATGACATTCTGTTATTGTCTGTAAACATTTGAAATTTACATTTTGCCATGTGTTTACCTAACCTGAAAATATTAAAAGTTTGAGTAAAATTAGCTACTGTACTTACAAGATTAATGTTAGTGCACTTGTTCATTTCCATAGTTACTTAAAAGGGCAGTAAAGAGGTAAAAAGAAAAAGAATATGTTCACTTCCATTTTGTCAATGGGGAAAAGAGGTTTAAATGTCAAACTGGGATTTGCTAAATAAAAAGTATGGACTTGAAAAGAGGAATAATTTGGGATGTGATGTGGGAGAAAAGCTATGTCTACAGTGCAAAAATGTGGAAGTGAAATGAATTGATGCAAAGCATAAGAAGCCAAAATACATGAGATAATAGAATACTAACTAGTGGTTGGAGAAAATACAGGTCTGGGAAAAGAATTATTAGGACAAGTGTAACTTGCTCCAACAGCAAGTGTTTATGGTGCGACTGATGCTCGCGCTCATATTTGCTGTGCAGGGTCTTAGGGAATACTAATAGAATACAGTTGGAACTGATGTGAATGAAACAGCAAGTTGACTGTATGTCCAGAATCCCCATAGAGGACACCTGAAACAACAGTTGTCTTGGATAGTAAAATAAAAAAAAATAATAATAAAAAAAAATTTAAAAAACCCAAACAAACAAACAAACAAAAAAAACACAGCACAGGAAAGAAACTTGGTGAGCATTCAGGTATAATGATACATAACTTGTAATTGGGATTTCAAATGATATATATTTATCTTGTCTAATAACCACTGTAGGAATAGACCTATGATATATTTCTAGTTTCCTCCCGTGCACATTTTTGTTATCCGTCAATCTTTTCAGGATGTAAAGAAAGGAGAAATAGAAATACGCTGTATGGAAAGAAATTCCATAACAGTAAAAGCCACTGAAAACCTACGCAAGAAAAGTGTTGCAGTCTGTGTCATCTCTGACAGGTAACCTTGGAATGACTGAACTGGCTCTTTTTTCAACATGCCAGTCAAATATGAAAGTTTGAAATAGCAACAATCACAGCTTGTGCAATGTCTGTTATTTAGTACAAAACCATACATGTAATGTGTTTCTTACAATTTCATGTGTCTTAACACCAGACAAATTAAAAAAACCTCTTAGTCTTTTCTTCTGTGTAGTAGTTGAGGATAGTTTCTGTCATTCAGGTTGTGTACACATCTCTACATCAGTTTGTGAACATATGGAAAGAGTGAACCAGATGAACCATTAAATGAAATGCATGTGATACCTTTTTTTTTTTTTTTCCAATTTTTGTGTCTAATTTGTATATCTGAGTTTTGTGGTGTGACTGAAAATCTGACATCCTAGATGCAGTTGCTTCTTTGGTTCATAGGAGTATACATACTGGACTGTACCTGCTACTCATCAGTAATGGATGAATAAGGAAAGAATATGAAGGACAGGGTAAATATAGACTGGTTTGGGATTTTTTTATCCTTGTGATATATTTTTGCTGCTGGTAGAACATGGTTTAGGTTTTCCTGAGAACAAGGTTGTAAAATAGGTCATTATAGTTAACAGAGTTCTGTAGCAGACTTCTGTTCAATACACTTCTGCTTTCAGCCTCCACGATATATTCTAGCAACTTAGTTTTAACAATACTTGTAGAGCAAGGAGAAAAAAAAAATCTGAAATTAAATTTTCAGATATTAGAAATATTTTCCATTTCCCGTGTTTGTGAGACAGAGAGAATAACCATCTCCTTTTCATATTTTGCATACTTTTTGTTAGGCTGTTATGTCACTGCATCAGTTGGGCACTTTTCTCTCATGCTCTGACTCACTGAAGGGTGGGGTTTTAGCCAATTGCATATGAAAACTATTGATTATCCATACTGACTTTTGTGGTATCTTTTTTATCTTGTGATAACTTTTTTCCACTGCTTCAAGTTTTTTGAATTGTGGGGGTGTGGCAGAATAATGCCATGACATGGTGATTGACATTTCCTATTCTGTTTATAATAATTTTTAAATTCTAACTTTGGCTGTTGATGTTTAAGTAGGGAGGTGAATATTTATGGGATCTTTGAAATGATTTTGAGATGGTAGAGGAAAGTGACACCAGAGCTGGGGTACATAACCATCAGTTATCTGTCGTGATAACATTATTGAGGAGAAATAGCTGAATTTAATTTAGAAACATTAAAAATGGGACTTTAAGTAAATATCAAGATGCAATGTCCTCTTATTCTACCTCTCCCTCTAATGTATGTTGAAAGAATAGTGAAAGATCTACCCAATTTATTTTACATCATCTCTTTGGAAGGTTCATGTTGCTAAGGGTAGCGTTTATATATGTTCACAAGTTGATTGCAGTGACGTTATTAACTTTATTTTGGATGGAGAAGGCTAGGGAAAGCTGGTGTGTGATTTAGAAGGGTACTGCACTGAGTGTCAGAGCAGAGTTTACCCTGTGCATCTCCAGAGCTTTAGCTCTGTCTCTGAAGAGTGGGGATTTTGGTGCTTCTCTCCTGTGCTGTATATTCAGAATTTGACTAAGGAGGAAGATGAAGTTTATTTCTCTAAGTAAGTGCAACTGCGTTGTGTAGATGCTTTGTTAATAAAACTCTTTTTAACGATAAGCGTATGTGCAAGGGTAATGTATCTCCTGCGCTCAAGAGTTCTGCAAAGGTATGTGTTGCCTTAGGGCCATGTAAGGTTTTTGTCTGTGAGGGGTTTTTTGGTGTTCTGATGTACTTGGGTCCACATCTTGGGTTGGATCCGTTGGCCACAGTACAAGAAAGCGTGGTGTGCATTGTGCCTTCTTTGCTCCAAAATAAGTGACTCTTAATGTTTTCTCGTGGTGAATCGAGGTGCACAGAGGGATTGAAACAAAGACTATAGTTCTGCTCAAAAGCGGGGAGCTAATCCATAGGGATGTTGTTTGTCTGTAGAGTATTGCTTAAAGGTAATCTGTTGTCTAGTCAGTGAGTCACAGACAGTGGAACCTCTGCCAGACAGAATGATCCTGGGTCTTCAGGGGAAAGCTGCAGCTACACAGATGGTACTGGGGAGGTGGGATACACACACCTACTCACACTGTTATCCAGGGAAAATCTGAGGCACAGGGTGTGCTCAGGAGATGAAGCTAGGCATATCCTGAAAAGATAAGTGTTAGAAGCAGCAAGGCTTTGGATGTAACTTCCTCGCTGCAAAACTGCAAAGCTGTTTGGGGTTTCTGGTTACCTTTCTGCATTACAAATACGACAGTGCAGTGATACACACCACAAAGAAAACTATAAATGAAGTTTATGTCCAGTACACTTCAGAATTTAAAATAAATAGAAACAAATCTTGCAGCAAGAGTTTTGGTTTCATTTAAAGTTAAAATAAAGTCAGAAGTGAACAGTATACTGACAATAATAAAGTAAAACATGAAAGGAACTTCTGTCTGGTTGGAAAATTAAATTTTTATTTCATTGTTTAAGCTGAAAAATAATAATTCGGCTTCATGTTGTTTATTCAATTCCTCTTTGTAGAGTGGACTGCCAGTACTTTAGAAGACTAATTTCTCAAGTCTTGAAAAATAAATGTAAAATTTTCTGAATGTTACCACTGTCTTTTCAGGAGAGTGCTATTTTGCTCAGCTCTAGAAATGGTAATAGTTATGTAATTATACATTTGTATATTTCTAGAATTACTGAAATTAAATTGGAATGTATGAAATCATTTCACTACCCGTTGCTATAAAGTCCAGGACAAATCCACTGCATGGACAGGGAAATTTCTGTTCACATTACTTAATGATCAAGTTCTTGTTCTCCTACAGAGCCTCCAACACTGTTGTAGGGAAATAGTAGAAGACAGTTCTTTTCCCTATCCAGGGAGCATAAAGGGAAAGATATACCTGCTTAAAAAACAGTTTGGCAAATCATAGAGATATTTATGAACACTGACACCAAAAGCACAGCCTCTTAGGTGTCAGTTTATTTTTAGATAGAAAGGTGTTAAGATAAGCCTGTCGTTTTGTTTTGTTTTGTTTTTGCTTTGTGGGATTTTGTATTCTCTTCTTTTTCCTGTCTTTGTCATCATTTTAGCTTGTGGTTATACTTCCTTACCAGGTTGAGCAGACGTATGTTGCTGGGTACAGTCTTCCTTTTTTGAGATCTTTTACCTAACCATTTCGGCTTAATCTGAGGATGTTTTTGATAATAAGAATGTTTCTCCAGTGTGTATATTTGGTGTCTTATGTAAATAAAGACTTTCGTGTAAAGTCTTAACCTGTTATTTCTCTCTTAAGAATGGTGTTAAAGCACTGAAGGAAGTACAGCTGTCTCAAAATACTTTATGGCTAAAAACCATTGAGGGTATAACAGGCTATTTATGGATCAAGCTTAGCTGCATTCCATAGGAATGGATTCCACAGGAAATAGATTTTTCCCATAATTCTGTACTGGCATTTATGAAATACATTGTCATCCTTTTTGTAAGCAGTCATGAAGGAAAAACAGATTTTTGTGAAATTGTCCTGACAGGAAGCATTCAGTGTGATTTGTCAGCTTAGAGATATGTCTGTTAATTTCTGTATGTTGATAGTAACTCCTTGTTATTGGCACTTCTGGTCAATTCTGTGGCAAAGGTCTCCTGGTTTTTTACATTCCTTTGGTGTCTGAACTTTTCAAAAGCAATTCTGAGGGAAACTGAATTAACAAAGAAAATTATGTACTGTTCCAAATAAAACCCTCTGCTGTTGTAGGAAAAGCTGTTGTGAGGAGGTGGTTGATATTTTGATAGTGATCTATCTAGGAAATTACAAAGAAAACACAACAAATTCCAGTACAATTTCAAAAACTGTAAAATTGGGATTGTATCTCACTGTAAAATTATTACTAAATCTTTTTGTTTTACATTAGTGATTTCTTCTTTTTTCAGGAAATTTGGAGAGCGACCTCAACCGAAACGGCTCACCAGGTAAGCGTTAAAGAAACTCTGTATTTAACAATTTGCTGAAGTTATCCTTTTCATTCTCAGAAGAATTTGTAAGTTAAAAATTTGTGGCCTACTAATCCTAGAATTGTAAATATCAAAGCTTTTCTGTTATATATGCAATCATTAACCAGAAATACAATTTCAAACAGAGTGGCTTGTTTTTAATATGAAATTCAAAAGGCATTTTTAGAAATGGTGTTGGCTATGCATCAGTTATTGTAGATTATTCAGTAGGATGTGAATCTGCTTACTTTTAAATCACCAGGAATGAACTGATTTTGTTTCTTGGTTAAAAGTGCCTTCTGAAGTGTAAAGTAACACTTTTGGCTTCCAAAATTGAGCACAGTGCTGTCAAGGAGTGATCTTAACCAATTTTTGGTGAAACCTAAACAGTCAGAGAGTATCAAATAGTACTATCCTGTCAGTCCATTCTGAAAACTGCTTAGAGTGACTGGAGCACAGTGCCTGATTTGCTACTGGTCTGCCTTGGAAGTATTTACACCAGAAGCTGTTAAGTAGTCACCTTTTTTTTCAAACTACTGTAACACAGTCTATGCAAATATTTATTATTGCATGCCACAAACCAAGGCCATTATAAATAGCTGCAGGCTTTAAAATCCATGGTTTGCTTGAAAGCAAAAAAGATATGCCATTTATTTTGTAGTTTTTTGTAGTAATAGAGGAAGCCCCTTGTCACTCTGACTTAACCTGTATTTTGAATGAAACGATGCCTCATGTTAGCACTTGGGGCAGGGAGCATTTACATTTTGTTTTACGAATATCTGTCTCATTGCATTTCTGGATAAGTTTCAGGTTAGCTTGTGTCATCATTAAACTTCATCTTAATGAAAAATTGATCTGTACTGACTTAAAGTTTGAAGAAACATGGCTGTTTCCTGTTGACCTGCCAGTCTTCAGGGATATTTGAAGATACTCTGTTTTAAGGAATGAGCTGCTTTCCATCTTTAGTAGTTACATTTGTTAATATCACCCTGAAGTTGCTCATAGGATTTATATTCTGTGATTTAAAAAAAAGCAACAAAAATAATGACTATTAAGTGAAAGGTCTTTTAAGTTTTTACCATGGTTTTTTGCTGTAAATTCCACATGCAGGATTTTAGGTACTAGGTGTGCTAGGTATTCTTTCCTGTGAGTACAGGGTAGGCATCTGGGAAGTACTCATCATCCTTCGAAGCAGCAGCTTGTAGAGCCTTTCTGTGCTGATAGAGGCTGGAAACAAGCAACCTAACTTTTTTCCTGATGAAGTGAAACAAACTGTCACACAGATTTTTAAGACTAATTTATGTAATACTGTAAAACGTTTCTCTAAACACTTAAAAGCATTTAGGTCACTTATTGGAAAATTACTGTGGATTTTTCTGTGTAAAGACAGTCTGGTTTGGCTAATAATCTATTCACTGTCATGCAAACTCCAGCAGAATAGCACTTTGTTCATACTGTGCTAGTTGGTTTTAGATGTGAACTATAAAAGTACTACCTTCATGAAGAGTTTTAAGATTTAATAACGAAAAATAATGTGTAAGAATTGTAATGGTTATGTGTTTTCTTTATCAGTGTGAGGGGTTGGAGGGGAACACCCATAGTTCTCCCAGGAGCTTGGATTGTTCAAATCCACTGTAGCAACAGACCAGTAGAAAAGACAAAATTTCATCCTCATAAAATGCTAAATAAAGGTTAGATAGCACCTAGTGGTTTTCTGCATGAGTTGCTGGGTTTGAGTGGTTTTTGTTTTTATTTAGTAGTAGTCAAGTCAAAAGTTCTTAGTATGACAGATGTTCTTAATTTAGTATGACAGTACTCTTGATAGGGTATTTCAAATTGTCAGATTAAAAGTTTTTAAACAAATGCAGCTAATATATATCATAATGAAGTGTGTAATAATAATTTCACAGTGAATTATGTTTTGTGTTTTAAAATATATTCTTAAACAATAGTTGTAAATAGGTAAGTCTGTGTGCTTTGAGACAGTTCTTCCAGCTTTGCTTTTGTGGATAAACGTCAGTTTTAGCAATGCCAAATATGAGTAGATCAAGTTAGTGTTCAAATTTAAAACAGTAACTGAAGTCTTTAGTCTGCTCTTACATCCTGCTGTTTAGACAGAAAATCTGCACACTAACCACTAGACGTTAATCATGTCTCATGCAACCATGACAAACACAAGATTTGCAAAACAACCTTAGCAAAGCTGGATTGTTTTTGTCCATCCCGACCCCCGCTCAATGCACTTGCTTTGCTCTATGAAACTGTGTGAGGAGATTTCTTTTGGAAAAGGTCTTGTCAATAAAATACTGCCTTTTATCTTCCATCATTTTTTTCCACAAGAAGTATTTGCTTTTCTAGATCTCTCCAAAGGGAATTCAACAGTTGGTGCCATTCACAAAAAAAACCAAAAACAAACAAAAAAATTCAACCAACCAAGCGAAAAATTCCATTTGTTTAGGGTTTAATCTCTTCATATAACTTCCTGATAAATTCATAATTTGTTTCTCTAGTTGATGACTTTGAAAATGAGTGCGTTGGTGGGCATTCAACCCGCAGAAACTCCTCCAGGAACTTAAAAGTGTTCCTGCCAGCACTCCAGCACAGCTAATCCCTAGGGTGTTGAATTTGGCATGCTGCCTAATGAACAGTTAGAATATTATGCAGAAGAATGATAGGGTGTATTGTTCTCTCAGTTCTCTCGAGGAATTGCTGTTGGTGTGTTTGGGGTAATTATAGCATTTATATGACGTCTGTCTTTACAGGGATGATGAACAATAGAAAAGTTTTAAAAATTAATTTTTTTAACCTTGTTGTATGCAGGAAGTAGAGGTTTTCTCTAGAAAACAAGATGAAACAATAAGCTGAAGAATTTAACTTTTCCTTAGTATCTTCACAACTAAAAGACAGCTTGTATATAAACATTACACTGATTTAGTTAAACTTAAACAATTTGTCAATATTATGAGATACTAAATTGTTCATGAAGAAAATATTGAATTAATAAAGTATGTTCTAATCAAGTATTTGTGGCATCATACTTTATGTAGTAGGACTCTGAACATGGTGTAGTGATTGGCATTGGTACGATTTGACATAAGCATCTTTTGTTTCTGGAAAACAGTAATTGAAAATTCTCACAGACCCCTATTGCTAGTTTCATGCAAGATAGTTGCTTCTTTTTCCTGTGTAATTGTCTTAAACAGTAAGCAAATACATCTTGACTACATCTTGACTCTGTTAATGATTGCCTTCTTGTTTTTTTCAGGTGTTTGGGTTTGGGGTTTTTCTCCTAAAACTATCTTCTAATTATAAACAAAACCACAAGACCTTTCAAAGCTTATATTGTCTTTTAATTTTTAGGGAAGCAATGCGAAACTACCTGAAGGAGCGAGGTGACCAAACAGTGCTAATACTCCATGCAAAAGTTGCGCAGAAATCATATGGAAATGAAAAAAGGTAAGTCTTTATGCTTTCCTGAATTGCCTCTACAGCTGCCAGCCGGGAAAACTATAGTGTGTAGTCTGGTGCATAATTTGCAGAATTCCTCAGAATGCAGTGTGATCTGAAGAAACACGAAACAAAACACTTTCTCATAAATCATTTAATTATGTAAGAAGTGCTGCAAACCTGTGGCATTCAATGCAGTGATGTCCATTTCTACCAACATGTTCCCTTTCTGTGGGTGAAGCTTTTCTTCCATTGAAGTAAAATGGCTTTCATTTTAAACTTTGCATTTTAAGTCTGGAGTAAATAAGGTGATCCACAGTGACTATTTGTAAAAGAGTGTTTTCCTGAAGAATTTCAGAGGTGCTTTTTGTGCAGTCTTTTCTTGTAGTCTTTGTGATATTTTTGTGCAGTCTTTTCTTGTAGTCTGTGTGATATTTTTATTGCATGACTAGTACAAGCAAATAGGATGGTCCTTCATATGCAGGTTTATAGTCCTCTTTTGATGAAATAGAACGTCCTTTAATTATGAGTGATACTTTTCTACATTTTACATTTCACTGAAGTAGTGCAATACTTGGTTATTTTTCAGATGCTTTGTATTATTATTATTTGTTCACCACACAAAAGACCACATATTCAACACATTAATGGTTTTGAAGTTTTAACCTTTCTTTTGCTGCTGTTGTGTAAGTCCTGTTACATCATTATGTTTCTGCGGCTTTCTGACATTAGAGGTTTAAGGTATTTGTATGTGACAGTGTTAGAAAAACAGGAATGTTAGAATTAAGTCTGCAAATTTCTCAGTATTGCTGCTTATCTAAGTCACACTTTCTGATGACTTTCTGAATCACAGAAATACAGGCTGTATTTTCAACTGTTCTTCAGTATTCTGTGCCCAAGTATTTGTCACTCAATATGTGCTGCCTTTTCTGTTAGCCAGTGTCTCAAGTCCTTTCTTTCAAGCAGTGTCCAGCTCCATGGAATTGTTTACTCAAAGTGCTTTTTGGATCTTTGTGAAATTCTTGATGTGACTCAAGTAGGAAGTCAGTGAAAAAGGAGGATGCTCACAAAAGCCAACAAGTGTGCTGTGTACCTGCTGTATAACTGCACAACCCTCTTGCTCTCTGCCAGGTTTAAATGCTAAGGGGTTGCAGTCCCAGGCTGTACTATCAGTAAATGATAACTTTGACCCTCAGCAGCAAACTCAACAGCCAGAAAGATTTATCCTGACAATATAGGGACCTCTGGTTATCTCCTCAGATTGTATTGTCATTCAAGAGTTGCATAGTTAATTTATCTCAGATGAGTTAAGCATATTACTCCCCAAAAATGAGGGGTGTGCCTGCAGACAAGAAAGTGATTTTCTAAACAGTGTATCTGTAACTTTGTTCTCTTGAGGCCACAGCAGCTCGTAAGGGTAGGAACATTTTTCAGAGCTGTCCTGTGTGTCATAATTCTGGAGAACAAATTGCATCAAAAGTGGGATGAAAATAAAAAGATAAAGTATTTAATTTTGATTGTTAAAAGTTTCATTACTGTTTGGAAAACTTACATAACTGTTCTGAAGTATCCAGGGCAAAGATTCAAATTGTTATTCGGTAACAGTTTGTGAAAGTGCCTGTGAGCTTTTCACAGTATTGCCTTAGATTCCTATTGCCTTGAACATATGTGTGTACTTCACTTGGTGCTGTAAAGTCACTGTGGCACATACATGGCCAATAAGGTTTGGCAAACTGGTCGTTGTTTTCTCACTGCTTGAAACAACTGCTAACTGAAACTAGGCATTCTTTCACCATTTTTTTTCGAGGTGCAGTTCAGTGTTCTGTCTCAGAACAGCTGCATTTGTTCAAGAAAGGTATCTCAGATTCACCTCTTTAAAAATGGAAGCATGTCAAACCAGAATTTCAGAGCTTGGCAAAAGATGACCAGAATGCTTGGATGTTGGTTATCAAATAGTACAGTGGTGAAATGATGGCTATTCTGGTATGGGTATGAAATGAAAGTGTGAAATCAGAGTCACACAATGGGTCAGGTTGGAAGGGACCACAGTGGGTCATCTGGTCTAACATCCCTTCTCAAGCAGAGTCATCCCAGACCACATGGCAGATGATTGTGTCCAGACAGTTCTTGAATATCTCCAGTGAGAGAGACTCTGCAACCTCTCTGGGCAGTCTATTCCAGTGCACGGTCACCTGCACAGTAAAGAATTTCCTCCTCATGTTCAGGTGGAACTTTCTGTGCATCACATTCTGCCCATTGCCTCTTGCCATACATACTAGGGATTCATTTCTTTAGTTTAAGTATTTTAGTTTTTCTTAAGTTTGGGCGTACCACGTATGCAGTCTCTGGTACTGTTCTGCTGGTTCCCAGACTTTCAGGATCAGTCATGATGTCCTGTTGTTATCAGCATAAAGAAAAGTGCCCATTATTAAATCCTTGGATCTACGTGTGCCCTAAGGTACTTAATGATGAATTAGAGTATTTCTTTTTTCTTCTTTTGAGGTGTTTTTTTTTTAAATTGCTTCTGTTTTATTTATAACAGAATGTGCCTTTTATTTCTTCATGTTTCTGGACTGAGCAAAATTAGTAAAGGTTTAACGTTGCTTTATGTAACTGGCCAGTGAAGTTTTTACCATTTTTACATTCAGTACCATTTCTAAAGTGAGTTGTTTTTGATCTTTAAAGAGTAAGTTAGTTTGTACTATTTTTGTATTCAAGAATTCATGTTACAAAAGGAATTTTTTTAAAAATTTGACATCTATTTCAAATAAATATAGAACCTAAAAAAAAACTGGAACAAGAGGTGGAAGTCTTTAAATCTTATTTGTTGTGAGGTCATGGAAAATACTTACCATTAATAAACTTTGCATGGCATAATAACTACCTTTCAGTGTTTTGATGAGGTTTAGTAGATGATGAAATACTCTGTTGAAAACACTGCTGCAGACGGTGCAGATCTCACGTAGTGTGGCCTGGTTGAAATAGGCATCATAGAAACACAATTCCAGGTTGTTGTCACGTGGATGGAGACTTTCTAAGTTAGTTTGAGAATTCTTCATGCTTGTCTGTAAGTAACAATAATGAAAGGAGACTTTTTTCCTCTTTGAGTTGACTCTTCATATTAGTCTTGCACTTCCCAAAGTTAATGTTTTTTCGGTTAAAGAAGCCAGGTGGTAAGAAGCTCAGAGATGGGCTTTAGCTGAATTTAAGACTTTATGCCTCATGATTCCTGTTGGATGACTGTCATCTTTCAGAGACATTCAACTGATAGAGACTCAGGTGATATTTACTCCTGTCGAGTGTGGGTATTTGGTCTGTGCTTGTATTTTTTTCCATATTTACCATTAACTGAGACCTCTCTCTTCAGAGCCTAAACAGTGTGAACATATAGCAGTTTGAAGGACTGAAGTGTTTTGTATTCCAAGACACAGTTCATCCAAAGACTGTGAGCCCGGCTGGTGTATTTGTATTACGTGCTGTTCTGAGTTTAAACGTTATCACTGCTGATTAGCATGAGAATGCTCTGGGTGCATCTTCTTTTACAGCTGTTAGTGAAGGAGCTCCAGTAATTTCTGAGCCCTGAACTGAGTGTTCCTGCTCTCTGGATAATGCTGTTGTTTTTGAGAGCATAACCTTTCTCAGGGCTTACCCTATGGTTTTCGTTGCTTCATCTTTTGCACCCTAGCATCTAATGATTTTTCATTTGTTTGTTGTTATATTGAATTCCTTAGTGGATGATGTTAGCTCTTTAGCTCCTAAGAAAAGGGAGTCTCAGAACAATGTGGATAATTGACAAACACACCTCCTGCTTGACCCAGTTTGGAATTGACAGGCACAAAGGAAAAACTTCCCTTCTAATGTCACACTGAATATAAAAAAACCTAGCTGGTAGAAACCTCTGAATTCTCCTGAAGGCATATACTTCTGTAAGATGAACAAGGATGACTTGGAGGATTTGAAAAAGTAAACCTTTCTGAGTGCATCAGAACTAGGTAGCAATAACATGAGCTGATAGAATTTATTTTACTTTCTACCCCTTGCTTCCTGGCAAGTTAGGGTAGCTTCTCTACTTGAAATGCCATATTTTCTCTGTATTGATTGGCCTGAAGGAGTATTGTGTTCTCCTTTGATGATTGTCTGATTTAACACAGTATTCCAGGCACTGCCAAAGTTCAAACCTGGTTCTCTTCGTGTTATTGCAGTCGAGACTTAGAAACCACTAGAAATGATTGTTCTTCCCTTAACCTCGCTTGGAATAAAGGGGAGCATCCTTAGACAAATCTCAGCTTGGTTTTTTTTTGCCATGGAAAAATAGTTGGTTTCCAGTTGGTCTGATGGAACAGATCTGTCAGAACAGATGAGTAACAGCTTGTTTCTGTTTGCTGTACTGAGTTACTAAACCTGGAGTCTAACAGGAGGTTGATCTTGCCTCACTTGAACGGCCCATGAAATTATAGTGTAAGAAGATACTATGGGGGTGCCCTTTACTTTTTGGAGGTTGATCCTCTGACCTTTTCTCGATAGTATCAGTTCCAGTGTTAGCTTCATTTAAAACTGCCCATGGTTTTAATTACACTGATCACAAATACTTAAAGATGCATAGAAGGAGCATCACAGAGAGCCTCTTCTGAGGAACCAGTAGTCCGTAACAGGATATTGTAGGGATATGGTAAATACATGAAGTATTTGCAGAGACCTGGTGTCCCAAACTGTTACCCTGGTTCAGTCACTCTGGTTTATATCAGCAAGTAGGAAACACTGAACCTGCATCTCGTCAAGCAGCTCTAACAAATATGGAATAGGTTTTGTTCAAGAATGACATACCACGTTTTTATACTTCCAGTAATGAAATAGCTCACAGAAGGAATCCCGAACAGATATCACATGGTTTTTAGATCAAGTTTACCTCACAGAGGAACACCTTGTGCTGTTTTACTGTACATTCAGCAAGAAAATGCCAGCCTGCTCATGGCATAGAGAAGAGGTGTTCAGAGAATATGCTACAAATGCAGTGAAGAAATTATATCCTATATGATCTTCTACTATTACTTCTTGTACTGAAAATTCTAAACAAGTTCAGAAGAACCAGACACAGCTACCTGTCTCTGCAACAGAATTTTTTTTTGCTATTTTTTACTCAGATTAATACTTCAGAAGAATTTTTGCCTCCCACTCCGTGTCACTTTTGTGGTTAAAGAGAGGTAGGGTTTGTAAATCAAAGTTCGAAGGAAAAGTATTTTCATTTGTTCCACCAAACATCATCCTACCCTATTTCCATCAGTAGTACTGGAATTTACTTTATATAAATTACCTTACTTATTTTGGGGAGGTGACTTTTCTTTTTTCCTCTTTATAGTTATCTGAAAGCCAGCCTCTCACATGAACATTTACATTCCTATTTACATTGGAAATAATTATGAGAGAACTGTTTCCAGCAGTTATTTTATACATTTCAAAGAGACTTTCTCAAATTCTCTGTGAAAATTAAAAATATAAAGCAAGTGATAGTTTACTCACACTATATTGGATAGAAAATTTATAGTTAATCTCTCCTATATGTGAGTTCCTGGAACTGTAAATATGAAGTAAAAAGCCCCAAGACTGTACTTGTCTCTGCCTGAAGAGTGAGTAAGAGCCTGTTACATAAGAGAATCCCTTCAAATTGTGAATGTTCACACTCTTTTTCATATTTTTAACTCAACTTAAAATTTTCTCAGCTCCAAAAGTTTGTTTCTTTGTTCAGTAAGTTATAGTTTTTGAGGGTTTTTCTCTGTGTTTGAATTTTAAAAGAGTGCTTTAATTATTGTGGCTCGTTTCCTCTTCTCCAGTGGGTTACAGCTTGTTTCTTAAAGCTCTTCATTGCCATCTAGTGGCTGTAGATTTTCAAAGGACTTGGTTTAGAATAAAGCTGAAATGAGAAAGGATATGAAAAAAGTTTGGGGTTTTATTTTTCTTGTGTTCTAGCCAGTAAGATTAATATGAAAAAGTACATGAGGAAGAAAGGTTTGTATGTCACATGTGCTTTATGGTGGTATAATACTTGGAATACAAGGGGTTTTGTTTTTTCAAAACATTGCTCTGTGAATAAAGGTTGGTACTAATTTTTAGTTTGTGTATAACTTCTTCATCAGAAATAGGTTGTCAGAAGAAAATTAGTGGGATATGTCTGTTAACACTGAAAAGGTCTTGTATTGTCATTTTGTTTGAAAATTCAGAAGCTCTGTGGTGTGTTACTTGAAAGCTTCTTCCCCTCAAAATTGCATTTCCTAAGCTTGGACTTAATTCATAACCTGCATTTGAAAAATATTGTTCTTAGAGGACCATGATCACATTTCCCTAATCTGGGATGGCAGAGTAGTTTAGGCCTCTGCTTTGCTCTCTACAGTGCTTGGGCATGGTCACTGCCCTCACTTGACCCTTTGCTCTAATAAGAATGTGACTCCTGCTTATCCTCTTGCTTCCTCGCACCTCCCCCGATATTTTTTTTTTAATGTTACCACAGTTGTCTAAGTAGAAATTTTCTCAGAAGCTAAAACTTTTTTCTTTCTTTGGTTTTGTGTTTCCCTAAAATATACTGAAAGTTGCAGCAACCAGTTGTACTTTTAATATGACCTTTATCATCTTGACCATTGTAATTGCACTGTCTCCCTCACTGTCCTCTTAAGGTAATTTTTTCTTTCAGGTAGAGAAGCATTTGAGGGAAATTAGGTCATCTGTTGTGTTTTAAATAAATGGAGATGAAAAGTAGGAGATGCATTTCTGGTTTTCAAATCAAACATTTGTAGTAGTAAGAGGAAGATTTAATCAGCATGTGACAGAAAGTCATGGTGTACTTAAATATACCCCTACTGCATTGTTCAACAGCTTCATGAGAGAAGCTGCAACAGACGTCAGATAGAAGAAGATAAGAAGCAAAAGGCGTAATTGCAATCTAAAAGGGATACACAGTGTCTGCTGTTTAATATTTATTGCTGCTCACTCTATTCGTGCTAATTTTCAAATTTCAGAATCTCTATTCTTAGAGATATCATAGCCCATTCTAATGTCAGATAACTACAAATTTTAGCTTTATGCATCATGACTGGGCTAGTGGAAGTATTCTCATGTGCTGCTACCGTGAAAGTGTTATTTTTGTGTTGGTTTATTGTGTTTCTGGACAGATCATCAGGAAACATCTGCTTTGCAAATTGACAAGTTCCTACCTATCACCTTGGTTCTCTGTGTCCTGCATTTTCAGTTGGAAGAAAAAGATTCCAGAGCCTTCATATGAGCCTTACCCCAAAGAATGAAATACAAATAGTAAAAACTGATGCAATAAACACATGAAAAAATGTTAATTGTTAAACTTTGAATAGATTGTTTCTACAAGTGGCTTTCTCTTAGTTCATAATTCTCTATTTATCAAAATTTCTATGCTTCAGAGCAGTGTGAAGGCAGGAAAAGGAGCAATTAAGTCTTTGCTGAAATGGCTTATCAACATGGAGGAAATATAGCATTTGTTTCTGTTTGTTTAGAAGTAAGTTTAAAAGAGATCTGGGGAGCAGTTTCACGAATTAATTTGGACACCTCAAAAATGCAGAAATTGTGATGTCACGTAGTGAGCTACTTTCCACAGGGACTCTTTTGTAAGTGGTCTTTTTTTCAGACCACAATACTTTTGAAAGACGTTCACAGATACTTCAGCTGAATGGATATTGGTATAGCACCCATTTTGCTGTGTTTTATGTAGAATCCTGTTAAGGATTCTGTTACTTAGAAAGACATTTTATATCTGTTAAATAAAGGTATTTCTGCTGAATAGGTGAGATAAAGAAGTGTTTTAGGCTGGATTTTTATCCTAAAGCTGACTTGCAGTAATGAAGGTTTATATGGTGTTTAGTAGAAATAAACAGAATTGTACAAACATTTAGGATTGGAAAAGACCTTTAAGATCATTGAGTCCAAGCCAGTAACCTGGCACTGTCCTCTCCCACCCAGGACTCCCACAGACACTTTAGAAACTGAATAATTTTATCCTCTGATCATTTTCCTGTGACTCAGAGCCTGCAGTTCAATTCACCCACACCCTGATGGCTCCTGCCTGCTGCTGTGGCTGCCTGTGGTGCACAACTGGCTGCTGCCCCAGCACGGGGCCTGCTCCCTCCGCCTGGAATTCAGTTGTCCCAAGCCAAAATAAAAATATAATTAAAAAAAATTCTTACCCACCTGTCCAAGGTAAGAGTTGATGCTGGATTTCAGAAGTGCCAAGTTAAGCACTACTCTCCAATTTGAAGCAAATAGAATAATTAAAAACTTTTTCAGGTCCCTCTCTCTTCATACCTCCTTATCTACCTCACAAGTGGATGTCCTCATTCTACTTTTTTATCTTTCATCCTAATGTTAAAAATGCTGCAGCTGTTTACTAACTAAACCCAAACATTTTCACAATTTGGGCTTTAACAATATACAGAAACCTGAAGACCAATGCATTGTATTATAATGCTGAATTTAATTGTGTTGCTATGAGTAGACTCTAGACAGATTAGTCAGTGTTGCTGACTATATCTTTTATAGTTACTGATGAAGATTTTAAAAAAGTCATTTATTCCATTTAAAAATTGAAGAGAGGTTTATGCTTGGATGGAATAGACTCCCTCCTTCCTAATGACAAACCACTAAATGTTTAGAAATTGTAGTCAGCAGTTATCCATTAAATTAGTGTGTGGAACTGTTCGGTGTGTGTTAATCACTTGCATCATGTTAAGCACCTACAAAAGCAAAAGACTATAATAACTTCTGAGGCCTTTTTACTTACTTTCAGAATCTCTTTGTAAGCATTTTCGTTTTATAGCGGTGCAGACTGTCATATATTGAACTGGAAAGATACTCAGTGACAGTGCATCTACTGCTGAATTTTCATTGCTTTTTTTTTTTAAATTTGCATTTTAGAAAATCTTCAGGGCAAATGAAGGGGATGCCTGTACAAACTCAAAGTGTGAATGGGCTTTCACACTCAAAGTGTGAAAGCTTTGGGTACACATCAGTTTGTTTTTCTTGAAAGCTGTGTGTAATTCAATCACTTGTTCCTCATTTTCAGGTTCTTTTGTCCTCCTCCATGTGTGTATCTTATGGGCAGTGGATGGAAGAAAAAAAAAGAGCAAATGGAACGGGATGGTTGCACTGAGCAAGAATCACAACCTTGCGCCTTTATTGGGATAGGAAACAGCGACCAAGAAATGCAGCAGCTGAACTTGGAAGGAAAGGTAGAAGAACTGTAATAAACCACTCAAATTACTGCAAAGGATATTATAGCTACATGGTGCATATTTCAAGGAATGCCCTTGCTTGTTTTTGGTAACTTCTCTTACACTGTAGCAGATACTACATAAGTTGTTTAAAAGAAAAAAATCCCTCTAAAATATGTAGGACTGTTGAATAGGTGGATTTAGTTCATAGGGTCATAACAAGGTACTAACTTTAATTTTGTAGGTTCTTGGTGCAGAGTCAGTAAACTGTTAGGTTGTTTGGTAGGCATCAGTGGCTAACTGAAATCTAGTTTCTGGCCCAAACTCTGTCCCTTTCCTTGGCTTGCATGAATGGAATTGTCTGAACATCTGCTGCTAGAAGTGATCTTTAAGTCCCTTTGTAGAAAAATACTAAAAAAAAAAAATCTTAAAAATTTAGTAGTTTGTTTTTTACAGTGGTTTAAATTGCTTACAAGATTTTTTTTTTCTAAAGGTATTTGTGATGAATTAAACAGTTGGAAACTAGCAGCACAAGTGTTCACTTTAGCTGGTGGTTTTATTAAGCAGTATTTTATAGCCACCTAGTATTTCCAGCACTGTCTACCAGAAATGCTTCATATATTGCTGAATAGGAAAGGATAATAAAAGTTCTTTTTGATATTTTTTGAGCTTTTGTTATCACCTGGCGTAAACACTTAGCCAGAAGTAACTTCCTCATGTTTCAAAACCCAGTCATTTCCCATCCTTTCAATAAAAGTTTGTCTCAACACATTTTCTGCACAGGTAGCCTCTTGTGCATACCCAGTGTACTGTCTGTGTGGCTCTACTCAAATGTAATTTTCAGCGGTGCTCTTAACTGCTCAGAGATGGCTTTGACACAGTTATGGTATCCAATCATATTTTCCAGTCCAGGAAAGACTGTAAAGTAAGGAGGTTGGGTGCTAAACTTCACAAAGCTAAAAAGTAGTCATAAAAGAAATCCATAGGGAAGAGATGGAAAAAGTAGTTTCTGATCTGGTTTAGAAACTATTGCATCAGATTTCTTATTTGTTCATAATTAAATATACATAGTTTCTGGAATTGGGTTGACTTGAAAGAAGAAACAACAGTGTGTTTTCACCCACAGAATTATTGCACTGCCAAAACATTATACATATCAGACTCAGACAAGAGAAAGCACTTCATGTTATCAGTAAAAATGTTCTATGGCAATAGTGATGACATCGGTGTGTTCCTCAGTAAACGGATCAAAGTCATCTCCAAACCATCTAAAAAGAAACAGTCACTGAAAAATGCAGACTGTAAGTATTTTACAGGGTTTTTTCTATATATAGCAATTAATTTTGGCTCCTACTAATTTTTTATGTGTTCTGATGTCTGATTACAAAGTAAATACAACGAAATTTTCAACTTGTGATTTTTTGTTGTATTTCAGAATTGTACACATGAGTCTGTTTTAATATATTCCAGTATAGATAGGTTACACTGTTGAGTTCTATGCAGTCACAGCTAATTATTTAGTAAATATAAAAGGTCCACCCAAAAAACCTGCATTCTGAGAAATGAATCCTTGTAGACAAGTGTTTAAAGACTCTTCTACCTCGCTTTCTAAGCTTTTGGATCTGTTAAACTGCTGTGATCTGGTGCTTAGGATGTTTTGATCAGTATCAAAGAAATAGTGATAAATGAGTAGCATCATGTTACCCAAACTGCCCTTCGTCACACCACAGACACCTTCTTACTCGCTCATGCCATTTTTGTGTTGTTTTTGTTTTGGTTTTGCATGGTTCCTTTTAAGTAGTTGGTTAAGAAATCTGTATGGTGATATTTCACCCAGATATCTTCTTACTGTGTTTTTCAACTAACGATATCTCTGGTGCTAATGTATGGTCTGGAACGTTTTTGCTTTTCTTCCAGCATTTTTTGCCTGCATACCACTGGAGCACCTCAAGAGATACCCTTTTTTTTTGTTTGTTTTTCTCTCTCTCTTCACTAGTGCTTTAAAAGGCTCTTCCATCTGTGTTGGGCTGGAACCCATTCACCTATGGAATGTGGATCTCGGGGCCGCTAGCTTGGCACATGACTAAAGGCAATCTGTTGCTGTGCAGTTCACGCCCGTGGGCTCAGAGTATGCACTGTTGAATTTGTATTCAGACAGATAGTTTTGATGGACAGTGAATATGAACCAAGTAGAACAACAAGCCCATTTTGATGGCAAAATGTTAGTTGCTGATTTTGTTTTTTTTTTAGGGGTGCAAACTTTGCATTTCTCTCTTGAATGATCAGTAAGTTCAGATCCAGGAACGTTTCAAGTTGCATGGTTATAATTTGACATAGTTAACATCCACGTTCCTTTCAATTGCTTGTGATTTGTAAGAATAATTTTTCTTTATACTTCAAATGTACTTCAAATGATAGTTGAAAGTTGTCTAAGAACTTCACAAGGGCAAACTAAAGCTTCTGCTCAAATAATCAGTTGTTGGAGGAGTTTTCAGCTGGCAAACACTGGCCTATTGGGCTAAGGGGCAAAATTCTATGAGCTAGCATGCCTTTGGAGAACAGACACTATGTTTGTTATCCCACTTGTAATTGTTTTACTATTTTTGGTCTGCCACAAATATAAATATTTTCTAAATTACCAATATTTGATAATTATTTCTTGATTCCAAGTATTCTTCAGTTTATTTTACAGTATTTGTGACTTTTTGTTAATTTTCTGTGTAATAACGAAGTAATTTTATAATCTCAAGTCTGTATGTGTTCCTTGCAGTATGTATTGCATCAGGGACAAAAGTGGCACTATTTAATAGACTTCGATCCCAAACAGTTAGCACCAGATATTTGCACGTAGAAGGTGGTAATTTCCATGCCAGTTCACAACAGTGGGGAGCGTTTTACATTCACCTCTGTAAGTAAAAACAAAGCAATATATCTTTTCACTTACCTCTCTCCATCCTCAAAAAAAAATCCTGCATTTTTCCCTCCATTTAATTGCCCATATGCAGATTTGTTTCATTACTGAGTATATATTTGATGTAATAGTGTGTTAATTGTTGTTCTTATCAAAACAAGTAATTCTGAAAATTCCTGTTTCATGCAGTGGATGATGATGAATCAGAAGGAGAAGAATTCACAGTGAGAGACGGCTACATTCATTATGGGCAGACTGTCAAACTTGTATGCTCAGTTACTGGCATGGCACTCCCAAGACTGGTACAGTTTAATTTCTCCAATGCTGTTATTAGTTTATAGATGACTACTTAATGTAATTCCATAGTTGGCTTTGCATTGTTTACAATTTTTGGCTTTTTATGTTTCCCTGTGTTAATACATGTTTTATGTGGAAAATGGCATTCACTTTAATGAAAGCATATTTTTATATCTGCAGATAAATTCTGTAAACAAAGAACAACTTGTAAAATAAGCATAGGATATTTTTCATAATTTAAGGCTGCCAAAGTAGGTTAATCTGTCTATTTTAATAACAGTATGTCCCCTCTACCAAAGTACTTTAAATATTGATATTGAATGGCTGAGTAAAATATTTGCAGCCAGTAGGACTATTCCATGTGTTAAGTTCAGCACAGCTTTAAAAATGCTCTACTGATTTGAATCTAAAAGCAGTTCTATCTACTCCTGAGGATACATTATACCAATATCAACGTGCAAAAACATCTTTTTTACATTTATTGATACTGTCTGTTTTAATATGAAACATGGCAAGTACCTTTGGGATGACCTCTTAAGGTTTGTGAACCAAAAAAAAAAAATTACTTCTGGATATACAGTAATGGTTTTTATAAATAAAGTTCAATGTAATTACACTTTTTTTTTCCTCATTTTTTATTTGCTTAATGCTAACCTTAGTGGAATTTTATGTGACTGATAATAAATAATGTTTCTTATGAGATTTTCTGTGAAATTGTGTGTCAATTCCATTTTTACCTAGGAACAGTCTTTGGAATGCTCCAATGTAAAACCAGCCTTCCCTACGTTTTACTAGGACTGTAATGAGAAATTCTCTCCCAATATCAAACTTAGCCATAACAGAAGATAATAGCCTGCTCAATGTAAATGGGACAAAATGATAATTTCAATAGTTTTTTTTTTTTCTTACATCACATTGTTTGACAGTGAAATCCAGACCTGGTTACTACTGATCTGGTGCAAGCAAATGAAATTTAGTAACATGATGTCACTTTATTTGTGAGCTTCCTGTTAATATTTTCTTATTGCTAAAAGGAGATGCCATAATTCATTATTCCAGAAGCCTTATTTGCAGGTAGAAATAGATAGTAGAATAGAAAACAGGCTAACTGTTCCTGTTTGTTTGCCGTTGGGAACATTTGTTATGCTGCCTTACAGGACCATTTAAAAGGTAACTTAAAGATGTTTTAGAGGCTAATGCAAAGAACTTAGAAGGAAAAAGTTAACCTTGAAACATTATTATTATTATTATTATTATTATTATTGTTATTATTATTATTATTATTATCATCATCATCATTGATATAATACCTTCTACTGTCATTAGAAATCTTAGAGCACATAGCTGGCTTTCTGATTGTCAACTTAAAAATCTTCCAACACATGGCTGCCACTGCTACTGATAATGCATAAAATTAAGTATTAAACTTTTTTTCTGGAAGTTGAGCTAAAATTACAACTATAAGGAAGTAACTTTTTTAATTTTTGAAAATAAATTAGTAAACCAGATCTGAATTAAGTCAGCAGATTTTTTTTTACTGAACTGCCAGATGTAAAGAACAATTATTTCTTGCAGTTGTCTTTAAGTAATAAAATACACTATGTTTGTTGTGTTTCCAAAACTCTGAAGGTATTAAGATGTGCTTAAGTTAATCCATATTTTTAACTATTCTCTGTTGGTAGCTGGTTTGCCACAGAGTGTTGTTGATCCTATCAGTGTTGGAAGCTTCTGTAGAAGTGTATTAATTATTAAAAATAGTAATTAATTATAAAAATAGTAAGATAATTAATAATTACTCTTCTGCACTGGCAAATGGAACAAAAGTAGATTTTGCTGAAGCTTCAACTTTTTTCCCCACTCCTATAACACAGATAAAATATATATGCATGCAGCACATTGAAGTAGTACTGAGTGTTACTTCAATGTTGTGTTCTTCTTTCAAAAGCATTGAGAATTATGAATCTAATATTGGTATTAAAACAGGAGGCATTTAAATGTAAAAAAAAAAATTACCTTTCACTTCCTTTATTGTCAGTACATCTGTAATTAAGTACAGAAATTGTCCTAAATATATATGTACTATTTTCCTTCACAGATAATTCGAAAAGTAGACAAACAAACGGCATTATTGGATGCAGATGATCCAGTATCACAGCTCCATAAATGTGCATTTTACCTTAAAGACACTGAGAGAATGTATTTGTGCCTTTCCCAGGAGAGAATAATCCAATTTCAAGTAAGTTGTTTAAAACTCTTTCAATAGATAAGAAGCATGGTTGCAAAGTTTTCCCAGATATTCCCAAAATATCTATGAATACCATTTTTCCAGTAGGTTTTAAATGCAAGTCTGATAATTTGTATTGAAAAGAGAGGATGGAAAACTACAAACTTTATCTATCCCTTTCCAAATCTGTTTTTCTTTCCTCAAAACATTCTTCTATGTCTGTCTAGACAATGAATTCTGGTTTCTCCAATGGAAAAAAATGGGCACACACTAGGAACTTGTGCATGCACTCATGATACTGTGGCTTAACATGTTGACATATGCCAGTGGAGTTGCACCACTTACTTGTGTGTCCATTTCTAGGTTACAGCAAAAAGGAAATGATACAGTCAATAATAGTCTTGTTTCACGATGAACTCAGCAGTTGCCATGTCTTGCTCTTGGATGACAGTGTAAACATAAACAGCTGTGGCAGTTGACAACAGTAACTTATAAAGCCACAGAAACCTGGTTTGTCTGTAATGAATATAACTGTCTCAGAAGTACTTTTTTTTTTCTCTAGCAAGTGGAGAAAAGTACTGGGTTTTAGTCTGGTGTATGTTAGCACGCTTTTAGCAGACTTTCAGCATGGTAATTCCTGCCAGACTAATAAGACATTTGTCCACATTCAGGACTAACTATTGCAATTTTCTTTAAATATGTCAGGGCAACTCAAATAGGAAAGGGTGTTGAGAGATAATGCTGTGCTTCAGGAAGATGGGAAAGACACAGGACTTCCTCAGAGCAGCTGTAGCTTCTTGGGTAAGAAAAGTAGAGGTAGGAAAGTGGAAGGCTTGGTAAAGGTTCACTTGACTTCTGTCCTGAATTGGGACAATGGAACTATAGAATATGAAAAGCTTTGTTCTTATTTCAGTAAACATATTCGTGTCCTGTGGTTCAGAACGTGGTTTGATCTATTGTTTCTACCCACAGCACACAGCAGAGATATAACTATTAATATTCCATATGATAGTGTATAGTATGATATAGGAGAATGGACCATCATCAAGAACAAAACTACGAAATGGAAATTACAGTAACTCAGGAGATCAGTCTTACTATTTGATCTTTCTCAGTGTAATTTATGGGAAGCACTGAATGAAGAAGCATCTCCTGCTTCTCTGACAGCTGCCTTAGTTTAGCATCCTGAAATTGCCTGTGGGACTGTCGGTACATCCTACCACTCTTCAGTTTCTGCAGCATTCATGGAGCCCAGTCTGATAAGAGTTCTGAACTCCTACTCACATGGGTAGGAGGTAGATAAAAGGACAGCCCCCTATTCTGAATTCTTTTAATGGAGTTGGTACCTGCTGCTTCTACTTGCTGGCTAAAATCTCTTATCTTGCACACTGGGCTGTTACTGTGCTTTGGTAAGTGAAATTACTATGAACAATAAACTCTTTTTATCAGTGTCAGGAAATCCTATTTTGTCTGGGTTTTGTTTGGATCAGAAGACAAAGACCAGAGAAACAGCATGTGTAGTGTCTTTCACCTGCCTGCTCTTAAGCATTTGCTTTTGAGTACTGTTCCTCTAGTAGGAATCTAGGCAAACTATGGTCACTGTAAAAAACAAAACAACAACAACAACACCACAACAACAAACACACACACACAAAAAATCAAAACTCACAAAACAAAAGAACCATACAAACGCCCCCCCAACTTTTCTTTAGCATGACAAGTCTCCCTTGGATGAATGGAAATAGCCCTATGTAGAGACCTTAGAGGCTTAAAGCAGAGAGGCTGTAAAAAGTCAACAAGTGAGCATGAACCTTGAAATTCAGTTACTGAAGTACCAACCAGATCTCTCTTCCAAGACATCTATATGTTCTGGAGCACAGAGAAAGAATATAAATAATGCCTTACAGGGTCAGAGCACATTCTATGTCTCTGTCTAACAGCAGCAGTAGGAGTTGGCTCACAGGAGACAGGTGGATGTGGTTGTGTTACAGAGTCCAGTGCAGTTGTACTCTTCCAGCATCCACACTGTTTGTACTGTTAGAGGCTGCCTCCCTGCCTCTGAGTTTTAGTATCATTTTGTAGATGTGTACATCAGTTTGACCATTTTGGATGTGCTGATGTTCTTTTTCTCAAGTGAGCTGTGGCAGAAAGTTCAAGATGTTTCCTGTCCTTTGTGTAGTAAGCTTTTACTGTGTTTGTTTTGAATGATGCAACATTTTCTGTGAGTGATTCCTATTTCTAGTGTTGCAGGATTTAGTAAGCAACACTTCTGTGTTCACCTTAGCCATCAACATCTTAATTTCTTCTCTCCTAGTTATAGTTAGTCTTCTCAATTTCTTCTTGTAAGGTCCTTGGTGATTTTAGTTGCCCTTTCTGTCCCTTCCCTTTTTTTCCTCCATGGCTTTCTTAGGCAGGGAGACTGTAACTGGACACAGTATTCCAGAGTTAGGTGAACAAAACATCTACACTGGCAAACGCCAATCTTGACCAGATGTACATCATAACTAATGGAAAGTATTCCCCTTCAGTCTGTAGCTGTTATAGTCACTTCGCAGTAATAGAACCAATTTTAAAGCAGCTATTTCTCGTTGCCATAGTTTTTTGGGTAATGGCTATTGAATAACATTAAAACTTAAAAAGTTGAACTAAAATAAAACTCAAACATAAGGAGAGGTGACAGTGTCATAGGTGATAGTTGTGGTGTTCTCACAAATATTATTTTTCTGTTAGTATTTCTGAAATGTATGTAACTGTTTCTGTCGGTCACTTTGTTAGAGGAAAACATTAAGAAACGTTTTTGCAGTAATAGGCGTTATTACTGACTGAGTTGGTTTTTAGGCCTGTGATTTGACAGACGTATCTACAGATCAGATTTAAAACTTTCCTTTCTTTCTAAGGCCACTCCATGCCCAAAAGAACCAAATAAAGAAATGATTAATGATGGAGCTTCTTGGACAATCATTAGCACAGACAAAGCTGAATATACGTTTTATGAGGGGATGGGACCGGTCCATGCTCCAGTGACGCCTGTGCCTGTTGTAGAAAGTCTTCAAGTAAGTCTGTTGTTAGTTTTAATAAACTCTTTAATGTTAGATCACTTTTGTCATACTATTTTAACCGTCATGGTACCTTTTTGGAATACTGTAGGAAAACAATCTTAATGGCTTTATAAGGAATAAAATTACTTTATGTTGTAATAATTTTTCTTACCTACATTTCAGAATACATGAGCCTGTCCATCACAGGAATAATATTAATATTGCTGTATACCATAAGACTTTTACTTCTTAAAATACTGTGGTAGTGATATCCTTAGGACTTCTACTTCTGTTTTGATTATTTAGAAATTGGTTTTGGCTCTTAGACAATAACAGATCAAAGAGAGCTTTATTTTAAAAAATCAGCATTCATCCAAGTTAAAACTTGAAGCTCTCCTAACATATTCTCTGGAAGATTTTGTTTTA